>NC_090933.1:775784417-776087448 GCF_040938575.1 Ambystoma mexicanum | reverse complement strand
AAATAAAAAGATTATCAGGATGAACCCAACTGCGAGGATGTAGAACACAGGTTTAATCCCAAGCCTATGTTTCCAAAGAAGTGCAAAATACTTTTCAATGGAATGAAAGAAAGTACTGTATTCGTCAGCCAGTTCGTAAAGGATCGCAGGATGGAACTCCCATTTGTTGGAGTGGAGCTTTCCAACAGGGCTTGAATCTCCTTTAACCAGTCTGGTGTTCTCTCCAGTAGGTCTTTAGCCAATTGCAGTCCTCTGTTTGATGCTCCTATGAATGTCTCTGTGGTGCTAGTGATGTGTATCTTCACTTCCAGGAGGCATGCCAGTCTCAGTGATAACAGCAGGAGGTTTAGAGGTGATAGCTGCACTTCAGGCCAATTCAATAGCACTAGTTGAGTCCGCAAAGGTAGATGAAGAATGATGTTGCAAAACTTATCCACCATTGAATCTGTGATCAAGCTGGAAATCCCAAAATGGCACACCATGAAGTGTTAAACTTCACAACGTAAGATCCATTAGGTAGTAGTAGAAATTAGCTACCAAAGGTTTCCATTTGATTTGCAATCAGCGTGCATTTGGTTGAGTTTGAATTGTGTTCACATGGGCTGATCTTAAGAATGTCATGACCTCTTGTATGGGGTGTTCCCATACAGTCTTTCAGGCAATACAGTTGTGCTGTAGAGTCCTCACGAGTCACACAGCAGTGGGTATAGAGCACCTCCTAGATGGTTTGTATCCATTGCTTGTCTACTAGGTGCATGATGCCCCAGGACTGCAGTTCTTCACACAACAGTGGAATGTCTGCTGGCACAAGAATGTTCAAGATCCCATGCAACATCCATGACAATGAGTCTTTGTCCCACGCCGATACTTCATGGAATGGTTTCTTGAGAACACCCAGCAAAGTGTCGGTGGTCTCTGAAATGGGCTGTCTTTGAGCTTGTCTTGCTAGATTCAGTTCTGTCAGCTGCTCTGTCCATGTGATGGCAGACTAGTCTGGAAAACCTGTAGAGAGTGTGTCCAGGAAGTCTGTGATCTTCAGAGGTCCAACCATTGGTTGTTAATCCTGTAATGTTTCCAAGTCTTCTTGGATGATCTGCACCAGATCCACTACCACACCTCTCAGCTTGTAGATTTCCTGATGCAATGCAATAAAGTTGTCTTCCTCTACAAAATGGCTCCTCCCAATGGGCAGTTCAGCCAAGCCTTGGATGTTCAGCACCACTTTCTTTCAGGTAAGCTTAGCTTCTTTTACCTCTCTTTTGACCCTAACCTTTTCTAGGCAGTGGTGGAAGTGTACGCAAAGAAGAAGTGGAACTGTGTTCTCTGCTGGCCTGCGCCCGCTCCCCACAAACTCCATCTCCACCCCACCCTCCCACACGCAATCCAAACCCTCAAACAAACACACCTGCTGTTTAAGGGAATGTACAGTGCAGTGCACTGAAGTACAAGTTTAAACTTCTTCCTACACTGTTATTTTAAAAGTAAAACATTCCCGAACAGTTTCTTTTTAAAGCATTTTTTTTTAAAACTAGAGCAGCACCGCTCCCAAACGTCCCCTCCCTCTTCGACCACGGTTTCAGGTGACCTATTCTGTCTAGAGTTGCTGACCAATTACCTGCCCTACCCCATTTGTCTATTTCACTAACAACCTCATGCAAAGGGGCTTGCTTTGCCATTAGTTGGCATGCTTTGTCTATGGAAATACCATAGATTTGTGAAAAGTTTTGTGTGCCCAACCTGTGTAAGTCTCTACGTTTAAACCTTGGTGCCTTTTATGACATTCATTGCCGCCAAGATTCCAGCCTACTGGAATGCCTGAAGCATTTTAAATGTGTTCATATTTACCATCCCTTATTGCTTTAAGCTGTGTAGTTGTCCACCATAAGCCACCCTCCTTGACCTCGCAATCTGGATATACAGATAAACGGTCTGAACTACACATTCTCCCAAAATTAGTTTGATTAAGGAAAAACATAAATTGTGGATTTCTACATGCTACATCTTCCATGTGCTTGCTAAGATTCATCCCCCCACATGACGTGTACAGAGGCACTGTCTTGCCATGTTTTCTCTGTCATTGAGGCGTAGAATGTTTTATCATACACCACAGAATGGTGTAGGAGGTGGGGAGGAATATATCAAACTTCAAAAAGTTATTCCATTTACCTCCTTGTAACATCTTACCACCAAAAGAAATAAACGATGCACATTGGGAAGATCTAAGTAACAGAAGTAACATCGAAGAAGTCATACGAAATGTAAAAAACGTCAAGAGCTCTTGGCCCGGATGGGTTGACAAACATCGACTTAAAGAACAACTAGTTCGAGTGGGCAAATTTCATCAGTCTTGTATTTAAAAGGTGCAAGGACCTGAAGTCCATTCCGTCATCATTGGCTTCATCGGTGGTGGTCCCCATTTTCAAGAATGGCAATAAAGAGGACCCCAGAAACTACAGCCGATTGCATTACTTGATGCAATCAGGAAGGTATTCGGCTCTTAACTACTTTCAAGGTTCCAAGTATTTGCCTAGCGCCGATCCCTTTCAAGTGGGCTTCAATAAAAACATTGGTACTACGGTGAACATCATGCTCTTGAGCATCATAAAAAGTTAAATCGTAGAGGGCAGCCCAAGGGTCTTCCTTGTGTTCATTGATCTGGCGCAAGCTTTCGATCAGGATGATCGAGGAAAATTATGGACCAAACCTTCAGGTTGGAACTGCCCCCCAGGTGATTCTTGACCCGATAAGAGCACTACACCCTGTCACCAAAAAGAGAGTCTGACTAAACCAACAGGACTGGGTATCCTACTACAAGGGATGTCAAACAAGGGTATCCCTTAGCCCTGGCACTCTTCATCACTTACCTTGGCGACTTCAAAAGAAACAGAAGCCAGCGTTAGATCATTTGCACCAATAATCGGTCAGTTGGCAGTTTCTGGTTTGCTGTACGCAGCTGATATGATTCTTTTGGATCATACGGCAATTGGTCTGCAAAGGCAACTCGACAATCTCTCGGAGTACATTCTCCAGAACAATTTGGAAATGAATAAGGAAAAAACAAAGGTCATGCTGCTGGAAAAATCAAGCAAGAGAAAAGAAAACCTAAGGTGGTATCTTGAGGGTTCTCATATTGGGAAAGTCCATGAAATTAAAGTACCTAGGAGTCATGCTAGAAAGCTCGAAAGGAAAAGATAGAATTCAGCGAGACCTATGGGATAGAACACAGAGACTTGCATCTCAAACCCGAGCGGTGGACAAAAAATATGGCCGTTTTTCCCTCCTACCAGCAATAAAGTTCTATAGAACAAAGGTGGTTCCATCAACCATGTATGGGACAGATACTATACCAAATATCCCCAAGGATATTTGGCAGAAATTGGAAGGTTATTTCTGGAGAACAGTATTAAACCTACCAAAGTCAACTCTTATGCCATCTATTCGACGTGAGATGAGTTTGTTTGTTTGTTTATTTATAGGGCGCCAGAAAACCCTTGGGTAGCTGGGCGCGCAGAATAACAAGAATACTTAGAGCTTGGTTACAGGTTGCAGATTACAGGTTATTGGTATCATATATTAAATTATGTACATTCTTTACATGTAAGGATAGAGGGTAACATATTATAAACAGTAAATACAATAATGTACATTTTACAAGTGAGTGTGAAGGGGTACATATGGCATCAGATCACAATACGCATGGTCGCAGGTTTCAAAGGTCATTGCGTCGAAGCCAGGTGCGGGCATGGTGCCTAAAGCTGTTGTAGGGCTGGTCCCTTCTTAGTTCAACTGGTAGGGCGTTCCAGTGCTGAGCTGCTTGCACAGGGAAGCTATTGCCTCCTGTTTTTTTTAGTCGGAATCTAGGGGTTTGGAGGCAGAAAGAGTTGGCTGTTCTGGTAGGTCGTGCAGCGGTTTTTCTTATTATTCTATCCCTAAGGTATGGTGGGGGGGCTGCATTATTCAGACATTTGAATGGTAGAGTGACAATTTTGAAGGTGATCCTATCGCTAATTTTTAGCCAGTTGTAATTTCTATGCACATTCGAGATGTGTTCTCTGGCTGGGAGGTTCAGGGCTGTTCTGAGCGCGTTATTTTGCAGGGTTTGAAGTTAATTGATGATGTATTTATTTGCGCCTGCATAAAGTGCATTGCAGTAATCCAATTTCGAGAGGATCAGTGCATTGGCTTGGATGATGCAGCTAACTGGTGAGAGGAAGGGTCTGCATGCTTTAATAAGTTTACCAGTATAGGCGGTGGATGAGGCCAGGAAGTTCACTTGTTTCCTTAGGGACAAAGTGGAGTCCAGGTAGAAACCAAGGGTCTTCACCTCTTTGGCAACGGGTATGATATTGCCGTCGATATTGAAGGAGCTGTAGTTGGAATCGAGTTTTTTTAAGTTGTTCGGTGAGCCTAGAATAAGGACCTCTGTTTTTTCGTCATTCAGGCAGAGGCCATGGGTTGCCATCCAAGCCTGAATGAGGGCGTACATTTTGTTTACTAAAGCTGTATCCGTAGTGAAATTGCCCGAAAGGGGGATGAGGATCTGGGTGTCGTCTGCATAATTTGTGTAGGTGACACCCAGTCTGTCCAATTTGTCGAACAGAGGTTTAGTAAAGATATTGTACATCGTTGGCGAGACACAGGAGCCCTGTGGGACTCCACATGTTGTCTTGATAGGGTCTCCAGAGTCTAAGTTTATTTATTTTATTAAGGTGGAGAAGACTCGCATACTTCTATTGTCAAGACAGGATTGGACCCAGGCTATAGCTTCACTTGAGAAGTGAGCAGCTGACACTAGGTGTTTGCAGAGTACTGCGTGGTCCACTAGGTCAAATACCACCGACAGATCAAGGAGGAGTAGCATAGCTGTGTTACCTTTGTCGTTGAGCTCATCGATTTGGGCTTTAAGATCTATAAGTGCAGTCTCAGTGCCGTGCTGAGGTCTGAAGCCCGATTGGCGAGTGCCAAGGATTTAGTTCGTCTCCAGGTATTTTTGGATTTGGAGATGGGCCACTCTGTCAATTATCTTTAGGAGGAAAGGGACAGTAGTGATGGGCCTATAGTTGGTGGGGATGGAGGGGTCTAGGGTTTGTTTTTTTTAGCAGGGGAAGAACCCAGGACTCTTTTAAACTGCTTGGGACAGTGCTAGGTGAGGAGGCATTGATGAGTTTAGTGATGAAGGGGGCTAAGTCTCTGGCAGCATCCTTAATTATCTGGGCCGGCCAGTAATCGCCCTTGCAATTGGATGGTTTTAGTGAGGCAATGATTTTTTCAGTTTCATGAGTGGAGACTTTAATGAATTTGAAGGGTGTTAGGCTAGGTTTGGGCGTGGGCGTACTTGGTGTTTCGCTAAGAGGGAGCAAGGCTTTTTTATAGTAATTTTAGATTGTAATGTTTTCACTTTATTTGCGAGGGCATTTTGGATATTGGTACTCCATTGTTGTCTTTGGGTACGTTATCGGGTGGTGGTATGGGAGATTCATGTTCTTGCAGGATTGCAAATAATTCCTTTGTATTGGAGCATGCTTTGGAGATTCTACCATTGTAGACGTCTTTTTTAGCTTGGATGATTGCTTTCTTGTAGTTAGTAGCGCATAGTTTGAGTTTGTTTATTTTCAGCTGTAGGGGTGTGTTGCCATACAGTTTCAAGCTTCCTTTTTTCCAATCTCAGTTCTTTTAGGTGGGGGATGAACCAGGTATTGAGGTGGGATTGTTGTTTACTTTTACAGTTCTTCAGTGGGGCAACGGTGTCCATGGCTATGGCCATGGTGTCGTTGTATATTTTGACCATGGTGTCTGGGTCAAAATCGGTTGGCAAGGCATTAATGGTAGGGAGGAGCAGGGGTAAGATATTGTCAGGGGTGATGTTTTTTCTGGATCTTGTGGGAACAGATGGTGCCATTGTTCTTTAAGTTCTGGGCAACTTACTGAATGTTAAGTAGAAATTGATGAGGAAGTGGTCAGTCCAAGGCTGGGGTGTAATTTTGGTAATAGTAGTAGGGCAGTTGGAAGTGGCTACCCAGTCTAATATTCTCCCTTTGTCGTGGGTGGGGGCGAGAACTTTTTGAGTGAGGCCATGTCCCTCAAACATGGTAGCAATAACTTGCGCTTGTTAGTGGTCTGGGTCGTTGAGACCTAGGTTAAGATCACCAAATATTGTCTGGGAAGATTTATTTTGTGTTACTCGCTAAGAGGCTAGATAATTCCTCTTCGAATAGGCCTAAGGGCCATGGTGGCTTGTAAATGAGATGGATAGTTAAGGTTTGGCATGGGGATATCGGTAATTTAGCAGTCAGGAGTTCGCAGGATTTTAGGGTGGGCAGTGTTGTTAATATTACGTTCAGGTTGGATTTGGCGATGATAGCTAAGCCACCACCTATGGCTTTCGGGCGGTCTAGTCTTAGTAGTTGGTAATCTTTGGGTATTGCTAGGTAGAGGGCTGGACCTGCTGCGTCATGTAGCCAGGTCTCTGTGACTGCTAGGAGGTCGAAGTTAACTAATGTAAGGAGGTTGGCTATTTCGGTGGCATGGGCCACGACTGATCTAGCATTGATCAGTGCTCCTGTTATGGAGGTTGTTTTAGGTAGACAGTTGGTATTAGAGGTAGCCAGGATGGGTTCTTTTGTTAAGGTGCGAACAGGTAATTGTGGGTTAGGATGCGTTGAGTTCCTAGTCTGTTTTTTGGGAATATTGCGACGGTTCAAGTAGGCATTACTAGGTAACTGCGGTTCGTAGAGGGTGGAGAGTCTGGCGCGAAGCCTAGAGTTTCTATGGCGGGTAGTGCAGGGTACATGTTTAAATTGGTCCATAGTTACCAGTATTAATTGTAGTGACAGCAGTGGGACGTATGTTGATAGTCGTGCTAAGATGCATTCTACTGGAGTAGAGGATGTTATGCTATATACTGTTATACTGTGCCATATAGAAAGGTAGGCTGAGAACACAGGATCCCAAGGGTAGCACAGTAGCAATCATTTGAGGGAGGTACTAACCTCGTTCAGAAGTGCACAGTAGGTATTCAAGAAAAAAGAGAGAGGATAAAAGGAGCAGGCATGTGTGGGCACTGGCCTTGAGCCAGTTTGCTCTAGCTGAAAGCCACGATGGAGTGTAGTAGCATTCTGCTCTTCAGGAAAACTCTGATGCCGGAAAGCCCCATGATCTACAACCTGATAAACAACGAGAGGCAAGGAGGGCGCTGCAAAATGCTGAATAAATGGGGAAACGAAATGAAGACTCAGTTGGCATCGACCCAATGCACTGAAGAAGACCTGATTCACAACCCACAAAAGATCAAAAGGAAGCTGGAAGAGCGTGACTGGATTTGTACCCAAGAACTCGCAGAGAAAAACAAACTGACAATTCACCTGCCCCTGACTACAAAAAAGTTACACCAGTTCCAGGAATGTATTAAGAAATTTCCAAACAAAGCTCTAAGTCTCAGACTACAGAAAACGACTGATGGTTATCTTTTGGTGCTTTTTCGCTACCTTGTTATTTTAGAAGACAAAGACGATACAATATCATTCTTGTAAAAATCAATAGTTGATTCAAACAAGTACATTTAAAAAACATCCTTTTTTTGCTATGCATCCTTCCGTTTCCTTGGGCTTTGGTACGTTAGGGAATTGCGCCTTAAACTCTGGTGGTGAGTTCAATAAAGGAACAGGGCAATGCTCCCAGAGGGTTGAGTCTAACCACTGCAGTGGTTTTTGCTTATAGAAAAGAAAGATATCAAAATGTTTTCCAAAACATACATAGGCTGCCATGTTGTCTACCCTTTTCTAGATCATCTTCAGGATCTAACCATGCTCCTTGAGAAAAAGCTTCTATCTTGGATCTTAACAGGTCCTGTGCAAAACCTGAAGGTGCCTCACCCTCTAGTCCCCGGGGATCTCCCATCCAGGTGGCCAGGACACAGCCATCGCTTTTGGATCCAGTTCCTGGGGGTGGACCAGTAAAGGAGGATCCTCTGGATGAGTGGTCTTCTGGGAGTGGAAGTGGGACACCGGATGGCGAGACACTGTATCCCCTTCCCTGTAACATCTTTATCCCATCCTACCAGTAGGATACTTAGGAAGTCAATCCCCACCGCTTTTCCAACAAAAACACTTTCTCACGGACAGCTCACTGTGAAAGGAAATTGACTAACACCCGAGCCGTATACCTGACGTGTCCCAATACCATGATCAGGCAGGGTCAGGCAATTACTGATCATTTCACACACCTGACTTCCATCACACTTTCCCACATGGATAAAAAGCGGAGCACAAAAGCACACTCTGAGCAAGGCAAAGCATGCGAGGAGGCAACAGTTCCAAGATGACAGTTTAATACAAAGCGGACGACGGTGAGACCGAAGAAGATTGCAAGGAGGGAAGTACCCTTGACCTTTTCACCGAAAAGCTGTATCTTTCATGAGCCTTTGAGAATAGGAAACATAAAACCTGGAATCAAAGCTGAAGACTCCTGCATTGTGTGTTGGAGGTACCCGGGGCTCTCCTGCGTCAGCAGTCAAGGCGGGGAGGATTGGTACTGTCCTTGATTCCTACAACAAAGCAGGACTTGTGAAGGCAGCAAAGCCAGTGAGTTTGGAAGACTGTGTGGAAACCAAGGTCGCAAGCGGCAACATTGTATAAAGAATATTGAAGAGAACTGTGCATGTAGCCTATGTGATGAGCGAGGAAAATATAATTAAAACAGCAGGTGAGTGATGGAACTTTGAAGCTAAAGATATTATACCATAGACTGAGTGGTCTCTGTTATGTATCCAACAAAAAGATGACAAATATTAAACAAAGAGGTATTGTGAAATCAAAGTGGTCATGCGACGGGTCAAGCCAAACCCTGTGCACATTTCGAAAGCCTTCGATACTTGAAGTAAATTGAAATTGGTCCGAGGCCGGCTGAGCGAGACTAATTGTGTAAAAGGGATCTGAGCCTGGCTGAGGGGAACCCGGGGTGAACCGTAAGTCACCCAAGGACAAATATCCTACAAACATTTTGTAAAAGGGATCTGAGCTAGGATAAGGGGAATCCAATGAGAACATTAGGGATCTGAGCCCGGATTAGGGGGATCCAAGGAGAGCATTTTTTGTAAAAGGGATCTGAGCCCGGCTGAGGTGGATCCGGGGTGAATAGTGAATTACCCAAAGTGAATACAAATCTAAGGACAAGAAGAACTTGTTGTTTATTTCGTATCATTAGGCCCTGATGCTAATGATTGAACTGTATCCTTGTGCTAAAGAAGCCAGAGACTGTGCTACGCTTGAGTGAGCTGCCTTGTCACGTGCTGAAAACGTGAGGAAGAGGGGCCAAAGGCCTGAACAACCTAACATATCATTTTGAACACTTTTCTTTTTCATAATATTGTTCCTCCACACTATTTGTATTTAGATGTAAGGATTGGCAATGTTTTTTTTTAGTATAGGCCCTTTACTTTGACAAGACACCTCTAGGACTGCCTTATTTTTATTTGATGGTCGTAGCTTGCCCGCATCTGTAGATTTAGGCTTGGATAGGCGTTTATCAAACCCTTTTTGAAGTTCAATAAACATCCTTGAACTGTGGTCACTTTTGTCTATCTTACTGTTGATACCATGCCTTCCTTACAGTGCCTATACATGTCTGTGTTGTGAATCTTAGGGTGTCACTAGCCTAGATTCATCTATTACCGATAGTGTATGTACCTGGAGTTGCATACTAGCCCCTCTGTAGGTTTAATACTGGTGTGTCCAGAATTGCCATAACTGGATATATGCTTATTTTTGTTACGACTCCTCCCACATCAGCTGCCCGCACCTCCCTTTTGTGTATTGGTTTTGGAGTATGTGATGCATCTAAGGTTGAAATGTCATCCAATGGGATTTCCAGTGGAATAAAAATAAATCCTGAATTCAATAAGACAAAAACGTTGAGAAGGCTTATCCACAGCAAAATGTAGAACATAATTACTGCTCCAACACACATCTTACAGTTCATTTTGCACTTGGAATGGTCAAAAATCCTTTGGATGGACCTCACACTTGGCTGTACTTCTAGCCTTGTTTCTGGCTCTTATGTTCCAGAAAAAATAGGCATAGTTCCATAGTATGTGGAGGTTTCCCCATACATTTTCGGAGGTTTCGGGAGTCAATATGAATGTCACTTGTTCTTCTATTCATGCCTGCTGGTCAGATTGTTGAAGTTAGAGAGTCTTCTCCCTCAGGTGCAGGGCATAACCATCTGGAGTTGGCTTAAGGTGGTCGACGAGTACCGTTCCTAGGAGGCAGGGCTGGTAGGACTGCTGGTCTTGAGCCAATACGCTTCAATAACTTAAACAGAGGTCTGTAGCGCTGTCCAAATGCTTCTTTATCATGGATCCTCTCTAGGACGTAGTCCCCAAACCTTAAGACAGTTTGTGACTTGTCTTTGTCTTGATTGTGTGTTGCTTTTTGTGATATGATATGATATGGCATTTATAACGCGCCTATATACAAGTGTTTCAAGATCCCTCACTGAAACCATGCCTAAAGTCTCCTCCCAGGTGGCCTGGGAAAGGCAGATGCTTCCTGATCCTGACCCTGGGGGTGGTGTACTGCAGGAGTATCACCTGGGAGGAGACCAGGCCCAGGGTGGTGAGGAGATCCAGTGGGATGAGACACAGCATTTGTCCTTTGACAAGGAAAACCTTTCCAGGTTTCCAAACCAGGTAATGGCTTATTGTCATTATAATGTTCCCGACTCACATATCAAATCTGGGGTTCTGGACACCAATTTCAGAAAATCTGAGAAAAGGGGGGTACTGTTGAGCAGCACTGGAGATGGCTGCCTAACTGTGAAGCTTAGTCTCGGGCAAAATCCTTTATATTAAAATATCCAGATCGGGGCTTTCTTTTTGCATAAACGTGTGAAGGAGACGTACAGGAAGACAAAGTGCAGCGACTGTCTTGCCCTGAGCTCCCTGGGTGCTGTAACGCCGTGGGATTTCCTGCTCTAGGCTGACCGAAGGGTACAGTAGCTGGAGCCCACCTCATCCTGCGTGAGAAAAGTGTGTGGCTTCGACAGCCTATAAGAGGGAGGAGCCACCAACTGAGCATCCCAGGGAAGGATCAAGATCCCGCTTCCCTGCGACTGTCAGTAAGCACTGCTTGAGATTGCTGCTCACGGGTCAGAAGGGCGGCGAACAACAGTCCTCCGCCCACCGGGTGCGCCTAGTTTTCCTTCCCGCCCGGCAGGGATACGGGTCGACAGTATGTTTGCTAGGTGATTATACGCACTGAATGTGCGCACCATCGGTACGGAACACCAATATCAAAGCTTAGACAGAGTGCCCCCATGGTTGAACATATTTTCCAGAGGCTGTATGGCGGATGCCGCTGGTCCATGGAACCCTAATACAGTGTGAGCCGCCACGGTGACTCGGAAAGGGGTGAGCAAAGCCCTCTCTGACAACGCTACTGGGGATTGTGACAGCCTGTCACTGGAACCAGTGGAGGAGGAGGTATATCTAATCAACTACAAACTCCAAGAAATACCTGCCTCTTCCCGTGGAAACAACTGAAGAAATCCGATTGGTTGGTAAGGGACATGTTCTTTGCTAAATCTCGGTGACAATGTCAAAAAGCGCAGGCAGGAAGTAGAAAGGTTGGATGGATTCCTTCTCCAACTTGCAGACCCCAATGGCGAGTTAATCGTCAATCCCGGGAACTGATGCACCATCGACGTTGGTCGTCACCTCTAGAGAAGACCACTTAGTAACAAAGGTACAGACCGGTTTCTTGTTGATAAATGTCAAACTAGATGACATAGTAGCAAAAATTGGGTCACTCAAATCAAAGCTGGAGAAAGAGAGCACACGGATAACCGACACTTAAGCCAGAATCAGTGTGACTGAAGACAAGGTCGATCAACACGACCGGGACACCTGAAGGGAGAACTATCCAAGATAAAAGGTAAATGTGAGGATTTAGAATCGAGATCCAGGAGAAACAACATACGCATTGTCGGAGTCCCGGAATTAGCCTGCAAAGGCCAAATGGAATTATTTGTGCAAGCGCTTCTCAGATCCCTGTGTGCCACGGCTTCATTCTCTGAGCATTTCCTGGTAGAACGGGCACATCACACCCTAGCCCCGATTCCTAAACCGCCCCCCCCCGCACTATCATAACAAGGCTGCTAAATTACAGAAACAGAGACTTTATCCT
Organism: Ambystoma mexicanum; assembly: GCF_040938575.1. Classification (NCBI taxonomy): domain Eukaryota; kingdom Metazoa; phylum Chordata; class Amphibia; order Caudata; family Ambystomatidae; genus Ambystoma; species Ambystoma mexicanum. Next base: position 776,075,269 of record NC_090933.1, on the reverse strand, counting down.
GAAAATGTCGAGAGAACTGGCAATGCGTAGATATGAGGAGAGCAATATTTACATCTATCCGGACTTTGCAGCAGGGGTGCAGGCCCAGAAGAGAACATATGACCCGGTGAAGAGACAACTACTGAGGCTATGAACTATGTAGAATCTTCCATTCCGTTCCAATCTCGGCCCCGTGACGCAACCCAGAACAGGAACCCGAGACCTGAAGATGAAAGAAGAGATCCGCGGACTTAGTCATGAGACCCATGTTCTTTTATGTTCTGCACAATAAGATTGAACAATCAGTAAGCACCAACACATAATTTTGAGAACAGCCGGGCTGGGGGCGTGCGGCTGGCGTCTGCCATGGGCTTGCTGCGGCTAATGCGCCTTGGGAAGGTTCTATGAGTTACAAGGGGGTTCATCATCCAGTCGGGGCTGATGGTGCGGGTGGAGGGAGGGGACCAAGTGTACACCAGTTCAAGTTTAAGCCTTAGTCGGAAGTCATTATGTCATGTGGCACTAGGGTTGATTGTTGCAGAGACAGGCTTCCAAGAAATGTTGGGGGGTGAGGGGACAGGAGGAAGAAAAGGAGTTGGTTGAAGGAGTTAAAAGTTGGGAAAATAATGATCATGTTGAAAGCAAATGTTTGATTGAGTGTACACACATCATCCTAGATGGTAGAGCTCGTCGTCTATGGCAGCTAAAAGACCCAAAGACAGAGGGTTGCAAATTAAATTGTTGCCCTGGAATGTCCGTAGCCTTAACAATCCGGTTAAGGCAACAAAAGGTAGTGCATATTATCAAGGCATGGGCCTCAGATACTAATGTTGCAGGAGACAAATGCTCTGGAGAAAGTAAATACCTACTTTGCTCACAACTGGGGCCCACTAAGATATTATACGGAATATTCCACACAGGCCAGAAGCGTCCTCACTCTTGTCCACCCCTCATTGGGTTTATGGTTCACTAGAAGCAGGTGGACCCACTGGGTCGGCATGTGCTGGTGTGGGGCAAGGTAGCTGGCCATCTGATTGTATTGGTCAATACTTATGGACCCAATTTGGATGATCCAGTGTTCTACAATACAATCGCTGAAATGTTGATTCCACTAGATGAGACCTGGGTGATATTGGGGGGAGATTTTAATACCATTCTGAACACAGCATTGGACCGGTCCTCAGATGTTCCACAGGCACTCACCAGAGCGGCACATAGACTACATCAAATCTTGCTGCAGCTCCCCCGCACGGACAAACGGTGAACACTTCACCCAAAAGCAAAGAATTCATGTATTATTTCTCAGTCCATGACTCAGAGTCCCGACTAGATTTTTGGCTATTAACCACCCTAATCGCCAATATGGTTCAGAATTGTGTCATCCTTCCACGCACATTGTCCAACCATTCTCCAGTCTCCATGACCCTTGAAATTTTGCATACCCCAGCGCATGCCCCGAGATGGAGAATGCCTTCCGCTCCCCTAAGAGACCCCTGCGTGACCAAAGCCCTTCATGTTGAAATTACTGAATTTTGTGCCATTAATGTGGCATCGGTCCGCACCCATACAGTGCTGGGCACCAGATTTTGAATTATACTTCCTGACATCACAGGCCTAATTTGCAAGATACTGGTATAACACAGAAGACACAGCTACACATATACCCCTGGAGAAATACACAGCGTCCCCCACAAACTTTCACCGAGTTATATTTAACGAAAGGCATAGGGACACCTGCACATTTGACCCTGTCAGTACTACCATCAATGCATGGATGAAAATATTTGGGAGGATTGTCGTGGAGGTACCCTATAACCCTGCGGCTCCACTGTGGTGCTTTCCGGGTATATCCCCCACATTTGACAAGATGCTCCAAAAATCTTGGAATCCCTTAAGGCAATTGAAGATGGGCAACATGTACCCTGAGGAGAAATTTGTCATTCAAAACTACTTTATTGATACTATAGAGGGAGGTCGGTTGAAATTGCTGCAATACCAACAAATGTGAGCCGCATTCTGCAAGAGATGGCCATCATTCCCGATGGAACCAGAGTCACATGAATGTATAAGCACCATCATATCTAATTATGGTACAAAAATTGTAGTGTCTAGATTATATAGGTTAATACAGGCCCATCGTCCCCAGCACAATTCCATTAAAGAAGTATGGGAAAGGCACATGGGAAACACAATTGGAGATGATAAATGGAGCAAATACTGCCAATTAACTAAATCAGTGTCTTTTAATGCTGGGTTGCGGCTGATTCAGTGTAAGGTCCTGAACCAATTGCACTACACCCCTGCCAGAATGGCTAAATGTGTGCCAGACTGCACTGACGAATGCCTAAAGTGAGGGAGCCCAGAAGCGGACGCCTTCCATATGTACTGGTCATGCTCCCTGATTCTGACATTCTAGGGCAGGGTCTCTGAGGCTGTAGAAGACATAGTACACATTGCATCCTCACTTTCTCAACTCAACTACCTGTTTGGCGATATTGGCAAGACCTCTGAGACTACAAGAAGGTTGTTTAATGTTGCATGTGCTGTTGCAAAGGAATGCATATTAAAATGTTGGAAGTCTAGGAATGCACCCAGCCTTAACAACTGGCTATATCAATTAACCTATGTTAATGAACGTGAAGAGCAATTTGTTCTTTCTGTACCCCCGACATGCTGCCGTAAGGACATTTGGGCTCCATTCACGATGTACTTGCGTGAGAATAATTCTGACGTAGATAGCACCTGAACTGAAGCGGGTACTCATTTGAAGATGTTTTTGATGTTGATCGCCTTTGGAAGTGTTGTTCACTGTATGTATATGACTGTGAATAATGTTGCTTGAGATATGACCATTGAATAAATAAAGTAAAAAAGAAAATCTGAGAAAACCTTACCAGTAGAAAGATCGTCTAAAGTATGTCAGGATAAACACCTTTCTTACTCTCAAACGTATAATGTAAAGGAATCTAGAAATGTTGCCTTAAATACAAATCATCACGAGTTGTGCTGTAGCCCTTAAATGTGGCGTTAAAGGTATTACCACCGCATTTAAGGGCTGGCCCTATCATGAGTTGGGCGCCAAATCTGCTGTTTTACCTCCAGCTTTTTTCTGGAGGTGAAAATCCTTGTTTTCGGCAGTATTACAGCCGACTGTATTAGCCCACAGTATTAGAACCGAAAATTCCCATTGGATCCAATGGACCCAATCGGGAATGATGATTTACCACTAAGGCCCAACACGTGATCCTGTGGTAATACCACCGGACCAGTCGGTGCTAGGGCTATTACAGTCAGCGGTATTACAGCCCTGAATACAGCCCAACTCGTGATGAGGCCCAATCTTCACCTGTACCAACAAATTATAAAGGTTTAATTATAAATAACCTTAAGGGAAATAAACCTACCCTTTAAGTCAAGGAAACACCTGAAAGATTGAATTTTGTTGTTGGGGACTGCATGTCCCATAATCCCATGAGTACTGGGACAAGGAAGAGGTCTGAAGAGACATGTTGTATTAACAGTCAGGCCATTAGGCCTAACATCCCACACCTGAAGGAACGTGGGAGGCATAAAAGGGCATCTCAGGTGCAGGTAATTAGAGTGAGAGGAGGGAGCTGGAACTGTGACTGGAGTTCTTGCAGTAGTAGTAGAAGCAGTACGAAGGCGCAGAGCTCGTAAACCAGCAGAAGTGGGAGGACCAGAGGGATGCCGGAATGTGGATACATATTTCACCTGCTTGTTCTGAGAGGGTTCTGTTCCCCCAAACTCTGAAGTGCGGAGGCTGCACAGCAAAAGACGTGCAGAGAGGCTCTCTGTATCCATGTGAGCTGTGGGCGATTTGCAGGTCTGAGGAACGAGATGGGCTCCTTGTTCGAGTAGCTGGACCGGAGACACCTGAGCAGAGGATGGGTGTGGGTCACTGTGAAGCCAGAAGTCGTAGAAGTTGTGCCCAAAGTCATGGAAGTCGAGCAACTGGCAGAACAAGGATCACAGAAGCCGGTAAATCACACCTGCCACTCCGATTCCTTGCTTGAGCACTGTCGGCAACAGCATACAGTCTTTTCTTCACTCACGTAGAAGGGAGTTGAAGTTGTTTGTTGCATTTACTAACAAGCGAACAATGGAAAGTAGCATTTGCGTGTGAATGGAAATGGTTATTTTACTCGTGTAAAGGAAAATGCCACCGAAAGACAGTATTACGCACTTAAACTCATGAAGAAGTGGTCGCGTGCATCCAATTTTGATTCCCAAATGAAGAGTGAACTTTACTGGTCGTGTGTCTCTCATTAAGCAGAACGTACATTGCGGAACACCATTGTTAAACACTTAACACTTTTAAACTTCATGGAGAAGTGTTTGCATGTGCCTAATTTCGTTTTGAAAGTAAAGAGTGAACATTACACCTTACTGAAACAAACAGTCATTGTTACTATAAGAAGTCAAGCGTTGCTTATGTGGGCGCGGCGCAACCTATTTACTTCACCGGTGCGGGCCCTTTGAGTCCGGACTTGCTGTAACTCCAGTCCGACAAGGTAGGTTTGTTGGTTTTGATGAATTGTCCTTTTCTTTTCTCTTGCCCCCTACTAATGTCTCCTCTTCTCCCTTTAGGTGCTGGAAGAAGTCGTTGATGATGTTGTGCTGCTTGGGGCTGAGCACGAAGCGGTGAGTGAAAGCGCGATGCGCGCTGCTGTTCGCTTTTTTCTTGTGCTGACCTATGCCTCTCTTTTCCCTTGCAGGCCGCTGTAATGTACCAGAATGGCTGCTGGCTGAGAGAGTGAATAGCCGTGAGTTAAGCGTAATGTGCAGCGCCTTCTTTTCTTTGCATGTGCTAACCTGTGTTTTTTCTCCCTTGTAGGTCGATGGTATGCTCCGGGACGTATGTGACCATGAGTGGCTCGAACCCAGGTAAGCGTGTGCTTATTCTTACTGTTTTTGGCATCGGAATAATGGAACGCTTACTAATGCCCTTTTTCCTTTGTTCTTTTCTTCTCAGGATGCAGCGTTCCACGATTGGAGGTGGCACCGCTGAGATGCTGTTCTCTGGACCAGAGTGCCGATGGATGGAAGCAGGATTCTACTCGAGGTAAGTGTTGTGCTAATGTTGTTCTTGTTCTTTCAGGTACGCGGTTCCAGGAGGGCAGGCGAGAATCTCAGGAGATGGATCTAAGCGCGGTGAGTGTCAAGCTGCAGGCGCAGAGTAACGTGAAGCGTGTTTCTCTGCCCGGGTGTGGTTTATATAGCCTCCAGGTATCCCAGGTGCCTCTAGGCCTAACCACACCCAAAAAGCTAGACCGCATAGCACAGTTCATAGAACTAAGCTATGTGGGGGCATCCATTTTGCACCAAAGTCCATTACCAAGTCCAATTCTCAAGTCCTTCCACTGAACATGTATGAGCCTGGCGCCAAAGGCTCCAGGACTGACTCCAAGAGGGTCTCAGATGAGATGGGGAGGCTTTTAAGGCCAATATGGAGGATCGTAGCCTGGCTCCAGTGTTTTGCCTAAGAGGATTAGGGACAGGATCATGACAGATGGCAGTTTAATACAAGGTGAAAGTCAGCAAAAATGAAGAGGATTGCTAGGAGGGAAGTTCCCTTGACCTTTTCAACAAAAGGCTGTTACTTTCATGAACCTTCGAGAATAGAAAACGTAAGACCAGGAATCAAGGCTGCAGAATCCTGCATTGTGTCAGAGGTACCCAGGGGTCTCTGTGACGATAGTCAAGGCAGGGAGAATCGCTTCTCCACGGATCTCCACGGATTTTATCGTAGAACGTCCCCTCTCCCATGGTTGTTCTTGCATCATGGTTACTGTGGACTTACAAGCTGGTGCATTTCTCACCATTATCTGGGATTCTCTCTGCCTCAGAGATGGCTGATGTCTTCATCAAGGACATCTTCCGACTCCATGGTTTGCCAGAGAAGATTGTGTCAGATAGAGGGAGCCAATACACTTACAAATGCTTTTCACCCCCAAACTAATGGCCAGATAGCGCCTCAACTATTCCCTTGAACAATATCTACACTGTTATATTAACCAGCTACAGGACAACTGGGTGTCCCTGTTACCAACCGCAGAATTTGCCTACATTAACACCCTACACTCTGCATTGGGCATGATTCCGTTCTTCTGCACTTACGGGCAGCATCCTCATACCATCCTATCTGTTGTTTCTTCACCCTCTAATATCCCATCGATAGAGGACTCTCTAGCCAGCATGTCTGAAGCCCACAAGACCGCTGAACTCAGCCTTCAGGAAGCCAAGAAGATCTACAAGACCCAAGCCGACAGACACCGGGCAGAGGGTCCGGACTGGGGTGTCGGGTCTAAGGTCTGGCTGTCCACTAAATTCCTTCCTCACTAGCTACGCCCCTCCAAATTGTCTCCTCGTTTTTATGGGTCCCTACGAGATTGTGTCCAAAGTCAATCCGGTGGTATTTCGACTACGGCTTCCTCAGAGCCTGAGAAGCATTCATCCGGTGTTTCACTCTTCCCCTTTGCGCCCCGTGGAGCCAGATATAGCGGGTTGCGCCATACCCCGCAACCGAGTTACCGTGGCCTCGGTTCCCAGGAACATCATTTAGGGATCGCCAGAGGTTGCAGTTGCGACCTCTGTGGTCTCCCTTGTGAACTCTGTGGTTTCCCTTGCAACCTATATGTAGCTACTCTTGTAGTAGTTCTGGTTTATAGTGAAACTTTGTCTTGTGCTGTCTGCGTCGTGGCCCACTGCACCCATCTGACAATACTTAGAATACTAGAGCGTGTAGCTGTCTCTTACTGCTCTAACAGTGTGTTAATGTGTATAATTATATTTGCAGCTAAATTGCATTCCTTCTGCACTATCATATCATTTGTAAAGCAGCAAGAAGCTTTTCTTCTGGAGCAAATTTTATCTCTTGGACTGTAAAGACATGTGAATTGTATGATATGCGTTTTGTCTCTCCATGGTTATATACTACATATGTAAAAGCTTTTGGACCAGGAAATAGTGTTACTTCTAAATCCTTGAAACAAAAGGAGAAAACCTTGGCCGTTCTGCCAGCGGTGTGGGCAGCACACCTTAAGTCCCAGTAAGTGGTTTCTAGTATTTGAAATTATGAGCAATGCTAATACGGTTTGTAAAGGTTGATACCAATCTTAATTTAATTTGCTGAAAGTTATAGTAGTACTCAATAATTATTCAGAGGCAGACATGTATTGGGCCTATGCATTTCGGACTATCCAAGTCCTTCGTCAGGGCTTTTGTATTCGTCTTTTTGGTCAATAAATCAATACATTTTATTACCACAGTATAATGCATTGTTATCATCCATCAGTATTCATCAATATGATTCCACACCTCAGTGTAAAATGTTAATACAGCCCATCAGTATAATCAAATATGTACAAAATCTTCTGAAAAAAATACATACAGGTACCATTCGATACCAATCGTAATTACCAAACAATTTTTCCTAAATTACATAATGTTCAATCGAGGGTTTAGATGAGAAAAAATAATAAACAAAGACAGAAATAAACATTAGTTATGTTTTGCACTTTAAGTAGTTAGCTAGCTCTACTTGGATATACAAAATATTATGCTGACCTGATGTAGTGTTCAAAAATGTATTCTGTGAAGTATTAAAGGTTATCTGTAAAAGGAACAAGGGAAAAATACTCTGTTGTAACATTTTAATAGACAGAATAATAGCCGTGATACATAACATCATCACTCTAAGTCTCTTGCTTACCACGAAAGGGTAAAGGATCTGTGGAAATTACTGGGTTTTTTTTGTGCCGGCTTGCGTTAGACGAGCCGCTGTATTCTGCCTCGGTAGAGCTGGCAGTATCCCAAAGCTTCCTTATTGTTACTGCCTCCAATCTGTTAGAATCATACAGATCGCGATATTAGTGTTCATCTCTAGTATTCGATGAGAGTAGTGGATGATGCTTAAATGTCAAACTGAACTGTTAAGAGCTTACCTTAACCCTCACTGGTAGCTTGTCAGCATAGTGACCTGCTCGACTCACACGTACCCGAGTCGGCGCTAACAAAAGCTATTCACGTTGTCACGATAACCACACATTGGGGGGCATTACAAGTTTGCCAGTCCGGAAACAACGGTAACAGTAAGCTTGCCGGTACCGTTGGTTCCGGGCGGGTAAACTACAAGTCTGCGAGTGGGTGCCTTTCCGGCGGGCGGAAAGGCACCCACTCGCAGACCTTGACGGATGCACTGGCACCATTCATGAATGCTGCTGGTACATCCTTCCTCCACATTCCCATTGAGTCCAATGGGACTCAAATGGGAATGGGGAGGAATATTTTCTGCCTCCCGGCAATGAGGAATTACCGGGACTGCCGGGGCTGTAATGCCCCGGTAAGTCCCCATTGCTGGATTCCAGGAATAAAATCACTCCGGCGGCCGCCTTTGCCGGCACAGCTACCGCCAGACTCATAATGAGGCCCATTGTTTAGCTACTCGATTCTGGTGGTGCCCATTTTAAAAAGGCTCAGTTGTGCATATTGCAACCTGATTATAGATCCATAACTCATATTACCATGCCTATACTAATGAATTCAAAATGTATCTGAATCTATCTTTAAACCGACATCGTCTAAAGTGTATTAGGCATTGCAATACTATTGCACTGAAACTGCATGTCTTAAATGTGAAGGTCGGTCGCCACTTGCGATCTAGACTAATGAGCCTTTATTGTGTCTCTAAATCCAATCGCTCGATCTAGAAAACGGTCATACTGCTGCTTGCAATGTATAGAGCTGGTGTGATAATTACTAAAAATAGGAGAATGAAAGAGAATATAAATCTCCCTCTTATGTGTGTAGATCTATTAGAACTTAAAAAATAATAGATTGAACATGTCCTCGAATTATGTAATACCAATGATGGATACACTTCACTCTAAACTATAATCTGAAATATTTCCAACTCAATAACTCCAGAATATTTCAAAATGAAAACTTCAAAAAAAATCAAAGAAACCAACAAGAAAAAACTAGAACACTCATTGACATTAGTACTTCTTTCATTCTGTATTGCTCTTCCCTCCTCGTCCCAGTACTTGGGTTATTGGGGGGAAAAAGAGTCCATTATTGTCGGGTGATGCAGATTACTTGAAAAGTCATTTTCAACAGTTCTGAATGATATCCCAGTTCTATATGATGGATACTTAGAACTGAAAAAGGCTGTCTTGAATTTTCTATATATCTGACTGGGGATAGAATTCTAATCTGCAGAGCTTTGGGATAGGGTTTCTCTAATTTCCCTATTAGTGGGTGTAGAGGTATGGCAAAAACCCAGAAAGGGTACTGGGTATTAAGGGGTTGTTTATATGGGGAAATGGGGGATACCATGTCTCATCCAATGAAGACATAACGTCTCCCCGGAGGTTGTCTCCTCCCATGTGATCCTCCCTCATAAAACTGCCCCCAGGATCAGGTAGCAGCTGCTGTCCCCTGGCCACATGAGAGGACGTTACTACCGAGGAATTATTGATGACTCCATTGGATTCATCACACATGTCTCAAAAGCCTACTGCTGTCCCACACACTAATAACTTGTTTACGGTAGTATGAACAAACAGAAAAGTTCTCAGCCTCTCGGGCAAAAGCGTGACGAAATAAACAATGTTCATAAGTATAGTACTCTAAGGTTAGGGTTGTGTTCCTTACTCCTAGATTTCTTCTACTTTCATTCCTTTTGGACATCTGACCCCTGTATCCATTTAGTTAATTGTCACTGGGTAATCCACAAGGATTTTCTTCTAAGCTGTACCATTCTTTTAACCCATCATTTTGGCACACTTCTCTATCAAGCATAGGATTGTCCTTTTCGATTCCAGGGTCTGCTGTGATTCAGAATAGTGTTGTATTTTTCTAAATCTATTTTAAACCAGTCTCTGCCAAAATAATGGATTCCTGTAGGATCACCAAAATTGTGATGATGGGATCTTGGACTATATAGATAGTACCTGAAAATAATTAAATGTTGTGGAAAACTTGCTCAGTTAGGGTGCCGTTGATATTACGAATATCCGTAATTTTCTTGGCCCATTCAAGCGATACATTGAAAATAACAGGGGATAAAGGATGCCCTTGCCTTGTGCCTTCTATGAAGGACCACCGTTTCAAAATGTATCATTCACTCTGATTCTCATTGATGGGGTTTGGAAGTTGGCTACCATAAAACTAGTAATAATGGGATTAAAACAAAATGTCAATTTGAGAACATTTGTTTACTCACTCGAATGCTTCACTTTTTATCAAATGCTTGCCATTGTTTTACAAAACCCGGCTTGGTCCTGGTGGTTAGTTTGCTGTATTATCAATTGAAGGCGCTTTGCCATAATATTGGAAATAAAATTGATGTCTCTATTGAATACAATAATGGGCCTATAGGATGAACATAAAGACTGATCTCTATCCAGTTTGGCTTGTAAAGTAAGTGTTGATTCCATCCTAGATGGTGTACAGAGCCAGACTGAATGAAGCTATTAAATAGGGATACTAAATGGCAGCCCAATAGGGATACTAAATGGCAGCCCAGTTGAGATGAAAAGCCTTTATAATATGTGTAAGTAAACCCATTTGGCCTAGAACCTTATTATTGAGGAAATCCTCAGTAAAAGTGAGTACTTAATTCTCAGATATGAGGTTATCTAATTGTTCCCTTTATCCAGCCGTCATAGTATGAAGTGAAACCCCTGAAATAAAGTCTAGTTTGGCCTGGGGAGCAACCTGAATACTCAGTAAACACTCTGTGTATGTTTATTATTTTTTATTTATTTTTTATTACAATTGGTTTAATCAAACCTTTACAATTTAATATTGAAATTGCATTTACAAAACAGAATATAAGAGGAACAAAACAAAAAAAAACGTGCAATGATTTCCCTTTTGCTATGTACATTAAAAGTAAAAAGGAAATGATCTAAAAAAGACAGGCATAAGTAAAAACGTACTTCATATAGACCATCATAGTTCATTCAATCCACATAAAATCATTTCAGCCAATTAAATTCAGTGCACATCCATTAGTAATCATGTTGATAAGAAAGAAAAACAGAAAAATAATCCAATAACAGGGACAGAGTATAGCTAATTCGACCACCTGTAGGCCTCATAGCGTGAGGTCTCCTTTAATCGCTATACCATCTTTATACCCTTAAGAAAACATGACAGGGCCAAACCTTACTTACATTTTGTATATTAAGAAATTGCTTCCAAACTGTATCCACGGAGTAACATACATAATAGTCCTTCAGTGTTCCTAGAAAAATATTCCTTAGATCTTTCAGTGTTTACATTCCACAATAAGGGGTTTACAGATTCCCCTTCTAAATGACAGAACCTGCAGTCACTTTCCTCTAGGGTTATTTGTTACCTTCTAAGGAGGATATACTTTGTTGGCAGGATATTCCATCTTAGCCTCAGAAGTAGCCCACGGAAATAGCGGTTCGGCAATAGAAGTAAGATTTTTTAGAGGGATCCTCATTTCTTGTGTTCATGGGCCAAGTGGCTCAATTAACTGTATGAATGAAAAGTTTCTGTTGTTTAGGATCTAATCCTGGTCCAACAACCGTTATTTGGGCAGCATCGGATTCCCAATCAAAATTTCTAGATTGGAATCTTAAATATAGTCTCCCAGATTTCTTTAAATTTCATCAAGGATGTAGTACAAGTTATATTGTTGCATACCAGCTCATATAAGGTTTTTCGAGGTAGGAGCCATGTTCTTCGCATATAGTGCAAGCCCAGAGTGAGATATACCCTAATTTGTATCTAATAGCTGCTAAACGCACAGCATTAGGAATAGCGAGGATCCATCTCCAAATACTTCCCTCTATTTTATTTAACTGTTTCACTATTTTACCTGGGCACAGTTACAAACCATATGTCAATTAAGGAACAATCTTTCCCTCAAAGAACATTAGAGCAGGTTTTAGCGAGAACCTACCAAATCTTCCGTCAATTTTCACGATCTGGGATTGCAAAAGCTTTGCTTTATGCGAGAGGCTCTCCATAAGGGTTTTAGTTCCCCAATATGACCCAAAGTGGAAGTCCAGCTACATTACATTAGTTGAAGTACTCACTGGGGTTCCTTCAATATGCCAAGTGGGCGCGGGTTCTTCCGTGTCGCTTTTGTGAATGAGAGAATTTTTATTTTGCTCAGATTAATAATTAGTAAATTTTCTTTAGCATATTTAGCGAATATGTCTAAAAGATGCTCGAGACCCATCCTTGTACAATGAAAAAGCAAAAAGACATCAGCATATGCCAACCATATGATTTTACATTGGCCTATTCTTGGAGCTACTAGCCCTTCATTCATCAGGCACTCTGCCAGATCTGACATATATTGATTGAAGATGCATGGTGCTAGAACACACCCTTGTCTAACCGCACGGTGGGGTTGCTCTCTACCCGACATGTCCCCTTTCTGGCTTAGTCGCACTTGGATTCCACAGTTCTTGTAGACTACCCCAATAAGTTTGAGAAGATCCAATGGCAAGCCACATGTAGCCAATTTTGTCCATAATTTTCTGTGATCCACGCAGTCAAATGCGGCTGAGAGGTCAATTGAGACCATAAATGTACAGTCCTTTCTTTGCTCCATTGTCTTCTTGTATACATCTCAGGGTAAGCCCATTGATGTTTGTTGAGTGTCCCTTGCGGAACCCCGTCTGAAACTTACTAAGAGGGTGGAACTACTTTTTCCATTCCTCCAGGTGAATCAATAATGGGGGCAAAAAGATTTTACCGTCATGCTCTATTAATGAGATAGGCCGGTAGTTTTTTGGATCTGACCTGCTCCCGCACTTATAAATTGGAATCACATGTTCAGTACTCCATGATGATGGAGTAATGCCTGTCCTAAGGATGTCCCTAAATTTGTAATACAGTAGGTTTGCCCAAAGTTTTGGATCCAGCTTAAAGGTTTTGTTTGTAAGACTATTAGGGCCCGGAGCACATGACCCTTTACATTTATTTATTAGGGCCTTAACAGTATTGATCTCAAAGGGGGTTCCCATTTATAATATTCCAGTTTATCCCAATTGTCTTCCTCCCCATCCCCTTGAGAACTATGCAGGGCCCCAAACCATTTACCAAAGAACTCCATCCATTCCTGCTCTGAGATCGGATTCAGTTGTGAAACGACATAGTTGGAATCTTGTCCACTAATTAAGACTTGGGCCTTAATTAGAATCCCCAGCATGGCTTCAGCATCTTTTTTGCAATAGCTGATTTTTTATTGATTTATAAAAATGTCCAGATTTGTGTTTAATCAGCCTACTATTCATCTTCTGAGTGGAGTCGTCCAGTTTGGACCTCTTGATTTTACGTACATCTCTCCTCATACTGGTTTTAGCCAGGGCTAATTATTGGTTATAGCAGTGGGTGTGTCCAATATCGGCTGCACTTCTTATTGTTCTTGAACCAATAGCCAGGACCTCTAACCCGATAAGTCTCTTAATCTCATGTGCATTAAAGTTGTTCATCCAATCTAGAGTGGTTTTATTCAGCGCAGCTCGCAAGTTATGGTTTAGGGCATCAATATTTCTAGTCGTCCATCTGACAGCATTCCCAGACACGCTCACTACCATCTGAGGGTGATATCTGTATTGTCTAGTAGTTATGGTCATGTCAAAGAGTGCTATCAATATGGAGTGATCGCTCCAAGCATTAGGAGTGACCGTAAAGGAAGTAAATAATTGTCGAGATAGATATAATCCAGCATAGAGGAACTCTTTCCTTGATGCCACGTGTGCCAGGAAATTGCCCCGCAATCATTCATCTGTGACCCCACCAATGGTAGGAGGCCCACATTCCCTAGACCCACATACCAGGATTTACCAATCTTTCTTTTTAGTAGTAATCCCCTCTGCCCCACGCTACCACCCGACGAACCCATAGTTGCGGAACTCTGTTCCTTTTCCTCCTTCAAAGGGAAGGTGTCAAGGCTCTACTCCTTATTACTGCCTAGAGCAGCCCCTGCCTTTACCAAGTTGAAACGCAGCTGGGAGGAGGATCTTGGGATCGAGATCACCGACGAGAGATGGTCCCGAATGTGTGCTCGCACCCACGATGTGTCCTATAATTCTAAATTTAAGTTAATACAATTCAAGGTGCTGCACAGATATCATCATACACCAAAGAGACTAGATTGTATGTTCTGTGACTTTCCTCCCAATTGCCCCAGGTGTGATACTGATCAAGCGTCTTAAATCCATATGCTCTGGTACTGCCCTCACCTGACCCAATTTTGGTCTGACATCTGCTCCACGTTATCGGACATACTGGAGCACACTATTGTCCCCACCCCATTACATTGTCTCTTCCATGACCTCCCCAGTTGGGGCGCGACTCTAAGAAACTGGCGGGTCTTTGTATGTTTTTGGCGGTCCGCTGCATATTGATGTGTTGGCTCCGCCCTAAGGCACCTACCTACACACAGTGGCTCAGGACAATTACGTGGGCACATGACACGGAAGAGTCCTGGAGCGCAATGCAACATCCACGTTCAAGGCTAAGAGACATCTGGCGCAAGTTCTGAGAGTACATGTCCGCTATGACTTCGCCTTCAAACTCTGTTCCATCCTCCCCTGGCTTTCTCCATAATATGGTCACTCTGTGAACTGCGTCTCCTTTGTTTCGATTGCCAATACTTTATCTACTACCCGATCCCCCTGCCTGCCACAGATAACTCATGGTACACTGCTGAATATGTATGTTACTTGTTTTCGCTGCTCGTGCCATGTGGCTCTTTATGTTTATTCTTGTGTTGTCAAGTCAAATAAAGTTTAAACAAAAAAAAGTAGTATTCCCCTTTGTTCCATATCCATTTTATAGGTTTCCCATGGTAGTTTTTCAAAGTCACACTCTGCATTTAAATCGGCCGCCACTAGGATTCGACCATTCTCCTGCTTCAACATCCAATCATCTATTACATGGCACACCTTCTCTACAAACACCTTGACTGCTGATATTCCACTGTGCCAGTATATATTTACTATCAATAAACTAAGGGCACCACCCCCAGTAATGAGGCCCCCCCCCTCCAAGGCCCCGAATGGGAGTCCTTCCAGTGTTGTGCCACAGAGGCCCAGATTTTTTTCAATAGCAGTAAGCAGACCCCCAGAAGGCCTCCCCCCGCTACCACTTTTGGCATATTGGTTTTGTATCTTATAGCTATCTAATGTGGTTGTTGAAGTCCTCCATGTCTCCTGTGGGCAAATAATATTGGCCTCTCTTAGATTGGACATACAGCATGGGTTACTCAACAGATATTGGTTCCCTCTAGTGTTCCATGATTTCAGACACAGGTCGATCTTTTTATTTTCCACTCCCAGGGGGACAAACTCGCTTATGGTACCAATTTCCGCCACAAGGTTGAGATTACTGAGGCCCAATCAATTTCTTTTGCCATTCCCTTCTCTGAATTAGATTGCACTTCACTGCTTCCAATACCCACCAGATTACCCACAAAGGCCTCCTCATTTATCTGCTTACTTTTTAAAACTGAGGTGGCCATCTCCATAGATGTCCTTGGCTCAATTTCAAACCCCAAGTTCCTCAGTGTCTCCTGTTGGGTAAGGATAAGTTCCTTGAGAGTCAAGAAATATGAGGCTTATGTCTAAGTGCGCTATATCTGGGAAATCCACTCTTAATATATCTCTGGAGCCCACTAACGCCAGAACTGGTATTTCCGCAAAAATAGTCAAGATGTTTGACCTATTTAAGCAAATCGATTCTTCAGGCCCCAGCAGATTTCTTATTCTTATTAGGTGGAATACTTTCCTGGCTCCATCCGTGTTCATTACGTTTATTATCCTAAATTACAAAGCCATTTGCTCCCTCCAAATGATGAATATGGTTACAGGTTTGGAGTTTCTTCAGTTTATATGCTGAAACTCTTCCAGTCTTATCACCTCATTCATAGTTAAATAGTTTTGTTTTGTTGAAATAGCTTTTGATATGTTCCTTTTTTCACTAAGTGACAAACCCTGGAATAGCACGTCCAGGTTTATAATCCCTCCCTACAATTCTGGTACAAGAAATAGGTTGTATTTATATTTATTCATTTATTTATAATTTTTCTAAAGCAAGACTAGACAAGCAATATGAGCACTGTACAAACAAGTGCAAACATAAGTTATACAATTAATCAAACATTTAAAAAATGTTTCCTAACAAATTAATACATTATAAACTTTTACCTAAAAGAATCGGGATATGACTAAAAAGAATTTCTATTGAGCATCAAGCAAAGAATTTTCAATTGGACACTACTTGGTGTGAAGAACCTGATGTCATCAATCCTTTCCCAGATGTAGTCTCTCCTCATGTGGCCAAGGGGCAGCAGCTACTACCTGTTCCTGTGGGTGGATACGCAAGGGAGGATCACATAAGGTGAGGCGACCCTCAGAGGGATGGACAGGCATCATCAGGTTAGACATGGTATTCCCTTTTCCTTTTAGGGCTATCCCCTCCATTCCCCGTGCCTTGATGGCATATTGTGATAACGCCCTACAATATCATGCAAAAGCTGTTAACAGAACTTGTGAACATTTTACACCTCGTAAAGCAGCATGTACGGAGACAAAGAAGAGGACCGCTGTGAGAGAGTGTTAACCATAATGCACAGTCTAGTGTTGTAAAGAATATGATTGGTCCAAGACATCTCCCATCCTGGAGGAAGGAGTTTAAATCAGTTGCTGATGAAAGATGGGGAGAGCTTCTTTTTTCAAGGGTCAACTGCATCCCAATCCTGGAGGGAACCCTGAAGGCCGTAGGGTGGAGGCGGCGAGAGAGGGAGCCACCCCAATCTCTCTTGGCCAGTTGGGCAGATCACAAAGCGGAGGGGCCAGAGAGCCATGACCGCAGAGTGCTGCCGGCAGGAAGAGAAGTGCACAAGCGAGCTCCAGACCGGCCACGTAGAGAAGTAGTGCCGGCCGGCAGCAGAATCGGCAGACGAAGAAGGAAGTTGCTGTGGTAACTGGAAGCCAAGACAGGCTTTGTTCCGACACAAGGAGCGTGAACACTCCGTGCCGCTGACTGGGGAAAGCTGCTAGAGTCCAGCAAATACTGAGGCGAGTACCCGAATATGTACGAGTGGCGTGAAAGAGCGTATGTTACCGGTGAGCCCATAGGGAAGAAGGGGATGCTGAAACTGAGACAAAGGGACCCTGAAAGAATGAATTGATTGCTGTAATGAAAGGCTTGGTATCATCAATGAAGACCGAAACAAATGAGTCACAGTTCAAGGGTGTTGGTTAAACCCCTATCTAAACCTAAATCTGAGGATGGGAGCAAGCTACAACCATCAAATATTAATAACACAGTCCTAGTCGAGTCTGTCAAAATAAAAGGGGCGATGCTAATAAACCTATTGCCAATCCTTACTCCTAAATAAAAAATGGTGTGGCACAGTAGTGTATGCAAAAAAGGAAAAGTGTTCAAGAAACCCGCAAAGGACGTGTGGTCTGATGATGGCATATTGTAAAAAACTCCCTCACCCACTTACTAGATCTACTTCAAGTGTTCCCCAACATCACATAAGAAACAGCATGGTAACAACTGAGACGAAACAGAGGGACGGAGCAATGAAGATGACTAAGACTGGGAAACCAACACAGCGGTCTAGGCTTTGGAAATTGTTCAATCATCCTGTGAAACTTAAATCTGCCAAAGCTGACATGCAGCTGAGAGAACTGCAGAGGGTTAGTTGTGCCGTTACCTGCTCTGACATTAGTCAGAACGCTGAGAAGAAGCACGCTGTGAGAAGCGGTGTGAAGGCGAATACAGGCAGTGGAAAGAGAAGCCAGAATGCAGAAAACTGCCACCCAAGAATGTGAGACAACGGAAACCGGGCACTGTAGAGAGAGACAGAGCGACTGCGCAGTGGCTAACAGGATGTACGCCAAGCCAACAAACAGAAAGGAACCGAAGTGGAGAAACACGAGAGACACTTAAATTTCCAGGGATGACGGAGGGGTTACCGGGTTGACAAAGTGCATGCCTTTACATAAAAGTAACACGAGAGACGCAAAGTGAAACCTGTGAAAATAGTAACGTATTTGTGAACCGTGTTACGAACGGTTCGCTGAACCCATACCGCAGGAGAGAAAGCAAAGTAAATATGAGTAGCCTTGGAAAAGGGGCAGAGACCCAATGTGTGAGAAAAGAAGCACATTTTGAAACAAACATTTACAAGCGAGGCTCTATAAGCCAACATTGTGCAAATATTTCAAGTTTTGGCAGTTGGGTATACACGGCAAAGCTAAGTCCTCGAAAGTAATTGCATAAAGGTCCTGGCAGGAAAGTATACCAGGCAAAGTCAAGTGTTTGAAAGAAACCGCAAGATAGGTGTTTGAAAGACTGTACAGAAGTCCTGGCCGGAGCGTACACCAGGCAAGTCAAGTGCGTGTAATATGTTACAGTAAGAGATTAACCTAAAGGAATATCCGTACCCTTGAAGGTTTGAATTGTTGTAAAAGTGGAAAAGAGCCTAGCAGGGGAGTATACCAGGTGACCTGCAAGTCTGGGATCTGCACCCAAATTGTAATATAGTAAAAAGAGAATACCAAGGAGGATACATGCCCTTGGGATTTTTAACTGTCTTGAATGTGAAGAGAAATCTGGTGAAGGTAGCCATTACCCCAAAACTGTGAACATACCAGAGGAGGGAGTTATCCTCTTGGAGTTTCAAGAAAATTGGTTATTCTTTGTTTGAAATTTCCGTAATGATAAAAAGGAATCTGGGGAAAGGAGTAATTCCCTCGACCTCTGAACATTGTCCATTTGGAACCTTTGGTTCGATTGATACCTTTTGTGTTGGATTCAAACATGTGTGCACTTTGAAAACCAGAGACAATACCCTTTGCATCTTAGAGTTAGTTTTTCCATGTGAAGGACAAGATAAGATTTCGGACACAGGACAGATTTTTGTTTTGGACACCTTGACAAAGGGCAGACACCTTTGTTTTCATTTGAGTTAGGGAAATACCCCCTAGATTAGGGTTTGTGATGAATCTTAGGGTCATCACCAAACCCCAGCCTAAAGTCTCCTTCCATGTGGCCAAGGGAAGGGAGCCGCTACCCGATCCTAACCAAGGGTGGTATCAGGGGGAAGGATCACACAGGAGGAGGCGGCTATCAAAGGGAAGTGATGACTCCATTAGGAGAGACGCAGTATTCATTTTCTTGTGAGGATGAAACGGAAATAATTTCCAGATACTTAATGGCATACTATCAATGTATTAGTCCCCTTAATATCAATGCCCAAAGAACCTGTTATAAAAAGTAATTTAAACAGAACAAAGTGTGTGCCTCAATGGTTCAGGAATTAAAGTTGAAAACCTTGAATTATCATAATTCTGCCTTAACGAGAAATCCTCACTCTAATATGGGATTCCAAACTCTTTACACAACCTCACCTTACTCTAATAAATCTCAGTTCATAGAACAATCTTACGTAATAAAAAATAACATGCAACAATCTTATGTGACACATTCTTCTATGGACTTCAGTTCCCATAATGCTAAAAGTACTGAGACGAGGAAGAGAAACTTGGAGACAATAGAGACTCAAAATTGTGAATATTCAAATATGCAGTACAGTTGCTGTCACTCAAAGCACCTGAGTGGGATATTGAAAACCCAAGATGAGGCACAGCTGTGGAATGAAGGGGAAAACGGGTGAAACAGAGGAAGAAGGCCAAGACGCTTCAAATGGCCATGCCGAGGTTCAGGAGCAGCCACAGAAAGCAGCCCGCCAATAGAAGTCACCACAAATGGTGAAATTTAGCAGAACTGCAGAGTGCGTGCAGCGGGAAGTGGCATAATAAGAAGAAGCCCAGCTAAGGAGGAGACGTGCACCCAGAGCAGTGTGTGGCAGACCGGTGAAGCCGCTGAAGATCAACGGAGCTGTTATCACTCCCAAAGACAGACGTGCACCTTGCCTGACACTCGCAAAAGCGGGAGAAAAAGCAGACTGAAGGACCGCTGCAAAGCCTAACAGCAAGAGGGAGCTGCCCATAGAACCAGTGAGTTGGCAGAGTGGGAATGCTTCTTACACGAAAGCTGTCACAATGCAATCATTTTGAATACCAAACAACTGACAAATCAAAGCAGAACTTATTATCGGAATACCAAATAGTTAAAGAAAACAAAGCTGAGTGGCAAAGACGAAAGCTCCCTCATAAGGAACTACAAGAGGGGAAAGCTGATAGCCAGTACTACCCACAGCTAAAAGGCTTTCAAATGACTTTGGGAGAACTACCAGTGGGGAAAGCCTCTAACCAAATCTACTCACAGCCAAGAGGCTACGAGACAACCATATTAAGACAACCACTGGGAAAAGCTCATAACCAGCATTACCATCAGCCAAGAAGTTGTGAGAAAATCTTAATAAAGCAACCAAGGCATAAATCCCCTTTTAAGAGATATCCATTTTGGGAATGCTTATATCTCGCATTGCCAACAGCCAAGTGATTGTGAAACCATACTAAGGTGATAAGGACGCAACTCTTCCTTTTTGGGCTCTCAACTAGAGGAAGCTTGTAACCCAAACTGCTATCAGTCCAAATGTTGTCTAGAAGTTTGTGAGAGACCCTAGGAGATTAATTCTTGTGCATTCCGTTCTCAGTTTAGAGAAAACTGGAGCATAAGATGGCAAGATGTATAAGAAAAGGCAGTTATTGGTCCAATCTACTTCCAAGAGTGACTAGTGTGGAAAATATTAAAATCAATATTGCCATCAAGTTTGAAGTTGTTATAGGAGTTTTCTTCCTGTTAGGCGAGTGGACCAGGAAAGACGATGGTGGTTTGATATCTTTGTGACAAAAGATGTGTGGAAAGAACCATTGATGAATAAAGAGAATTCATGTACTTTATCATTTTTGACAAGAAGTAGCATCACTGAGACAAGTTGCTTTTTGCTATCCTGACAAAAGGTTTTTGTTTCGAAGAAGAAATATTGAGAGAGATTGAAGGCTTCACAGTGATTTTCCAGAAGCTGAAATGTTCGAAGGAGAAAAAAAAAGTTTCTCTCCCCAGAACATTTCAGACTATAGCATTTACCCTGTCCCCTTACTTACCTGTGGGCGGCACACCTCCTTGTGTGCCGCCGTCTCCAGCATCCCTCTGCGATACCCAGAGGTTTCTAAGTGCTGGACCCAGGAATCAAACCTGTGTTGCTCTGCATCTTCTTGCTTCCAAGGTGACAATGTTGCCCCTGGGCTATCCTCCCGAGACAGACAAGAAAGTGGTAGATGGTAACAGAACAATTGCATTGGTTTTGAACGTATGGTTTTTGAAAGAAAGTTAATCATCCTTTCAAGAGGAATATTGTGGAAGGCATTGATTTGTTTTGAATTATCAACCAATTGTGGTGGAAAGGACATTTGTTGTATCTCCAAGAAAGACAGAATGGTTGAAAAATACTTTTCTCTTACCTTTCTGAGAAACCAGAAGGAGTCTCACCCACTAGTCCCCGGGGATCTGTCATCCAGATGGCCAGGACACGGCAATCGCTTTTGGATCCAGTTCTATGGGGGTGGACCAGTGCAGGAGGATCACCTGGGTGAGAGGTCTTCGAGGATTGGGAGTGGGACACCGGATGGTGAGATGCGGTATCCCCTTCCCTGTAACACCTTTACTCATCCTGCCAGGTAGGATATCGAGGAACTCTACTCCACGCCCCCTTTACAACACAAACACTTTCACATGGACAGCCTGCTATGGGAGAAAACAGACTAACAAACGAGCAGTATACCTGGCGTGTCCCAATACAATGGTCAGGCGAGGTCAGGCAATTGCTGACCCTCACACACACCTGACTACCATTAAGCTTCCCCACACGGATAAAAGTCGGAGCACGAGAGCACACTCTGAGCAAGGAAACGCAGTTTCGAGACGGCAACTGAATGAGAGACGAAAGACTGCAAAACAGAAGGGGATCGCAAGGAGGGAAGTTCCCTTGAACTCTCTTACAAAGAACCATTACTTTCCAAGAGTTCTCGAGATTAGAAAACATAAGGCCAGGAAACCGGGCTGAAGAATCCTACATTGTGTGTCAGAGATACCTGGGGCTCTCCCGCATCGATAATCAAGGCGGGGAGAATCTCCAGCCGCCGTGGTACCATCCTTCGCTCCAAGAACAAAAAAGCATAAGTGAAATCAACACAGTAGGTGAGTTGGGGAGACCGATATAAGCCGGGTATGTGTTGTAACCAAGGTTGCAAGCAGCAACATTGTATGGAACAAGCATTGTTAAAAATGTGTGGATAAAAGAATTGCTGATGAGTGATTGAACTTTGAAACTAAGATATGATACCTCTGACTAAGTGGTCCGGCACCGGGTGGGTGCTCAATCAGAGGTCTCTGTAAGGTATGCAGCTGAGAAGTGGCAGAAGTGAAAGTTGAAAGAGTTATATATCTACAAAGAATTGTAAATCAAAATGGTCCTGCCACGTGTCGAGCAAAATCCTGTGCACAGTTGAAAGTCTTTGATTTTGATAAAGTAAAGAAAGTTTGGAAAGTACATACATTGGTACGAGCCCGGCAGAGGGAGACTAATTGGAGGTTTTGTCTTAAAGTGGGTCTGAGCCCGGCAGAGGGGGACCCGAGGTGAATCATGAATCACCTGAGAAATTGTGTACATGTGAAAACCTAAGAAGGAAGGAACTTTAATATTTGTTTGTCACATCAGGCCCTCTGAAATAAGAGACTTTGAATGGCAAAGAGACTTTGACACAGAAGGCCCTGATGCTGAGGTTTTGAACTGCATACTTGTGTAAAGAAATCAGAGTGTGCTAAACTTGAGTGTGCCACCTTGTCCCGTGCTGAAGATGTGAGGAAGGGGAGCTAACGGCTCAGATGTCCTGACCTATCATTTCTTGAACACTTTTCTTTTGCATAACATTCTTTCCCACACTATTTGTACTTAGAGGTAAGGTTTGGCAATAGGTGTATTAGAATAGGCCCTTTTATTTTGACAGGCTCAACTAGGACTGCGTTATTATTGTTTGATGGTTGTAGCTTGCTCCATCTTTAGATTTAGGATTAGATAGGCGTTTTTCAAACCCAATTGACGTTCAATAAACACCCTTGAACTGTGGTCCCTTGTGTCTGTCTTACTGTTTGATACCATGCTTCCTCAAACCTTGAACAGACCTTTTTTGAATCAGAACTGTAATCAAAGTATTCCTGAATTGATCCAAGGGAAGGAAATACAACCTTGGTCGCAAGGAGTGCTTTCAAGAACATTTTTAATTACAAAACTGTTTTGTTGAACTAAAGTTAACCATATTTTCCTTGTATAATTGTATTGTATGTACTATTATGAGGGTCAGAAATATTTTGGACACAAGGCCATTTTTCTTTAGTTTTAGTTTGCTAGGCAGCGATCTCTTTATTAGGTATTGGAAACTTTATTTTGAAAAAATGGCAAACTTTGAGAAAACTTTACCTCTGGGTCCGTCTCGCATTTCTGGCCCCTCACAGTTAGTGAGGCATTTTCCAACTCCTTTTTGATTTAATAGAGGTCTGAGATCACAATCATTAGCTCTCTGTGGTCGCGTCTCATTCCTGGCTCCTCAAAGTGGCCTAGAAATCCATCTTAACAAACGCGCACAGACAAGACAAGAAGTGCTGATGCAATGGGAAGAAGTACTCATGAAACTAACTAACTAAAGCAACTGACGAGAAAACCACCTTCAAAGGCACTTCCACCTGACTCACATAGCGCCACTATGATGCTTAAACCTAACAAGGATGTATCACGAGATGGAGTAAGGAGGCTGTGGTATCATTTTGGCTACAGACTTTTATTAAAATTAAAGAAAAGAACATGCCTTTGCCTAATTCTAGTGGGGTCTTCCCTACCTCAACACAAATAACTCAGGTCCTTGTCAGGATATAAGTGAACAACCAATATACCGTCCCATGTCCAAAACCAACCACTCTATCCCTGCCACTAAGAAATATATTTTAAAGGTTGTTAAAATGGAGGGGGCGCTGTTGCGCCGAAGCAAGATGGCCGTCTAGGTGTTGAGCTCCGGACGGGGAGAGCAAAGAACCTTTACGTTCAGGCCCGCAATCCCACTGCATCCGCTTGAAATCGACGGCGCATCCCTATAATCCTATCGTCTGTGGCCCGGGAAAGTGTCATGGAGAACCACGTCCTCGGCGCCGAGCTGTGGCCACCCGGACCCTGCTGGGACTCTTTCTGCTCGATCACCCGTCTGCCGCTCTGTGGACTGCGGCCCTCCCGGCCACTTGAGGGCGCAGCGTTGCGGCCTGCTGCGGGGTGGGGCATGCGTACCGGACTCTTTTCTTCCTCCCCCCCCGACGGCTGCCTCGCCCCGTTGGCCTACCATACCTACTGCGGATGCGACCTCCGGTGACACCAGCGATGCCTTTGCTGAGTGATTAACGACGCGGCTGGCCCACCGTCTGCGGCCCTGGGCCTACCCGCACAGCATCTTCAATCCTGCCACTCCTCCGCAGGCTGGTTGCCGGGGAGGGGGCGAGGGGCAGGGGGGTTGAGTGGCCCTCTCCATTGGCTCCCCCCCCGGTTTGACTGCGGCCGACCCGGTACCGCGCATCCGTGTGGTTGAATGCTTGGGGGAATACCTATAGCCTGACAGTGGTTTCTGGACTCGACCCGGCTCACAATACGCGCCATCATCGCTCCCTGCTACCTGCACTCTGATCATCCGTGCCCTGCTGGGGATTTCAAATTTTGGCCAGGAGGCATACACGTGGACCTCTCTACAGTACGTCCCCCCCCCCATGCGAAGTGAACGGCTGGCTGAATCTGGGATTGATTACCAGACCACCCAGGGAATCACTTGCAGGAGTTCAGTAAAGCTCAGGGAACGCCGCTGCTCTGCAGATTTACACGCTCCTGGCTGGGTCTAGGCCACCCCTTGCTTCCAGGAGCGGCCCACAGTGACTGTGAAGATCTTTCCCTGTCTCTTATTAGCCTACTTCTCGTGGCCTCTGCCATTGCCGCTCCGGCCATATCCTCCCGCACCAGCACAGAATAACAGTGGTCTGCTGCGTCGCCGCGGGACAGGCCTCCGGTGGTCCTTGCCTACCCAGAGGGGTTCATCCTGAGCTGCATCCGAAGGGAAACCTGCCATACCCGACAGCTGGCACCTTCGGGGCGCCGGCGAATTAATCTCGAATTGCTATCATGACCAAGGGAGCGGGAGCCAGGAGGAAGCAAAGCTCACTGAATATGTTCACTAAGACACCCTCCAGACCGCCGACTGATCCTCCAGAGGAATCGCCCACCGCCTCGACATCCTCACCCCCAGATGACTCGCAAAAAATGCTGGAGTACATGCACAAAGGTTTCACCACGCTTCATACCAAATTAGACGATATGAATGTTACCATCTCGTCGATAAAGGCTCATATCGAGAGAACAGATAGCCGGGTCGCTGAAATCGAAACAAGGGTTGGCACTACTGAGGTTTGACCTGGGCTCCCTCTGCGCGGCGGTTACCACTCTCACCAGTCTGGTCCTGGCAGTGGAGAGGAAAAATGACGATCTTGAATCCCGCTCCAGGCGAAATAACCTCTGCATTGTAGGCATACCCGAGGACTACATTGGTGAGCCCATGGAGGAATATGTGGAACAAACTTTTTTAACACTGCTGGATCACCCTAAACTGTCAGTACAATTTGCGGTGGAAAGGGCACATCGCTCCCTAACCGCGAAACCCAGACCTGGCGCACCTCCCTGCCCCATCATTGCCAGGATCCTGAATTTTCGTGATCGGGATGCCCTCTTACGGGCGGCCAGAGAAAGGGGGAGCTGCTCCTCGTGGGGGCGAGGATACATCTATATCCAGACTTTTCCGTGGATGTGCAACAGGAGCGTAAAACCTTTATAGCTATAAAAAGGAGACTCCGGGACTTAGGAGTTAAATACTCTATGCTTTTTCCCACAAAGCTGAGAATCGAACACTCCAACCAAACGTTCTTTTTCACCATCCCAGAGGAGGCCTCCAAATTTATTGACGAACACACCCCGGGCTGGGCCACTTATTCCCTAGCTGTGATGTATACCTACTCTACATACTGCTGTGCCTAGGACACTCCCCCTATGATGGCACCCTATCGTTGAAGTTCATTGGTTGCTCGTTTGTTCACGTTGCTCCTTTTATCCTATGCAATTGTGGCCTTGTGTGCCACGCTGACTCATGGCTCCCAGAGGCATTACTCCCTGACAAGACCCCATCTTGGGGGACTACTCTATGGCTACCACTAGACCCCCGAGGCTGGGTCCTTGTACTCCTGTCCCGCCCTTACCACTCAGACTCCATATTCTGCTCCCCAGATGGTATAATGGGACCTGTGGCTGTTTCCCTCCTGCTCACTGGTTTCATTTCCCATGGACCATGGCCCCCTCTATTACCTGTACATGCCTCGAACACTATGGTTAATATTATTAGATTGCATACTCTCCTCACGCTCTCCCCAGTCCGGTGCGCCACTGCCCGGGAGCTAACAGTCTCCCATGCGTTGATGCCTAGAAGTTCCTGGTTGATATGGGTTGGTTTGGGTCTTGTCCCTCCGATTGGGGGAGGGATGTTTGTGGGGGAAGGGGGAGGGGACGTTATGGTTGACGACCACTAGAGGCGCCCCATGCGCCGAGGTAATGCTTTTTGAGTACACAAACGGGGCTCCGCGCACTGCCGGATCCACTAGCTCCCTGTGGCTGGCGCCCCCGTGGCAGGAATACAAGCAGTACTCGCGCGAGTTTGGCTAACACTGACCTGACCTTCATGAGCTGGAATATTCGGGGGTTAGGCAATCATAGAAAGATGAGACGGGTACAGCTGCATGCTGAACGTCATGGGGTGTAAATTCTATGTTTACAGGAAACCCATGCTCGTTCGGAGCAGTGTGAGCGGTTTGCGAGGTAATGGGGGCCCCAGAGGTACTATACTAACTATTCTACACAAAGCCGTGGCACCCTTACTTTGATACATAAGAGCCTGAAATTCACATGCCACCACTCGCATATCGATCCTCTGGGCAGATACGTATTGATCACGGGCACACTGCTCCACCAAGAGATAGCCATCCTGAATATATATATGGTCCTAATATCGACAACCCTGAATTCTACCTACACTTAGCTGCCCTCCTTGAAGCTACCCCCTACTTCCAATATTATGGGGGGGCAATTTCAATACCATACTAGATGTCACCCTAGATAGGTCAGGCACCAGACCTCGCCAACTTTCCAAGGCAGCCTACACTATCCTTACATCCCTCCCCCGGCTGGCACTTGTGGATGTATGGCGCCTAATGTACCCTGATTCCCGCACATTCTCATTCTATTCTTCGTTTCACGATTCCCATTCCAGGATAGACAGATGGCTAATAACGGACACACTGGTCAGATCCTTGTCTCACTTGGATATCCTTCCTAGGACGATTTCGGACCATTCACTGGTACTCATTTCCCTAAACTGGGGTCAGGATGCCGAAAAAGCCAGGCCGTGGAGGCTGGGACCATATGCGCTTCTCGACCGGGCCTTTGCAGTCGAACTCGAATCCTCCATCGAGGAATTCTTTGAGATCAATACAGACTCAGTAATGTTGCGTGCTGTCCTGTGGGAGTCGTTCAAAGCGTACGTGAGGGGGATGGCCATATCCAAGTGCTGTGGCATCCTTAAAGAAATCCGTTCAGACATGGCTGCCAGCGAATCGGCCCTGGCTCTCCTTGAGTCCCAATATGCTCACGACCACTCCCCAGCTACTCTGGCTGCACTGGGTTCCGAGCTGGACAGGTTTCGCGACCTTGCCCAGCGAGAGGTTAAATTCCTAGACTCCCCCAGGCGGTGAGGAAATGCGGGGAGGGCGAACGCCCAGGTCGTATGCTAGCCAGGCTATTGTGCCTGGAGTTCGGTGCCCACCATATCCCTGCAATAGTGAGACCCGATGGCTCGCTCGCCACCTCCCCCCAGGACATCAACTCCCAGTTTCAGCTATTCTACACCTCCTTGTACTCTGCTGCCGATGGTCCCTAGGCCCCGGAAATTGATTCCTACTTGGAGGCCCTCCCCCTATCAGTACTGTCCACTGAAACCAGCCTACTCCTGGAGAGACCGTTTACCTCTGAAGGACTTGACGAGGCCATTGCATCGTTGGCATCAGGGAAGGCTCCTGGCCCCGACGGGCTCCCCATGGATTTTTATAAACGATATAAGTCAATCCTGATTCCACAGCTGTTGGCCTTGTGGGAGGAATCGTGTGAAAAGGGTATACTCCCTCCATCTCTCCGGGAGGCACTGATAACAGTGCTCCTCAAGCCGGGTAAGCCCCCTACTCAGTGCGGCTCATACCGACCGCTGTCACTGATTAACAGCGATGTTAAAATATATGCTAAACTGCTGGCCAACCGCCTAGCTCCACATATGGCACACATTATTCACCCCGACCAGGCGGGATTTGTCCCGGGCAGATCTACATCCCTGAATTTGAGGAGGCTCTTCAATGTAATCATCAGAATCAGTCTGACTACACAGGCGGTTGCAGCCACCCTAGACATGCAGAAGGCATTCGACTCAGTCTCGTGGAGGTATCTATGGCGAGTCCTCGAGAGGTGGGGGTTCGGCCCCAACTTCCGCGCGTGGGTCAGGCTGCTTTACACTGCCCCGTCGGCCAGGGTTTGCACCGAGGACAGATGCTCTGCTCCCTTCCAGATATGCAGAGGCACACAACAGGGTTGCCCCTTCTCCCCCCTTATATTCGCTATTGCTATGGAACCCTTTGCGGACATGGTACGCCATCACACTCACATAGGGGCCTGCACGCAGCCGGCCAATCCAATGTGATTTCCTTGTATGCGAATGACGCTCTTCTCTACATCCGGTCTCCCGACTCTAATCTCGCCCCCATGCTAGCGGATGTGGCTCGCTTTGGGGACATATCTGGCCTTAAAATAAATTGCACAAAGTCCACTTTATTCCCACTTACGGATTCCACGCAACCCCCTTCAGACTTATGTGGTTTCAACTGGTCGCCATCCAGCATCACCTACCTGGGGGTGGTGGTTTCCCGACACGTGGTCAAGCTTCACAAGGATAATTATCAGACCTACTTAACTAGCCTTGCGGTGAGGGCTTCCAGCTCGTCCAAACTCCCCATTTCACTAGCAGGCAGGATTGGAATACTTTAAAATGGTGGTATTACCCCAACTCCTGTACCGTTTCACTAACCTCACTGTGTGGCCTGGGGATGTTTTTTTCAGAAAGCTGCGTCAGATAAGCAACACCTTTCTATGGCATTCGGGGGCTGTCCGCCTTAAGCTCTCCACATTGACCACTCCCAAGGAACTGGGTGGGTTCAACGCTCCAGATTTCATCAGATACTGGATAGTAGCCCAATCGCAGTTTGCGTCGTATTGGTTTAATACCACTGATCCAACCCCCCCCCCCCCCCCCCCACATGTTCGGCTGGAAAAACTAGCGGTCTCGGACCGTGTGATAGGTTCCCTGATCCTCAAACCAGCATCCCCGGACCCAGACTCCGCGGACCCGGTTGCTGCCACGTCCTTGAAATTGTCCAAACTCGGCACGACTCGCCCATTTCACGGAGCCCTGCCGTTATGGAACTTTCTTCCCGATGTCCCGCATATCCCACAATCAGTCGCATCTCACTGGGCAGTGGCTGGATCTCCCCCCACCTCTTAGACGCCGACCTTCAATATTCCTCATTACGGAAGAATCTAAAATCCAAATTCCTTGATTTCCCCGCCTTGCCCCCAGATGAGCCTATAGTGGCAGAACTCTGCTCCTACCTCTTCTTTGGGGGCAAGGTGTCAAGGCTGTACTTTTTACTACAGAATAGGGCAGCCCCCCTTTACAGGGTTGAGACACGCATGGGAAAAGGATCTTGGAGTTGAACTCACTGACGAGAGATGGTCCAGAATGTGTGGTCGCACCCACAATGTATCCTATAACACTAAATTTAATTTAATACAATTCAAGGTGCTACACAGATACCATCATACACCAGTAAGGCTACATTGCATGTTCAGCACCGTTCCTCCCAGCTGCCCCAGGTGTGGCATGGATCGAGCCATCTACATTCATATGTTATGGCACTGCCCTCGTCTTACCCAGTTCTGGTTAGACGTCTGTTCCACACTATCAGATATCTTGGAACACATTATAGCCCCCACCCCATTACATTGCCTGTTTCATGATCTTCCAAAGCTTCCCCGTGACTCTAAGAAACTTGCAGGTCTGGGCATGCTGTTGGCATTCCGCTGTATACTATTATGCTGGCTCCGTCCTAGGGCCCCTACCTATGCACAGTGGCTCAGGTCAATCACATGGGTTCATGATATTGAGGAATCTTGGAATGCAATGCAGCACTCACACTCGAGGATAAGAGACATCTGGCGGAAGTTTCGGGACTATATGGCTGCCATGGCCTCACCCACGAACTCTGTTGTGTCCTCCCCTAGGGGCTCCTCATAAATGATGTTCCTCCCCTGATACAGTTGTTAATGTCCAGTCTGCTGCCTCATCTTCTGTATAGTGTAATTGATGCATGATGTGTTGCTCATGATGTATGTTGCTAGTTCCATTGACTCATTGCTGGTGCCATGTGGCGCCTTGTTGGTTTCTGGTGTGATGTCAAGACAAATAAAGAAAGTTTAAAAATAAAAAATAAAAGGTTGTTAAAATGGATTTCTGAACTCTGACCTGGTGGGCAGAGGTTCAGAAGGCCAGCCTAGTTTCCTGGAACAGGGTAACTTTCTGGAAAAGCCAGACCAATCAAGGTAGCATTGGCGGTGGTCAAGACTAGGTGTCAGGAGAGGTGAAGGTGATCGAAAGGCCACAATGAGCACACAAAGTAAAGGACAGGTGTATACATCAAAAATACATATACATTTATTAGAGGCCTTCTAAATCAAACACAGAAGTAAAACACAGTAGTAACAATCAAACCAATACAACACTATTATACAATATATATCTATATACAGTAACTAGTCCTAAAAGAGATGGCACACACTAAGGGGTCCACAAACTGTAAAGAAATGGATCATACAGTGTCAATACGTTTAGGTAGTCCTTCACTTTATCAACCCTAACTGAGAGGCAGTCCAAGCCCTAAGCAGAGTGTAGCCTTGCGCCCAAATGTACAGTTTGGTTCTGGTGCACGCAATCGTGCGGTATAGGCAAAACGGGGTCTCTTGCAGGGGCTGTAGCAGCTCAGGAAGGTGGGTGAGGTATTGCAGAATAAGTTCCCACTATTCAAGGAGGGTCTCCCCAAGAGGGCAGAACAGGTTCCAAGAGATGGGAATAGGTTGGTAGCAAAGACTACCTTGAGAAAGGAAGAGTGGCCCCTAAGGGACACTCGTGCATAAAAATAGATGGATGCACTAGGGGCCACCGGTAAGGGTTGCAAGTACTCACCGACCCAAGGTGCACTCCAGACCAAACTTCGCCAGTCAATTCCACTTCGGTTGCGGGTTCAAATGCTGCAGCTGAGTTCCAGGGATGATTCCATGGTGGGACAGTGACGATTTCTCCTCTCCTGTTGAAGGGATCGACTTGGTTTCACTGCAGAACGTCTCAGGGCAAAAGGGGGCACAGCAGCAGCACACCCACAGTGTTCGTCACCCAGGTTAAGGGGTCACAGCGACCGCGTGTAGTCTGGTTCTGACGCTCTCTCTATATTCCAGACCTGGGAATGCCAAGTGTATGGAATTCAGAGTGAGAGTGAAGTGAACACAGAGCTAGCAATCTGCAGAGTCTCAAGTGTTTACTTGAGATGGCGGCGGTTCCAGAGGTATGGTTTCCGTTAAGTTAGAGGTGTCGAGAATAGTTGATCCCACTATTCCAATGAGTCGAAGAGCCTTTGCAGACCTTCTGTTCAATCAGAAAAGAGAGGGGTCCTGCGGGACAACAGTGGCCTCTGGGTGCCCAACCTTCCAGCGGGTCACCAGCGGTTCCTTGACTCTGCTTTGTAGTTTTAGGAGACTTGGCTCCTATCCAAGGTTCATTGAGCACTCAGGAGATCGACCTGGCATGGGTGTTTGGAGCCTTCTCTTATCCAGAATCTCCTTCGCGCCAAAACAAAGAGGACCCAATGGAAGATCTGCTCACATACAGGCATGCCAGACGTGGACCAATCACGGACCACAGTGGTCGCAGTCATTCCCAGCGCACCAGAATCTCTGGCACCCAGGATGTGTATCGGAACTAGACAGTCCAGCCCACATCCTGGAAGCACACACATAAGGCAGGCAGAAGCCCGTGAAAGCTTGGCTTTTCACGGGAAAATGCATGACCAAATAAGGACTGTCCCGGGTCTGCTTGACCTGGGGAAGGCAAAGGGACAAGATGGCCAAAGGACAGGACAAAGAACCTCGTGGCATGGCCATTTTGGACCCAGGCCACCTTCCTGTGGCAACAACGGTAAACGCGGTTTGCATGGCAAGAAAGGTTAAAAAATATGCGAAAAGATAAGCTGCCACCAGCCCTGTCCACATCTGCACTTGTACCAAAAAATCCTTTGAGGGAGTCTAGGGCCTTTGAAAACTAAAGGAAGACCCGAGAGCACTGTACTGTAAGGTACTTTGTGCACTGGTTAACATGTTGCAGAAAGGTTGCAACATTGGAAATAACTAAGGGAAACAAAGTCTCCCAGTACTGACTGTCTTTAAGGGCATGTCAGTTTCCCCATAACAAAGTGAGCAAAAACCCAGCAGAGTGCAGGAAAAGGCTGTGCTCCACTTACAAAAGTCAGGCTAGGCTTGTCAGACACAGCAACATGTTGGGGGGTACACAACTGGAGGGAAAATTACCCATAAATGGGAATCTTTCCTAACAAAGGTTAGATGAACTTCTTATCAAAACCACCATGAGAATGGCTCTCTTCTACTGGTGAAACAGTACAGCCTCAGGCTGACTTAGCAGTCTCTTGCAATAGGATCTGATTTGCCAAATTCTCTTAGATCAGGAGAATAACTCCCTTCCCCTGGTGTATTTGGAAGATTGGAAGAGTTTTGAAGACTGTTCCTGAATAGTCCTTTGTACAGTTATTTAGAAGTCTCTTTTCTTTCTCCCAAGGATTTGCAAACAACAGAGTTAAGGCTTTATCATCTCTTCTCTTGGTGCTGGCCCTTTGTTAGGACTTTTAATTACTTAACTTTTGAGAACATTGCTCCCTGACAGCCCTTGGTCCTTTTGGTATCTTTCACATGTGTTGAGTTTCCCACTGTGATGAGGGAGTTGACTCACGAGGCACTTTTGAGATTCATGATTTTCGTATCACTACCTTGACGCGGGATGCACTCCCGACACACTCTTTGCTTTCCAGAGTACTCCTCTACTTTGGGAGACTATCCCTTTGACTTTCATGGCTCTCGTTTCCTTATTTTAGGACAAGGGACATTTGTATATGATGGGATGCTGCGAGAAAGAGTGTTTTAAGCTTTCAGGAGGACTATGATTCAAGTGGTCATTATAATATAGGACGTATTAGAGTATGCTGGAGTTACATGGGATTTCTGGCACTGATCTGTGAGGTTTTTGGCAATTATGGCAATTTTCCATTTACCATCACAATGGTGACTATTGAAACTTTGATACATGCACTGATGCAAACTGCTGCAATACACTGTGGAAGTAACAGCCATGGCGGTCCTCACTAAATGGATACTGAACCAGAAAATTGCCTTGATAACGTAAACGCTTCCTTTAGACTCTATTGCAAAAAGCTGTGTGATCCGTTATTTTACGATCAATTAATGCAGTTTTCAATTTGTAGTGGTGGTGATTGTTTTTGTTTTTTGTTTGGTTGGTTTGTCACACATTGCAAGACCAAACTAAATTATATGCCCTAATTTTCCAGGTTCACCAAGATCGAGTAAAATGTCAATTTCCGAAGATGTGATTGATAAAGAAACTTGCCCAGAAACATTAACCGAAGAAGAGCAAGAAGAGCTTAAAAAAGAATTAGAAAAGGTAATACCTGTGGCAAATTTAACCTGTTGATGTATTAACATAGTCTTTGAATACTGAATCATTATTTTACACCCCACAACATTTGGAGTACCTTGTGTAAAGCAATAAACTGGGCACAACAAGTTGAACAAATGGTTTATTGCTTGTAGGGATAAGCTGGGTAGTAGAGACCCCCAACCATCTGCACAAGTAGACTGACTACTCAAAGAATAACATTCTAACACAAAGCTCAGGATTGCTCTGATGTCATCAATAGCTAGGATTCCATCAGTAGAACAAGGAATGGGAATCAGATAACACATTAACATATAATAGAAAAGACATCAACATAACACCTTGAATGCCTATTTTCTCCATGATAAACCCCCAAGACTTGTTAAATTCAGTATCTTGTCCAAATTAACCATTCATTCATGTGGATAAGATACCAATTAATACATGATATATATTTCCAGGTCTAACCAACACCTTCATGGCCATGGGTCCTTGATTCTTATCAAACAATTGAATTTAATAGTTGAGGGGCATCTGTTACAGTAACCTAGTCCGTGGGATTTTGAATGAAGGGAAGGTATGCCTACTGGGGATGCATTGATAATGAAGCAATGTGAGGAATGCAACCTCACTTATTTTCTCTTGTTATCCTCTTCTCATGTGGCCAAGGAAAGGCCATTGCTTTTGTAATCCCGACCCTGGGGGTGCATATGCAATAGAGGATCACCTCGGTGGAGGAGACTTGTTGAGTCCGAAGCGAACTTCCTTAGTGAGACATGATATCCCCATTTCCCTTTCACCATGAACCCTCCGTCCCTCATGCCTTCATATGCTTTTGTCAGCACTTTCCCTGTGATTCCCATAAAATATTCCCCAAATTGCATCACTATGGTACTGGGACGAAGAAGAGGACAACCAGACCAACACATGCTCCTTTTATGAAAACGAACACCTATCAACCCTAGCCAAATACTTGGACGAGGAGGAGGACAAGAGCAAAGCAGGACTATCGCTTTGCTGGTGTACGGTCTAGTTCTTTTTGTAATGATAATGGAGGCAGGCGTTTTAAAAGCGGGAAGCATGAAAAAATTGAGTCAGCTGTGGGAGCACATTCAGTTGAGGGAGAACGCTGACGAACTGCTGGGTGCAGGCAGATCTCTCTGGTGTGGCGTTGTGGCAGGAGGAGTGCTCGAGACCTGTGAAACCGTGCATAGCATAGGCAGCGTGAATCAAAGGCACAAGAATCTAGATGCCGGTGGCAAGCCGTGAGAAGGAGGCCGGCGGGACCGGGGAAACAGTCGTGTGAGGCCTGCTTTGCGGAGAAAGCACTACTAGGTGTGCGTGAACCACAAGAAGACCGGCAGGAGAAGATGCGAGCGGCCCCATGGAGAGACAAAAACCTGTGGCAGCGGAAGACCTTGCAAGGAGCTATTAGACAACCGGTGAGTGCAACCAGAAAGGGGGAACACCGGGCGCGGCAGGCAGGCGGTCATAGAAATAAAGCAAATATCAAGCCTTTTGAATACTGAATTAAATGAAAGCAGGGCATTTTGAATACCGAACGAAATTAAAACAAGTTAAAGCAGATGAAAAACATTTTGAATATCGAACGAAATGAAAGCAAGGCATTTTAAATAGTGAACTAAATGAAAGCACGTTGGGAACCCTTTGGCATCTTGAGTGGAGTGAAAGAAAGATTGTGAAACTTACTGTAAGGAAAGTTTTGAACTGCATTGAAATAATGAACTGCATTAACTGACACCAGTGCTAGCAAAGCCAAGAGAGCACAAACAGTTGGATGCATGATCTGAGAAATCCAACATTGGCCACAGCTAGGAAAGTGCAAAGAACTGTGTATTATAAGGAAACAAGCATTGGCAAGAGCTAAGGAAACATAAGAAGGTGTAACAAGCGCAAGGTGGTTAAACAAGCGCTTATACAGTGTCAGGAAAGTGTGAAACATGTGCCTGAGGCAAACCTCACTGCTAAGGAGAAGCGCTGGACTGATGTTAAAGGAAAAGCAGTCAGGGAAGGGTACTGGTTGCATGACCTGTAATGGGTGTCCGACAACTGCGTCTAGACCGAGTGCCCCTGAATGGAATGGCCACTGAAGACACCTATAAAGAAGCTTCTGTTGTGCAAATCCCTTGTTGTGATATTGAAGTCAAGTGTTGTTTGAATGCTGGAAGATTTGAACTCTTGGTGAAGAGAACACTTGTACTTGATGAACTACTTTGAACTTGGGGCAGGGAAGCTGATTATAAGCCAAAGAGCTAAAAGAAGCTCTGAACTTTACTCTGAACACTATTCCTTTTTGATGCTGACATCCATACTCATTGTATGCCGTTAGCTGTGAGTGCAATTATAGGTTTTGGACACAGACAGAAGTTTTACTTTGGACTTCCTGATTTAGACCTTTAAATATTTGTATTATTTTTACAACATGAACAATCAATATAACACCCTCTATCCCCTCTCCCCCTCCCCCCGGGATGTCCACCCTTCTATTTAGCTTCTGTTTGTAGACTCAGTGACTTATCTGAACATATCAAGAATTCTAATTTTATGTGGGCACCACTGTTCCATATAGTCGCTTTGTAGGTACTCCAAGGTGTCCGACCAGTCCTCCCTGAATTTCTGATAGTTCCCTTGTAAGTTGTATGTCATATGTTCCATTGTTATATGGTACCATGCTCTTCGTATCCAGTCTTTTGCAGCGGGCGGGGACCTTTGCTTCCATTTTTGGGCGATTTCCAACCATACCCCAATTAGAAGACACATGAAGTTTCTTTTCTGTGTTTTGGAGAGGGTTTTGTCCTTTGGGTTCCAAATCCCACAAAGCCACACCTCCTCCCCCAGAGTCCTAGCCCCCTGGAACATTGAGCTCATGTGGTCTTTCACATCCATCCAGTATTGTTGAAGCTTTTCCCACCAAATGTGTCTCCAATTTCCTTCCCCTCCACATGCCCTCCAGCATACATTGGGGGAGTCCCGGAACATTCCGTGGAGCCTTTCTGGCATGTAGTGCCATTGTAGGAGAATTTTCATCCACATTTCTTTTGAGTGGATGGCTCTCGTTAATTTAGATATCATCCCCCACGTGTATTCCCACTGCCCCCTTGGGATCGTCCTTCTCAGGGATTTTTTCCCATCTCTTAATATATTGTCAAGTGACCTTCTCTCCTGCGGAGTTGATGAAACTATATGTATTTGATACAAACTTCTTTGACCCGTCGTTTGACATGATGTATTGCTCAAATGGGGTTAGTTCTCTGGTGGCTGCTTGTCGTATTCTCGGTGTGTCTAGCCAATGGTACAGTTGGTCGTATTTATACCTATCCGTTCCCTTCAGGTGCAGTAGGGTTGTGCAATCTTCAAAGGTCCTTATT
Source organism: Ambystoma mexicanum (assembly GCF_040938575.1). Classification (NCBI taxonomy): domain Eukaryota; kingdom Metazoa; phylum Chordata; class Amphibia; order Caudata; family Ambystomatidae; genus Ambystoma; species Ambystoma mexicanum. The sequence goes on along the minus strand of NC_090933.1, from coordinate 776,037,891 downwards.
TGATGTTCCTGATACATGTCCCCTACCATATTGCAACCTGCTTCCTCCCACTTTTAGAATGCCTTATTCTGTAGACCTGGCGGGAATTCTGGGTTTCTAAATAGATGCATGAATGGGGCTGGGTCTTTGGTTAGTGTACCTTTCTTAGTTGCTGCGTCCCATATTTCCAATGCTGCCTGCATGATTTCGCTTATGCGTAGATTGGGATGTCTGTATGTCTTCCCTGCCCATAGCATGTGTCTTGTCGGGGTATTCGCCACTGCCCTATCGTGGGCAACCCACAGTTTTTGGGACTCTTCCGGAATCCATTCCTTCAGGACCCATAGTTGGGCTGCCTCATAGTATCTTCTAAAGTGGGGTAGAGCGCAGCCCCCTTCTTTCTGTGAGGCTGTTAGGACCGAGCTTGAGACTCTAGGGGTTTTCCCCTGCCAGATATATTCCTTGACTGCTTTCGTTAGGGATTTGAAGAACGCCCTCTGGAGTCTTATTGGTGGGGCCTGAAATAGATACAAGAGTTTGGGTAGGATGGTCATCTTGACGACCGTTATCCGCCCCCACCATGATATCGATAACGGGTTCCACCTTTCCATGTCCCGTTTGACTTGTTGCAACAGGTTTGGGTAGGTTTGGGAGTATAATTGCTGTATTTTATGTGTTAAGGTGATACCCAGGTATTTGGTCCCTGTCGCAGCGATTTTTAGTTGGAGGGCGCCTGCTACCGATTGGATTCGGGTTGTGTCTCCCGCCAGTATCAGTATTTCGGATTTCTGTCTGTTTATCTTGAGGCTGGATATAGAGCCATAATTGTCTATCTCCTGCACTAGTATAGGGAGAGAGTTTACGGGATCTCCCAACGTTATCAACATATCATCAGCATATGCCACAGTTTTCTGGGTAATACCTCCCATGTCTAGTCCCTTTATATTTTGGTTGTCTCTTATTCGTGCTAGCAGTGGTTCCAGGAAAATTGCGTATAATAGGGGGGATAGTGGGCAACTTTGTTTCGTCCCCCTCTCGATCTGTATTTTATTGGACAGGAACCCATTCACTGCTATTCTAATGCTGGGGGATTTGTAATTCTCTTATCATTTTAATAAATGTTTCTCCTATGCCCATTTTCCTCAGTATGTGGAATAAGAGGGACCATTCTACTCGGTCAAACGCTTCCTCTGCGTCCAGAGTTAGTATTGCTGCAGGCTTGCCCGTTATTCCTATTTTTTTCACGATGTGGAGGACCCTCCTAATATTATCGTGTGTTTGTCGTCCGGGATCCGATGGATCAGTTTTGGAAGCACTTGAGTAAGTCTGTAGGCCAGGATTTTAGTATACAGCTTGGCGTCTAAATTTATCAATGCTATTGGTCTATAGGAGGTCGGAGATTCGGGATATTTCCCCTGTTTGTGTATCACCAGCATCTTGGCCTCATTCATCGTTGGGGTGATGTCGTGTTTTTCTTTGAAGGAATTAAATAATTTGGTCAAGGTCAGGGCAAGTATGTCTCCATATTCCTTATAGAATATCGCCGTGTAGCCATCAGGACCCGGGGCCTTATTTCTGGGGAGGTCCCTGTTTGGCTTATTGACCTCTTCAATCGTTATGTCCCTATCTAATGTGAGTTTTTCTGTGGCGGATAGCACTGTAAGGTCCACCCCCTCCAGATATGTTTTTTGGAGATTTTCATCGGGATGGTCTGTGGAGTACAACGTTCTGTAGAACCGCTCCATTATCTCCCCCATTTCGGTTGTTTGGGTCTTTCTATTCCCTTTATCGTCGTGGAGGGCCAATATCGTCCTATCTAGTTGCTTCCCCTTAAGTTGTCTAGCTAGAAGTTTATCTGCTCTGTTAGCCTTAGTGTAGTACCAGTGTTTTAGCCTCAGCAGGTGCCTTTCTGCCTTCTTAGTGCGGATTCCTTCTAACTGTCCTTGGACGTGCCTCAGGGCTTTTTGTAGCTTTATAGTTGGTTTCAGCAGTATTTCTGCCTGAATGCTCCCAATTTTGACCTCCAGCTCCTTCTCCCACGTATAGTTGAGCTTTTCTTTTTGGGCCTTCAATGCAATTAGGTGTCCCCTGGTTACTGCCTTTAGAGCCTCCCATTGTGTTTCAATCGATATGTCAGGGTGGTTATTATTTGTACGGTATTCAGTGATTTGTTCTCGGACTTTATTCCCCATTACAGGATCTCTAATTATGTCCTCTGGGAGTCGCCATTTCCATAGTCCGGACGCCCATGGGGTTAATGCTATCTCTGCCCACAATGGGGCGTGATCCGACAATGATATGGACCCGATATCTGTCTTTTGTGTTTTGCCTAGGATGCCGGTGAGGCCCAGAGGTAGTCTATCCTAGACTCCACCCTGCTTTTTAAGTTAAATAAAACTTTGTTGAGAACACTTTAACCTGTTGTCTGTGTCTGACTCAGGATGCCTTCACAGCATACAATCATGTACTACCAGGTGTTTTGTCTGATTTTGTGGCAGAGGGCCTGTGTGATGTCATTAATCCAAGATTACGGATACTAATTTTGTTTTTGAGCTGAAACTGCTTTTAGGGTGGTTCTATGAAACATTTGCTAAACATGATCAAAAAAAGAGAAAAGTTGATCAAAGGAATTTTTTATATCTTTTACCGTTTCAGAGATATAGCTTTGTAAATTATTGCTACTTCATTGCAAATCGTTGCCGGTATGCTCACTAAATTGGAAAGTTTGAAATAATTTCTCGTTGAAATATACAATTTATCAAAACTACAATAGCAATTTGCATTTGAAGAGAGAAATTAAGGTTTTACACGTCATCTTGTGAGTCCAAGAGTTCCTTTTCATCATCTACAAAATCATTGTTATCACAGAGCTCTTTGTCGCCAACCACACTTACACTGTTCTGTGCACCTTAGTGACTGAGCTTGGCATTTGCAATGTACAGCACACCATCTTTTGACACATGCACACCGAACCAGCTGTATGATTGACTGTGGTGTACCTGGAAGCATACACATTGTCGGAGAATATTATTATAATTAATTATAATTGGTTATTTATGACACACTTAATACCCAGAGGTTTCTAAGCGCAGACCCGGTGATCGAAGTTGCTCTGCGTCGTCATGCTTTCAAGACGAGCAAGTTGCCCCAGAGCTATTCTCCCGAGACAAATATTGATTATCTACCTTCTCCCACCCGAATTGTGATGGCTCTGGGAGGTTCGGTGTTGTTTATCAGCACGTCGCCACTCCATCGCTTGGTAATGAGTCCTTAAGATGTATGGTATAAGAGAGCATCTTGTTGGTGGCAGATTTTCACTTTGCTCGTCTTTTTTTGTGAACATCCACCAACGCAGTTGACCAATGTTCAAAATCTTATTTCCTGGTGAGTAGACTTGACAAATGAATGACTCTATCAATCGTTAATCTTCCTTCTTAAATACTTCTAAACATCCAAGTCTTCCCAAAGTCTTCAAGGGTGTCTTTTTCTGAAGTCTTGAAAACTTTCCAGCAAGATAGTTTTCCTTTCTTCGTAAAGCACCTGGTAACATCACACCTTGTAAGAGCATGAATGCCTAGTTATGCCTGCACTTTTGCAGGCCCTAGGCAGGAGCACACACATTTGAGATCTGGAAATCTTCTATTCGTTCCAACTCATTTGAGAAATAGGGTCGGACTGGGACAAGAAATAGGCCTGGACACCCAAGAAAAAGTGGCCCAGCCCTCGCCTCACGACCCTTGACCTCTAATAACATCAACGGAAGTGCATCTTTCTTCAGGCTTCAGAGGTTGGCAAAATGGGGTAAGCAGCGCACTCACAGGACATCCCATACTCTGAGCACTCGTTACCTCATACTGTATGAGGTAACGAGTGCTCAGAGTATGCAAAAAACATCCTGAACAGCATGCCAGGGAGGTGGGAAAGATAGACACATTACAACAAAGCATTCAGTGTGGAACAATGAAGTCAATGTCCACTTGATGTGCTATGGTCAAATATTTCTACACTATACAGAAGCTTTTAGGCACAAGAATTTTGTCAAGTGTCCGAGGACACCGAGATGGAATGTCTTGTGATGATGGTAACAGAGACAATGGCAGAGAAAAACACATGCTTTCAGATTAAAAAAAAATTCAAACCGTCCCAGGCGTGGGCAGAAACCAGCCCCCAGTGACTACACATGAATCCGACCCTGGTGACAAATATGCTGTCAGATGGGAAAAAACGAGACCAACACAATGACCAACACAGTGAAAGGACAAACACATTGGTTTCAGGTGAGAAAATGTGGCATGACAACATGATACATAAAGAGAGTAAATAATTATTTTTATATCTTCCTCCTTATGTGTGCTTTCAATGTCTCTAACATCATTTCAATCTGATGACTTGGCTTAATTTTATTTCCAGGCCTCATTTTCTTTTCTTTGATATTTTTATTGATTTTACAACTGGATATTACAATAAACATTTCAACAAACCCCCACACCTCCTCCATGCCCCCTTCCTGTTCCCTCCCACTACCCCTGGATGGCGGATGTCTTCCTTGAGTACATCTTTTATTGTTTTCTTGCTCTAGCTACAGTATGTCCAGGATACGGACCTTGTGCGGGCCCCATTGTAGCATGTAGTCGCTCTGCAGATATGGCAGGATGGTGGCCCAGTTTGACTGGAATTCTTCTGGAGTCCCCTGAATTTTATGTCATTCGCTCCAACGAGATGAAGTTCCAAACTTTCTTAAGCCATTGTATTTATGTTGGGGGACCTTTCTGTTTCCAGAGTTGTGCTATTGTTAGCCAGGCCGCAATGATTAGCAATATTATGCCTTTCTGCTGCTTTTTAGTGTGCGCTCTCTGAGCCGGGTTCCAGATGCCTGCCGGCCAATCCCTATCCTCTAGGGCCTCTGTTCCTTGCACCATTTTCCCTACGTGTTCTTTTATATCCTTCCAGAAGTTAGTTAAGGCTGGGCAGCTCCACCACATGTGTTTCCAGTCGCCCAGTCGCTGGTAGCCACGGCAGCAGTTCTCGTTAGAGGTGGGATAAATGGTGTGCAGTCTTTCGGGGGTAAGATGCCATTGGAGAAGGATTTTTTTGCCAAGTTTCTCTCACTTGTATTGACCGCAAGTTTTGGAATTTTATGCCATACCTCTTTCCATTGGTTTTGCAGTATCGGCTCTCCCATCATCCTCTCCGACTTCTTCATGTAGTTCCATTGCACCTCTTCTCCCTGCTCGTTCAATAGATTATACAGATTTGATACTCTCCTGTGGGACCCTGAGTTCGCTGTCATGAATGTTTCAAATTTTGTGAGCGTCCTTGTGGCAGCCTCACTGTTAGCCAGAGTCGTCAACCAGCGTGTTAGTTGAAGGTGGTGATACACGTCTGATGGTTTTAGTCCCACCTCCAGGGGGCATTCCTGGAATGTCATGATTGCTGACCCCTTGGACATATGATGAATTCTGGTGCATCCCGCTTGTTTCCAGTTGGTGAAAGCATTGCGGTCCTCCAGGCCACATTTTAATCCTCTGTGCTTGCAGAATTGCTATACAATAGGAGGTGCCTTATGGGGGAAAATTTCAATATTTGTAGAATCCGTGATTTGGTACTCAACAGGAGTTGCTGTTCCTGCTCTTTCTTTTCGCATGGTGTTCTTGAGTGAATTTTCTAGGTAGGTATCAAATACTAAATGGGTTTCATCATACTTGAGCAGATAAGGTTCTATTTTCTTGTTGCAAGGTCATATGACATGTCTTTACATATGACAGTTTCTGCAGTGCTTGCAATTCTGCCATTCTGTCAAGGACAGCTGCTGAATATGTTTGCTCTGGTATAGGTAGTGTGTCCTCAGTAACAAATGAAGAGACCTCTCTCATGTTAGCAACCTCTGTATGTTTATCCTCTTCCAGTATCTTCATCAGCTTACTTTTGTTTGTAGCTAAAATCATTGTACCATCTGAGTTGAACATTGAAAGAGGTGCAGCAGACAATTTGTAATTACTCAAGCATTCCTGTATTCTCAGTATAGAAGGCAGATACATTGGCTTCCAACATCTCAGAGAATCCTGTTCAAGATGCTCTGTCCATGGGTTGGCACCAGCTTATTTGCGCACAACGATTCAGCTGTATCGTCCTCGGAGACTATTGCGCTCCTTAGATCAGCACGTTTTGCAGGTCCCCAGGGTCAGAACGACCACCTGGGGTGAGAGATGGTTTTCCGCCTTTGGTCCCTGAGTGTGGAATACTCTCCCGTTGAACCTTTGATGTCTCGATTCTCTGTTAATTTTTAGGAAACAATTAAAAACCTATTTGTTTACCTAGTTCAGGCCCTTTTATTGTTAGCCTGAGCCCCTGTGACACTGTGATGAATCATATAAGACCATCTCTGCGCTTAGATGTATTCGTGCCTGGTCCCCCCATGGGTATGCGCGTTACAAATTCTCAAATCAAATCCCGTAGAACAAAGTCAATTTGACTTTGTGAAGCAATGAGCAAACAACTGAACAAAGAAAGATCTTCTTTCAACTGCCCTATAGTGTCCGATACCTTTTTCTTAACAACTTTGAGTGAACTTTTACACAGCTGAAGGTTCTCTTTCTTCATTGGTGACCACAGGATACAACAGTCTTATTCAATCCAGTCTTCTTTAAAGCGGTTGTACATTTGGCAAACTTTTTCTGTCATTCTTGATTTGTTGTTCTGAAGTTTTTCATCAGAAACTGCCTTTGTCGAGTGTGAGAAACTGGAGGGTATCCTCACTCCTAAACCCCCCCTGGATCCTCTTCTAAGGTGGCCAGGTAAATGCCATCGCTGTTGGATCCTGATGGTGGGGGTGGAGATGCGAGGGAAAATCGCCTGGGTCCTTGAGGATTGTGAGTGGGGTGCCCACAGGCGAGACATGGTATCCCCCTTTTCCTATTGAAGACCAACCTAACCCTCTCCCGACCTTTATGGGCTATTATAAGGACCTCTCCCCTAGTTTCCCCACATTGTACCTTTGATAGTACTGAGAAGAGTAAGAGGTGACTAAGAGTAATGAACACTAAGACCTAATTTCACCACTTTGCTACTGGGATGAGGAAGATGCCTCCAGAGTACTTGCAAGGTCAGGCATGTCCCTTTAATGACAGACAGGCAAACCCAATTGGAAATCCACACCTGCAACCTGTCAAGTGGTTGTAGGTGTTTAAAGGGAGACCAGTGAAACAGAAAGGGAAGAAACAGGGAGGCCTGTGTGGGAGAGACTAGGGGACCCTTTCTATGAGGAGGCAGTCATGGTGTGATGGGAGGAGGAGCCAGGAAGCCGGCAGACATCCCCGAGGTGTGGGAGGCTCTGTGATGGAGATAGAGCAGCTGGGGCTTTGAGCGAGCAGGAGAGAAAGAGGATGCCGTCCACTTCCACACGGAAGCAACAAAGTTGCCGGCGTATGCAGGATTACAACTGGTGTGCAAGCGGGGCTCGCAAAGGTCTGAGCGCCAGCCTGAGAAGCGAAAGGAAGCAGCCGGAATTCGCTGGAGCAGGACGCCAAAGACTGATGAGTGTCGGGGTAAAGCCACTCAGAAATCAGGGCGCTCCGGGCAGGCTGCTCATGAATAACAAAGCGCTGTATGAATGAAAGCTTCAAACCAAGATGAGTTATGCACTGAAAGTTTAAAACAGCGCTATATTGAATACCGAAGTGATTGAAAGTTTAAAACAAAGTTGAACTATGCATCTTGAATACCAAACTGACGGAAAACCTGAAATTAAACATGTTAAATACTGAGGTGAAATACAACTTTACGGGCAAAGCTAATGGCTAATGAAAGTCAAAAGGGAAAGTGCCCACATAAAAGCAACCTATTGGAAAAAGAGCAAGTGTGAAAGAGTGCAACAAAACGTGGGGCATGAACAAGACCACCACGAAGTGAATCTTATGAATGGATGCAATGCGGCGGATACATTGCGGCAAGGCCAAAGACTGACAAGAGATGTGTAATAAGTTATGGCAGAGTCACTGTCATGGTGCATGCCCCCAAAACCCTGAAACCTGCGAGCCCAGCCCAGACTCTGACTTCCTTTGGGACTTCCCAGGCCCCAGCTAGGCGCGCCAGGCTCATGGAAAGCGTTAAATACATGGTCCATTTATTTGGCTCTGAGATGCTGAGCCATTCAGTACAGGGTGTGGCTTGGGACTACTTTTCCTGAGAGGCAGGATACGATGAAGGGGACTATTCTCCTGGAACTACTTGCAAGGCTATTTAAACCGCACCTTACAAACTGAACACGCTTCGCGTTAATCTGCACTCCTGCAGCGTAACGCTCACCGTGTCGGTTCTTGCTTCCTTTCTGCCACGCCCGTCCAGAGTCTTCTATCCATCGGCACCTGTGAAAATAGAAGAACAAGAGTTATTCATGCATTGAAGGCCTTACCTGCAGAACATCCGGACCTCGCCTTCACGCTTATCCAGGGGGCGACGCACCTGACTCGGCCTCCTCCAGGAACTCCAGCGAGCAGTTCTCCATCATTCTGCATCGCGCCGCATCTCGACACCGTCAGTCGGACTTTCCATCTTCTTCCTGGAAAAGCGCTGCACCTGCTGAACAGAAAAAACAAAGCAGGTTAGTTGCACACAAGAAGGCTAAAATAAAGCGAACTATTAGCGCATCTCACACAGCGCTCTACTTACCGCCAAGAACCCTGCACATCATTGTCAGGAGAGTCATCCATCATCCGAAAACCGCTTTAGTGCCGCACCTGAAAGACAAAAAAAAACCAACATTAGATATCTTGCATGCAAGGACTTAAGGCAGATATTTCAAGGAGTTATTGGAATAGAGACTTACCTGGTTACTCTGGTCCATCCACTTCAGCAACCTCCATCGGATCATTGAAGCAACTTGATCCTGAAACTACTGAGTAACCACGCCCCTGCCAGAGAGTGTGCAGGATGGAGAGCTCACCCATATAATAGACAAGGTGAGCCAGGGAAAGAGGAGGATAACAGGGAAGGAGGTGAAAACCAAAACCAGCTCCACACAGTTGGCTAATATCTTGTTTCAACTTGCAGACAAACATTTCCTGAGGCAAGACAGAAGGGAAGACGCAAGCAGGCCCTCATTAAGCAGAACAACACCAGTGCAGACATCATCCTTCGCACACGAGCACGCCCCCACATGGAGACCAGGTGAGCCTGACAGCCACAAAGCTAAATAGGAGAAGCCAGAAGAGTATAAAACTGCACATAAAGTCAAGAGGCCGACAAAGAGGAACTAAATGCATGCAAATCTGTACACAGGGGCAAATGCAGAAGAACCTGTGTGGGCTGAAGAGCATATCGGTCCTGGTTGCGTGACCTGTGATGGGTGGATCGTGTTGTCTGACAAATGCGCCTAGACCAGTGAGTCCTTCATTGTGAAAGCCAAAGATATTGTGAAACAAACCAAGAAGGAGCACTGTACACTGTAAGTGAGCTGGTGAGGTAAACCAGAAGGGGGGTCAGGATGACCTAGAGTTAAGTTGACCTTTGAAAGACTGAAACAAATATTGGTTGCTACGTTGAAGTCTTGGGGAAGGGAACCCTGAGTCTTGATGAACTGCAAATGCCGTCTTGAGGACAGGACCTCAAGACCTTTTTTGTTTGACATGTTACTTTGATCTTGGTGAAGGGAACCCTGAGGATTGTGTGGAACTGTTTGAACTTGAGCAAGGTAATCGTGAGACTTATGTGGAACTTTCTTGAACTTGGGCAACGGGAGCAGAAGAGGAAGCTAAGAGCTGGAAGAAGCTCAGACCTTGTCTTGATCACCATTTATTTTATGATTTACATCCCTACACATTGTGTAGCTTTAGGTGTGAGGGCAAGGATAGGTTTTAGCCAGACACATTTTTAAGTTGAACTCTTTGACTCAGACTTTCCTTAATTTCGTTCAGGTAGGGAAATCCCACCTTAGGTATAGGGCAAGTTAGGTCTTCTACCATCCTGACATTTGAGTTAATAAACTTTTGTTGTGAACTTTGAATCTGTTGTCTGTCCCTTGCTTCATGATGCCTTCACACGAGATGTTGAGGAGTTCTTTTCCATCATAATTCACAGGATTAGTCAATGTCATGCTCGAGTTGTAGATCTGTTGAACATCTTCCTTTTGGCATATTGCTTTGGATGCTGTTGGGTAGTGATGCTTTGTCGTTCTTAATCTATGATTCCTACATTTGTTTTTGCTTCTGTAGACAGCCTTGACCGCTCAGGAGAGGCTAAAAAGAATTGTGCTATAGCCTGTTTCTTTTGTCTAATATTAACCACACCACCAAGTACTTTCTTTGCCCTGTTTTGATGTTCCAGAGCTTCATCTGAACCTAAAGCACAAAAGGGTACTTTTGTCTTCCTTACTACCCAATAGCCTTTTTGAAACTCACTCCAAAAGTCCAGGGGTTTGCTTTCAAGCCGTTTCATTTCTGGTAAGTACCATGCTAATATCCCTGTGTAGTTTATTAAATCGAGGGCGAAAAGGTACTCAACAAACTCTTCAAGTGATGAAAAGTGTAAATCCAAGTTTGCCATTCAGATGGATCTGATAAATAAAAGCATTGAGTCCACCATATGAATGTACTGAAGAGCCAGTCTGAGTGTTGGATTTTCTTGCGATTCTTTAGCCTCAAATGCTTTCATTTTGGCCATCACATTCAAATTTGGCAGAACTGTCACAACTTAATTATGGACTGATTTTGTTTCTTGGGAATCATCCACTTGTAAACTTTTAAGTAACTTCTTAAGCTCGGGTTCCATCCTTTCCTTGATCTCAACGTGCTTTTTAGAATTCATTGATGTTGCATTTGAAAAGTGTAAGCCTTAGTGGCGTGTGTGCTTCAACTGTTCTCCATACGCTCTTCTCTGATAGAATCTTTGACACAACATTTGCATCATAAAGTACAGTTAAGGTGACCTCTATGCCTGTACCATGCAAGAAAGAACCAATTGCTCAGAATATTGCCATTAATATATGTAGCTCACCTGGTCTAAGCATCCAGTTCTTTGACAAGTCTTTTTTAGCCATAGCTAATTTTAAAACAGTTTTGTAAAGGCCAAGATCCAATGTTACAACTGTTTCTGATTCTGGGGTGACAACATAATATTCTTTTCAACTTCTTCATGAATGTGAGCTGTGTTTGTGTGCTGGTTGGGCTGGCATCTATGAGTGGGAGTACACAGACTCTAGTTTCTTTAGTTGGAGGATCACTTATAATGGAATTTCAAGCTGACGAAGTCGGAACCGTAATGAGTGGTTCTGACTCTGTCTCACATTCATCAGTCTTGGTTTCTTCAGTGAGATTACAATGTGTATGTAGCAACTCTTCATCGAAACATTCTTGAAAATCACTCAACAGCAAGACTTCCGTCATCATCCAAAGTAGGTCCACACGCCTGTTGGAATCTAAAATAACCTTATTTCTCTCTGTATAATCAGTGATTTGACTGCTTACAGGAATCTGTGGTCTACACCCTTTGAGGACAGAGACTGAGGAAGCTTCTGCGGTGATCGAAGTAATGGTGGTCCTGATATTTCAATTGGGCTTAGGACTTTTGACTCTCCTTCTCCTGATAGACCACCATAACTGTAGCATGCAAAGTTCCTTTACCATACAGAGTATCCTCCGGGAAGTCAATGTTGTCAGCAGCACAATAGACAAATCTGCCTCTGACCAACTCTGAGGGAACCTAAGATCCTCCACACTCATCCATGCGATTTATTACCTCTGTGGCTATCTTTGTCTCCAACCGAAGGCCTCTGGTATAATCTATAGAAACTCCCATGCTATGCAGAAATTGAATGATGAATTTGGAGCGGGTAGCTGTGTGCATTGTGAGTCCAACTGCCACTTGCAAAGGCATTTTGCGGGTATGCCGTCTGGTAGAAGTACTTGTGTAAGAAGCTTGTTGTGGTGATAGCATTTCATATATAAGCATCTGTGACAATTTCGAAGCCCTGTTCATCACAGTAGTATCCTGCTTTTCTGAATTACATTTCATATCCATCTGTCCTTGACAGCACCACTTGTAAAAAAGAACAACTTCCTTTAAAACAACATCTGCCAAATTCACTTCAAAACTTCCAGTGAACTTCAATTTTTCACAAGTTAGTACGGCTCTCTGTAAAATCGTAGCTGCTTCAAGAACGGTTATCATATTTTTCTCAATATCCTCAAATTGTTCTTCTGCATGAGATAGTGCAACATCTGCTGTTAATTTCCGCGAGACTCGTTATACTTCATTTACCCTTTTGGGATTACTAAAAAGAATGCCAATATATTCTTCTATAAAACTTTTGATTTGTTTTCTAGTTTTCATCTTCCCTTCTTGTAAACCATTGTTAGCTGTAATCTTCTTGTAAAGCTTTTCAATTGCCCCCATTGTTGTTGCGTTGCTTCAAGGATCTATCTTGATTCAGATATTTCTTTCAGTCACCAAAGTTACTTATCTGCCCGTTCCTGTCGATTTCATCTGTACAATATTCGAAGAAGCCTGTCCTTTCATGACTTTTAAAGCTACTCAACTATTGGTGTCTGCTCTAATCTTCTCGTGGCTTTTCTGTTCTTCTGCTCTTTTTGGACTTCCTTTATCTCGTTTAGCTCTGTTGAAATCTGTATTCAATGCCTCTATTTGTGTTCTCTGTTTGCTTGCTTCTTGTGATTCTATCTCATTTCCTTCAATTGATCTAGGATGGCTCTCTTTCCATCCCCGTCTATAATTTTCTATGTTTAGTCTTTAAATCTCTCCATGGCCTTGCACCTCCCTATCGTTCTTCTCTTATTGCATTCTATTCTCCCACTCGTCCACTTTGTTCTGCTTCTCATTATCTTCTTATAGTTCCTCGTCCCCCCTGTGCTCAATCTAGTTTTCACACCTTCTCTCTCTTAACACTCTTACACTGGAATACTCTCCCAGTTTCTCTTCATTCCATCACTGTTTATTTATCTTTTCGATTCTGCGATCCTAACTCCTCTCGACTGGTTAATGAAGATTACTGCACTCACAGATATATGCTGTGTTTGAAATGCTAATTTCATTGTTATTGTACCGTGCTTGTTCTTAGGTTCATCGCTTTGGTTTAAGGCGCTATATAAAACCAAATAAATAAAAATTAAAATACAAGGAGAAAAGCACTGATTGAAGATACAAATTCAACATGTGTTGCTTCGTAAAACAGTGAATTTTGCTGCATCATTCCACTTATTGTAGACTTGCGTCGTAAGACATTCACTAGGTGTGTTCACAACATAGCTTGTGATATGCAATTTCCATTGCGTAAGGGTCTCCAGAATCTGTAAAATCGCTAAAACGAATCTTCAATGTTCCATTGTTGGACAGTTCTACTGATTTCTCCAAACAGATGCCCGCTGAATCAGTTGCTATAAAATAGAATTGATTTCTTCTTTATTGCAAAAGAAGTATTTATTTATGTCGTACATAGGTATTTTTGATCTTCTTCTACTTCTTCCTCTCCTTCATGGCTGGAGATAGATGGCTTTGGCTCACATAACTGCTCTGCATACAATCTTTTGCTTCAATCTGTGCTTTTTCATTTTTCAGTTCTTCAGGTGTTAAGTTGCCTAATCCTAGACTTATGTTCAAGTATTCGTTATTGTTTCACTCAGCTCTCTTCTTAACACACTGTGAAACATTTTCATAACTTTGTTTTTAACACTTTCTTTATTGGCACACTTGGTAACACATGTCACAATACAACAAGATATCATTACTGGTATAGAAGTTCAGGACAGATGGACATTTGCTTGAGCAGTATCAATGTTTTTTTTAACACACTTTATTTATTATTTTAGAATAAACATACAAAGAACAAAACTATAACATATCCATAACATCATGGATTTACATTCAGATTGCAAAATGCATAAATCTGTTAATAATCATACCGTACAGTTTCTAAATTTCAGAATTGCAATACTCAATAATATTTACAAATCTCTTTTTCACAGCAGTATCAAACATTAAGTGGGGATACATGAGTGAAAAGTAGGATGGATCGCTTTATTCATGTCCAAGGGATTCAATATCAAGGAGGTATAGTTCATATGGATTGTGTGGTTGCGATTTCATCAGCCTTTGACATTGTGCATAGGAGGTACGTCTTAAGTGTAGACCATATATCGCTTGGGCGAGACTGGAACAGTTGCATATGTGCCCACTGATCTTCCATATCGTTAGCCCACAACACATCCTTTAGTCAATGGTCTTTGTTGGGGGCGTACGCACTCGTCCAGCTCAGCAAAATACAGCATTTGGGCAAGAGGAGGCATAAATGTACAAATCTACTCGTGTTATCTGAGGACGGGCCAGAGATATGGAACAGGCACAGTAGTGCTAGGGGATCAACAGTTTTACAGATCATTTCAGACAATGTACATACATCGCTCCAAAAGGGCGTAAGTTGGGGGCAGTCCCATATCATATGAAAATACTTATCATTAGGAAACATACAGCGTGGGCGTACCCCAGTGCCCTTCTTGGAGAACAGATGAAGCCGACCTAGGGGATAGTGATACCGGTGCAACAATTTTTGTTGTATCAGTCTGAATCGGGAATTGTATGACACATTGCATGTTTGTGCACCCATATCAGACCAGAGATAGTCATTTACATCTAGTTAGAGGTTTACAGCTTACCCAGCCTGTGCATTATGTGGTATGTCAGAGTGAGGTTGAAACAGGTGATATAAGGATGACACACGTCTGCGACTGCCACATGCAGTTACAACAAACCCCAGCAGAGCATTGTTCTCAGGTTGTTTTTTTTTTTAAAACTTTATTTTTGTTGGCAAAGGTATATAGCATTCACATACATCAGAGCAACAAAGAAAATAAAATTCTTGGTACATGTGTAGATGGTTGCAGAAGCATATCAAAAAAACATTGAGACAGCAAAAGTTAGATAACGAGACATCATGGAGCAACAAGTTGTACAGCATTTGTCAGAGAGGGTTGGGAGGATTCGTTCACAGTGGAAGTATCTTCTAAACTATGTAGGTAGCTGTTGAAAGCGGACCATATATTTTTTGGGCGGGAGGGAGCTGGGAGCATACCAAGGACTCCTCTTCGCAATTTCGGGACCATGTAAGTAAGTTTAGCCATTTCTGGAATAGGGGCTAGGGTGGAGCTCTTCCAATTCTGTAAAATACATTTCTTCGCTACCACACAGCTTACATCAAGGAAGTTAGCCATACTTTTAGCCCCATCACTCTGCCACACCCCAAACAGGACACCCAACGGGTCAGGGTCATCCACAGATTCAGAAATTTCAGATAGTGTTTCCAGAATCTTGCCCCAGAATGCAGCCAATCCCGGGCCGTCCCAGAACATAAGATGGCCAGCTCCTTCCGCGCCACAGCGAGGGCAGAGCTGCGGGTCTGAGCGCGCAAACACCGAGATCCTGCGCGGGTTATAATACAGCCTGTTATGAAGCTTATACTGTATGGTCCTACGGTGAGAATTTAGGGAAACCCTGTTGGTATGAGAGCACATCTTCCCCCACAGGTGGTCAGTGAGTTCTGACTCCAGCTCAGTCGCCCAGTCATCCCGGGCCCTGGAGGGACGGGGGGATGGGGGGCAGTAGTTAGCAAAAGCTTGTATAGTGAGGAAATTACCCCGCGGGCGCCGCCCGAGTTGGCGATGTAGGTGATAACCGGGGAGTCCGGGGGTTCATTGGGGAAGTCAGGCCATGTGTCGCGGAAGGCGAAACGGAGTTTGTAGAACTGCAGAGTTAACAGGGAGGAACCCAAGTGACCCGGCTTCCACGTCAATGGTGTTATGAACTGCCCATCTGGGTAGAAATCGGTCAGAGCGTGGTATCCCAGGGCCTCCCAATGTCCTACCAAGGCAGTGTCGAATGTGGGTTCCAGCCCGGGGAAGCGCCAGGCGGGAAGCCACTTGTAGTATGGGTGTTGTTCAGCACAGGACTCAAATATCTGCCCCCAGGCCCGTATAGTGGTTCGGACTGGGTCAATAGGCGAATCTGGTTCGAACTGCGATGTAAAATTAAAGACATTATGTTGGTGCCTGCTGCCGCCAGAGTCTCAAGCTTGACGTGGGGGCGGGGTGGGGGCCCAGGGTACCAGTAGGAAGCGAATTGTGCATGTGCTGCGATCCAGTACTGCAGTATGTCCGGGGCGGTGAAACCTCCTCTATCGTAAGGGAGTGTCATGTCAGACCACTTTTTATGCACAGCCCCAGAGTGCCACAGTAATTGAGCGCACAGTTTGTGTAGATTTGTAAAGTATCTCTTACCAGGCCAGATGGGCACGTTACTAAACACGCATCCCCTTCCCCATATTGCCATGCGTCTTGAATATGAAATGTTGAGCTGTGCGCCAGAAGTCTCCGTGCCGCGCCGGATAGTGGTCTGGGAGCTGTGCCTGATCTGTCCAGTGTAATGTCTAATATGAAATTCATGCCCCCCCCCCAGATGATCTGTACACCAACATAGCCAAGTAATATCGATACCACCTGGTCAATAAAGTCAGGGGAGTCCATGCTGGGGCCATAGGTATTCACTAATAAGTATTCTCTATTGGCTATTGCGCAGCGCAATATGATGCATCTTCCCTCCGGATCAATACAGCTCTTGTGAAGCGAAAAAGTGACTTGTGAATCATTGTCGCCACCCCCCCCTGGCCCGAGTCAAATATGAGGTGGAGTATCTGTGCTGGCCCCATGACGGTGCCATGCGTTTAGTCAAAGGGCCAGTGGAATGCGTTTCCTGTAATAGTAATATTTTGCAGCCATGCCCGTTAGCGTAGGACATGATCCTACGGGCCTTGGTGAAGTTACTTAGGCCCCGGATGTTCCATTTTACGAGATTAGGGAACATCCCAACACAGTCGCTGTAGTTTACATGTAGGGCGGAATACGCCCCTATGTGGGCACCCCGATGTCATGTGGTCTGCCATTCTGCCTCTGCCTTTTTCAATAACAATTCCTGGGTCTCCAACTCTACCTCCCCCACCCTCACTGCCCACCCCCAACTTGCAGTGTATAACCCCACACCCCAGTTGCTTCGAGTCCAATTGACCCGACTCCTACTGGTACATAGAAGTCGGAGGGCAAGATCCAACGGGGATATGACCTTTTCAGGGCCCAACAGGGGCCAACAAGTAGCAATATCCAAAAAAACATAAACATTGCCATTGCAGTGAGGTGTGCTGTTGCCGTGCGGTCGACAATATAAACATTGTGTAGGCAGAGAGAGGTTTCTGCGGTAACCGGATCCCATGTCCGGCCCCTTACAGCCGGAAGTTTGTTAAAGGCAGGATGGTGCTGAAGAAATATTTAGGGCACATGACCAGCTTCATGTCCAGGAAGGAGAAAGGGGATCATAGTCCATAGTGCAATGGCCGAGCTGTAGCCCAGGTATCTGTGGTAGGGGCCGAGTTAGCTGAATTTGCAGTACAACATTGCCATCGTCACATTCAGAATCAAGTAGAACTGGATAGGTTTGGCCTCATGGGGCTAGGTCGGGAGCCATGCTCACTCAGTGAGGAATACAACCTTGCCCTCGACACCTTGCACCTCAAGGGTCAGCAGGTGGTATGAGGCTCCTCGCGTCGGATGGCTCATAGACAGTTGTCATTGGCGCGATCGCCTCCTGGGTTATGAAGTGGGATTTGCTACTCAATGAATTTCACCGCTTCGTCTGGGAACGTGAAGAAATATTATTTGCTATTGTGGGTAAGTTTGAGTCGCGCCGGGAACAGTATGGCATAATGGACATTGCGCTCCCTAAGCATTTTCTTGACGCAGAGGAATTGACACCTCTCCTGCTGTACTGCTATCGAGAAGTCCAGAAAGATTCTAATGGTGTGGGCTTCAAGGCGTAGGTCTCCCTTATCACGTGACAGGCAGAGGATGAGGTCTCTGTCCCAATAATTAAGAATTTTGGCGAAGATGGGCCTGGGGATATCGCCTGGCTTAGGTCATGGGGATAGGGCCCGGTGAGCCCGCTCTACGGTGAAATATGATGAGAGGGCCGGGTTACCCAGCAGGTCTTTGAGTAGTTTTTCTACCGCGTCCTCCATCCACCCTTTGAGAGCATTCTCGGGAACCCCAATAATGCCCAGGTTGTTTCTGCGGGAGCGGGATTCCAAGTCGTCACATTTTGCCTTTACACTTTACATGTCTCGGGACAGAGAGGCCACTGTGTCCCGAAGCGTGTGTATGTCATCCTCTTTGGTTGAGATTCTGTTTTCGGCTTCAGTAATCCTGAATCCCGCCTGGTCATCACAAGTTTTTAGTGATGCAACGTTAGCGTTGATGTCGTCCAACTTTTCATGAAAAGAGGCGAAGTTTTTAGCCATTGACTCCATCAATGTAGTGAGGTCTGGGGCGACACTCCCAGAATGCGGTTCCGGCTCAGGATCCTCCTGTAGAGATGACATGTGGCCCGCCTCAGCCCTCGGGACAGCCTTAGCAAATTTGTCCATAGTTCAAACCCCCCGCCCTCCCCCCGTTGGCAACACCCTTGGATCGGCTCGACATGGTCAAGGAAGCCCAGGTGTGGTAGGGCCCGTAAAGGGGGAGTAGATGGTGGTGCGGAGGGTACTGGCCTCAGAGGAAATGAAGGCTATCAGGCAGTGTCTCAGTGGCGGCAGGACACACAGGCCACGATGAAAGCCGGCAGCAGTAATGTAAGTGCAGCCAAATGTGCGGCACAGAACGCCCAGGGGGGCCTGGACCAGTTGTAGAATGATAAGCGCTGCCAGAAGGTGGAAGGTGCAGCAGCAGACATAGTGTAGAGTCCCCTTCAGAATGCAGGCTGTGTAGATGGGACCGCAGAGTCAGGCAGAAATCATAGCTGCCAGCACCAAAGAACTCCAGGAGGGGGCTTGGGGCTACTCACCCCTCACATGCACATGCCAGATAATGAGAAGTCATGCATGGGCGGCGATGCGCCACTTGTACCAATGTCTCTTAGGGCCAGTGGGCAAGTGGTCTTGAGGGCAGGAGAGCCTGCAAATGTTTACTTTAAAGTCTGTAGTTCAGGATGTATAGAAGCACAAGGGAGATCTGTACTGGCTCAAGGGGGGGGCCAACGGTGACGATGCAGGATGGTGACTGGGCCAGCAGGAGCGGCAGTGCCCCCAGACACCCGCAGTCACGGGCAGCAACCGGAGGCCACACTCCGTGCACCTCCCCCTGCTCCTCACCTGACTCGTAGTGGGGACGGCGCAAGCAGCAAGGATGTCACTCATGGGGAAGCCAGGCTCAGCCCGCGAGCGGTGCGTCGCTGCCAGCAGGCGGTGGGCTCCCAGTGCAGGGGAGGCAAGCTGCGCCCTGACACAGGCCCCCACCACGTCCTGATCCACGCGGCCGTCCGCGCCACACGTAACCCCCGCAGCTGGGTGAGCGGAGACGCCGCAGCGAGGCCAGGCCCCCACATGGTAGCAGGTGTTACAGGAGGAGGGAGTCCGGGGGCGCCTCCTCAGTGGCCCAGCACGGGAGCAGGGGAGAGAGGAGCCAGGCAAGCAGGGGAAGCCGGAAGTCAGGCAGGCACCAGGGACAGGGCGCCCACCTGGCCCACTGCCGCCAAAGATGTCACAGCCGGGCCCCCAGTCGTCAGATTGGGCCCAAACTCGCTAGATGCAGGGCCAGTATTGTAGAAGGCTTCTCAGCAAAAGGATGGCAGTATTAGGTGCAGCAGTCCGCAGATATAGCCGGATCATCGCCACGGCCGCACGGAGCTGGTAACCTAAACAGCCATCTTGGGCTGCTCAACAGCGCCACCATCGTTCTCGGGTTTAACCGGTAAGCAATCCCACAGTTTCTTACTTGCTTTACATAGGCCAGCATACTGCAACCACTGCAAGGACTTGCTACACACCACTCCAGGTATAACGTGGTCTGTATGAAGTTACCTCGCAAGAACAGTGATCCCAATGTGCAGAACCTGTGTTGCATCCAAACCCCACAGAAGCCGGAATCTACCTGCGGTAGGGAGGGAATGCACTTCCATAGGGGGAAGTTTTCATGGTATGGAGCAGGAACGCTTATCTCTCTTCAGATTTTCCACCACGCCAGTGCCACAACACTAGCTGGGTTGAAACCACAATCATCAGCAAACCCGGCAGGAAGAATTAGGGATCGCAGATCTCTGTCACTCGTTGATAGTCTCTCAAGCTGTACATGAAGGGGTGAGTTGTCCTCGAGCCAGGAGATCACAAATTGTGCCTGTGCAGCCACCCAGTATAGCCATAAATTAGGTGCTGCAAACCCTCCCCTATCATATGGCTGTGTTAATAAATCCCATTTCATCCGTGCTGCACCAGAGTGGCAGAGAAGTTTACACATTTCACTTTCTGGTTCCTGAAAGAGTGCTCTCCCAAGCCACAATGGTACATCAAGGAATAAATACAGATGTTTAGGCAGTACTATCATTTTCAGAAGTGTCATTTTACCAGCAATTGTGATGGGTAGATGGGTCCAGCTTGCAAGTTTAGCTTGCAATTGAGTCATATATAAAGTGTAGTTGCAGTCATGTAGAGTTGGGCTGTGCCGTGCGATTGGTACCTACAATTTATTTTTATTCAATTTTATTTTTATTGGTTATTTATAACACGCTTCTTACCCAGAGGTTTCTAAGCGCGGACCCATTGATCAAACCTGTGTTGCTCCATGTCGTCTTGCTTCCTAAGTGAGCACGTTGCCCCTGAGCTATCCTCCCGAGACAAGTAACGTATGGCATCTGGGGCCCACATGAAATCCTATAGGTCTTGAGGTTAGATGGTAGCGTCCGTCAGGGGGAAGAACTCTGACTTATTCAAAATTTACTCGGAGGCCTGAAACCTCTCCGAAGTCCAAAATATCTTGCATAATTAAGTGTTCTCAGGGGTTTCGAATATACAACAGTGCATCGTCCACATAAAGGGACATTTTCTGCGGTTCTCCCGCCATTCTGATCCCTCGGTGTCTGTGTGAGATTTATCATATCTGCTAATGGTTCAATGACAATAGCAAATATCGGGGAAGACAAGGGGCATCCCTGACGAGTACCTCTGCCTATCAGTAACTGTGGGAAGAGCAACCTATTTGTACTGACCCTGGCCACTGGTGATGTATAAAGGAGGGATAAAGCTTCAAGGAACCCTTGGCCAAACCCGCACCTTGACAGTACAGCATACATGAATCGCCAAGACACAGAACCAAACGCTTTTTTAGATGTCTAGTGTAGCAGCTACTGCCTGGACCCCCGGGTCGATTTGTGCCAGAATGTTAAAGAAGCGTCCCATATTTAGTGCCGTGGATCAACCTTGACTGATCCGGGTGGATGGCATATGGCATGACAGGCATCAGTCGAATGGCAAGTATTTTTGCGAACACCTTCACGTCTGTATTGATTAAGAAGAGGGGGTGATAGGATCCTCATTGGTCTGCAGGCTTTTCTGGTTTCAATAGAACTGTGATAACTGCCTCCTGTATTTTGCCAGGGAGTGACTGGGACACAGTGGATTCCTGCCATACCTGCAGATGGTGGGGGGTGAGGACTTGTAGCATTTGTATAGTTCAGCCGTGAGGCCGTCAGTACCCGGGGCTTTCCCCGAGGGTAGATGGTCAATAGCCTGGATAATGTCAGAAAGAGAGACAGGGAGGTCCAGTAAGGACTCTGGTATCTTGTGAGAGTTGACTGAGCGGTAGAGTATCAAGAAACGTGTTAATTTCTTCTAATGTACGTGTGTCTTTCATTGGAGACGTCAGTCAAAACTGGTATGCATCCACTGCTGTTTTCACAATGCTCCATGTGAGCAAGAAGTTTACCAGGTCTGTCGCCTTCCCCGTACTTCCTTTCTGACAACAGGGTGTCAAAAAACTTTACTTCTCGCTTAGCATGCATCCTAAAGGTGTCGATGGCCTACTTGATCTGTGTCAACGTGGCCGTAAGGGGATCAGCATCCAGACCTCGTTCCAGTTCCTTAAGTTTGCCCTCCCATTGCACTATACATTGTCGGATTCCTTTGAGGACACTGAACTCTGCAGACATCGCGATTCCCCTAACATAGACCTTGACGGTTTCCCAGACTTTGCTGGGGGAGGATACATTTCTTTGGAATAATAATTGTACGTGATCATCAATAGTAGATCATCTTGTAATGCTAATGATTTAAATCTCCAGTTATTACGTGGCCTAGAGAGTGTTGGTAATGTCAAGGACAAAATGACAGGAAGAGTGGTCTAAATGGGTGCGAGGAAGCATGTGTGCTTCTATAACCGCTCCAAGAAGTGTATCAGAGATGAGCCACATGTTTATGCAGGAGAAGGAATCGTGAACTGGCGAATAAAAGAAGTAGGAACTGTCATTCGCATGTAGTGTTCCCCAAGCATCTGATAGCCCCAGTGATTGCATGCCCTCTTTGATAGTGGAGGCTGCTTGTGTGAGAGCTCTCTGAGCGTCGGTGGATCTGTCTAGCCTCAGGTCTAGAATAGCATTGAAGTCCCCTCCCCATAGTATAGGAATCAGTGGGTAATGGCCAAGATCTTCCATTACGTCAGTGTAAAATTGGGGGGGTCATCCACATTAGGGCCATAAATATTCATCAGTACCAACTCCCTCCCCGCAAGAGATCCGTACACGAGGACATATCTGCCTAGAGGGTATATTTTCGCATGTTTACACTGGAATGAAAGGCTCTTATGCACCAAGGTCATGACTCCCCTAAGTTGCGAGGAGTAAGAAGTATAAAGGCGATTCCCACCCCAGTTCTTAGCGAACCCCTCGCAGGTCTCAGCTAGGGCTTGGGTTTTTTGCAAATACAGGCTTTTAACATTGTGCCTATCCACATTTAGGTGCATCTTGCGACGTTTGATTGGATTGCACAGGCCCCGTATTTTCCAACTAAGGAAGGTTACGTCCCCCATCCTGATATAGATTGTACAGTATTATCACACCCAACCTTTTGATCCAACCATTGCAATATCTCAGAGTGATCATTTGTGCTCATACCTCTCTTAACCATATGTATGGTGTCTACCAAGTGCTTTTTTTTAAAACAAGTGCTTTTTTAAAACAACCCCAACACCACCCCCCCCCCCTCACGCATGTCCCACAGAAATGGGGTGATGATACACCATAGAAAACACCCACAGCGGTGAACGCAACATTGCATAGGGAAGCTGATGCACGGACTCGCCTGGGTCTTCACCGGACTTGGTTACAGAAAAAAAACAGGATAAGTTCTAACACACTTCTGGTACAATTGTGCGATAGGGGGGTAGCATATTCGCCATCCACCGCAATGTTGTGGAGAAGGAGGACCTCCTGTAAGGATCATGGACGATAGCAGAGCAGCAGATCGGGGTAGCAAAACTGACAGCATAGATAGATCCCCTGATAGTGCAAGGGCTGAAGAGAGAAATCCACCTGCACGGGTACAGAAATTGGGCTTTGTAATCAGGGTTTGGGGTGTCAGTAAGGTTTCATCCAGGAACGTCATGGCTTCCCCTGGTATTGTGAAGAAGAACGTTTTGTTGTTCCATTTGACTCATAGTTTGGCAGGGTATAACATTGCATATTTCAGGCTGTTGCCACAGTGCTGTTTCTTAGCCGCCTGGAAGGAATTCTCTCTTGTTGAACAGCCACTGAGAAGTCAGGATAGATCTGTATCCTGTTAGAACTCAATATTAGGTCTCACTGCTCCCGGGCCGCCCGAAGGATTGCATCACGGTCACGGTAGTTGAGTATGTGGGCAATGATGGACCGCGGAGGGCCTCCGGGGTTTATGTTAGAAGCCAGGGACGTGTGGGCCCTTTCAATAGCAAACTGCAGTGATAGTGATGGGTTCCCTAGAAGTGGTAGTAGGGTATCCATTGTTCCAGGGATGATTCAGTGTTGCACTCAGGAACTCCTATAATGTGAATGTTTTTATGGCGGGACCTTGATTCTAAATCGTCCTTCTTCTCCACCTGGAGTACTCGCCTGAAGAGTGTAGCTAGTTCAACCCTCATCGTGGACATATCGTCTTTCACCGTGCCCACCCCTGTCTCGTCCTCCAATAGATGTTGATCAGTCTTATGAATACGTGTCTTAATGGAGCCAATGGTGCTGGTCATATCGTCGAGCTTCCTATGCACCTTAGCAAATCCTTTGTTCCCAATCTGCTCCTCTCCTAATTGTCCCCCGGTTCAGGCGCACTCGCACTGGCGGGCGCGCCTTCTCTGTTGTGGCAGCAAAGGCTTGGAACAAACTTCCTCTTGACCTTCGAAAGATTGTTGACCACCTCCGCTTTCGACAGACATTAAAAACATTGCTATTCTAGAGCTCTTCTTTCAGCTGTTCTCTACTGTCCTGGTTCTTCACAGCGCCATGAAGCCCCGGCGTGCGTGCGCCTTACAAATTCTGCTACCATAACATAACAAAGAAAGGTCTGTTACCAGTTTTTTTTGGCTGATGGTAGAAGTTCTACTTTTAAATGACTTTCGATATCTGGAGGTTAAAATAATCTGAAGATAAAATCAAATTTCATGCTTCAACTGCGCTTAAATAATTTTCACATTTGCTTGCCAATTACCAGAACCTGTGGCTTGGAGCGCCATCGATGTGGTCGCTCCTCTGAGGCCGCCCGTGGGATGTCCGACGCCGCCGTCGAAATCTGGCGGTTCTAGGCGGGGTTTCGTGTCGCTAATGCCATCTACAGCGACCGGAACCGACATGGCATAGCCTGGCTAAACACCGTCTTCGACCGTGGCGGCGTTTTACTAGAAATTTGAAGCTGAACTTCTCTCCCGTACCCGACGGACAAAACTAAGATGGCCGCCGTACCGGGACTCAGCAGCACGCTCCGCACCCGTCGGTAGCGGGACCTTGGGAGGCAGAAGAGCCGGAGAGGGGGAGCGGTACCTAATATAGAATCCCCTGATTTCGGTTGGGCAGCCTGGATCCCTTCTGGGTTGCTACCGAGAGCAGGTCCCCACTCCTCTCCCTACTTTGCAGTTCAAGTCGGGACCACTGCGGCCATCTTGGACCAGCCCCACCGAGGTCCTTCTCCCCGTTCCACCCTTCCTGGGGCACCCCTGCCCACCCATCTACACCTGACCCGGAGCGAAGGCCAGGGTGACGGAGTTCTCCAGCTGCCATCTCCCACCGTCCTGGGCCTTGCCGCTAGTCTCCCGACTGGAACTGTTTGGCGTGGGCAACATGTCGAGACAAACAAAAGTGAGCAAAGGCACGGATATCTCCGCCATGTTTACGGCTACAGAGAAACCCAAGAAACAGGAAACCTCCCAAACTGACCCCACAGAAGCAACAAGAGGACAGGGGCGAGCTTGCCACTAAAGGAGACCTAATAGCCTTCATGGCGGACATCAAATCTGAGTTCCGCGCTTGCCTCTCGGAACTCGCCACCAAAGTTGACCAAACAGATCAGAGAGTCACAGAACTCGAGCAGAGGTTTGGAGAGATCGAAGATCATGCCCAGGAGCACACCACCGCTCTGGGGGAAATGCAAAAATCGATCGATTCCCTGCATCACAAATGCGAGATCATGGAATTTAAACAGGAAGATCTCGAAAATAGGGCCCGACGCAATAATCTCCGCATCCGGGGCATCCCATCCTCCGTCCCCGATAACAAGCTAGCGGACTACGTGGCAAACTTCTTTGAGGCTCTACTTCCAGATCTGGACAAATCTCGGCTCATATTGGACCGCACCCACAGGCTTCGCCAGCGCCGCGGGACAGATTCGGACCCTCTTCCAGACGTGATCACTAGGGTCCACTTCTTTACAACGAAAGAAGCGATATCAGCGATCAGCCGCCAAGGTGAAGAGATCACTTTCCAGGGCACCCCTCTTCAAATTTACCAGGACCTTTCGGCACTCACGCTCCAGAAAAGAAGAGCACTTCGGCCTCTGACATTATTCCTCCAGGAGCAACAGATCCGTTACAGATGGCTGTTCCCGACAGCTCTTCAATTCACATATAATGGCACCCTACGCCGAATCAGCCACCTGGAAGATGCGGAGAAAATCTTGCACTCGACCGCTCCCCGGGACCCTCCCACGCCACTCTTAGAGGGGACTGAGAACCCTGGTCCGCCTCCCTCCCCAAAAGCTAAATGCACACCTTGGTCGTCGATACAACGAAACAACAAGAAATGAGGAACGTGGACGCCTCCACGGTCCCAGGCTCCGTCAATGAGCTAGCCGGGACACAGATATGCTCGTCTGAATCAGAACCCGCTACCTACATGCCAACCTCTTTTAAGTACACGACGGCGGCGGGGCATTCCCATGGCTCATACCCACCCCAAGGATACTTTCCATCTTCTGTTCCTTGGGAACCCACAGTATGGGACAATTGGCCCTGTTGGCCTTAGGTACGACCGTACTAACAAAGTCGGTCTACCGCCTTGTTAAAGTTGAGATCCCCCGTTGGGATTTCACGTTAAAACCTCAAGTGCAGAATGATTTTGTGAGTGCTTCCGTCAGTCATGGCAGTTGAACCTCCACCCCAGGACCCCCCCCTAACGCAGGGAACGGAGAGTGAGCCCCCAGAGGACTTTCAGTCGCTTCGGATCCTCTCCCTGAATGTTAATGGCTTGAATTCTCCTAACAAGCGAAAGACAATTCTATTGAAACTCCGCGACGAGGAGGCCGCGATTGCCATGCTTCAAGAGACCCATCTGTTGCCCGCTGATGTATCCCGCCTTCGGTCTCGGCTATTTCCGCTTCAATTCTTTGCCTCTGGCACAAGCAAAAAAGGAGGCACGGCGATTCTCTTCAGGAAAGACTTGAACCCACAGATTCTGGAAACAAAGACATGCCCAGAAGGCCGATTTATAGCAATCAAATGTCTCCTGTTGGGAGACCTGTACACCCTCGTTTCAGTATACGCCCCCAACTCTGGACAATCACATTTTTATGACGCCCTGGGCACATCGCTCGCCAACTTCGTGGAGGGCCAAACGATCGTCGGTGGGGACTTCAACGGGGTCCCTGACCCCACTAAAGACCGATCACACCCCCCGACCCCAGGCGACTACGCCCAAGCACTCAGCCTCCTTCGTCTCTTTAGGACCCTGGAGATAATAGACTCATGGCGGGTGTTTCACCCTGATGATAAGGACTTCTCCTTTTATTCGTATGTCCACCGCACCTTCTCAAGGATTGACCTATTCCTGATTTCACCTCACATGTTCCCTTCAGTTAAGAAGGTCACTATCGGCACAAGAGCGATCTCTGACCACGCTCCAATGCTCCTGGAGCTTCGGGTTCAGAACCCTGACCCCACCACCCCGCGCAAATGGATGCTATACGACCCAATCCTCAACGACATGGCCACCAGAGACAAGATCGCAACGGAAATAAAGAACTTCTTTGTGGAAAACCCGGCCTCAGACACCTCATTAGCAAACAACTGGGACGCCATGAAGGCAGTAATCAGGGGCTCCCTGATAGCCCAGGGTGCGGCCTACCATCGAGATAGACGACGACCCCGGACAGCCCTGGAGCTCGAATTGAGAGAGGCCGAGGCACTCCACAAGGAGAAAGGCTGGTCCCCCAGAACACAACGGGCCATTCGCACGGCACGGAAAAGGCTGGAAGCCCATTACGCGGAACAAACCGCCCAACTAATGGTGAAGGTCAAACAGTCGTATTATGCGACGGGCAACAAAGCGAATAGGTTCCTGGTGGCCAAATTAGCCAAGCAAAGACGCAGCATCGCGATCATGGGCCTGCTAGACACCAACGGGGTCATACTATACTCAGAACCCGAGAAGCAACGCCTCGCGATTGAGCACTTGGCCCAAACCGTGAAGGCAACCCCACGAAACCCAGCACAAAAGAAGGAATACCTTCGGCAGGCAGAGGTGCCCCAGCTCTCCGACGCAATGAGAGATGAACTGGAGGAGCCCATCACGGGGGAGGAAATTGAGGACGCCATCAAATCTCTCAAATCACGGGCCCCTGGCCCGGATGGCTTCTCAACCAGGTTTTACAAACTATTCAGGTCGCAACTGACCCCCCATCTCACCACCCTATTCAACTCCTTCAGGGAAACGGGGGCGGTGACCCCATCGATGCAGGAATCGACCACCATCCTTCTGCCTAAACCTGGAAAAGACCCAAGAAGCATAACTTCTTATAGACCCATCGCACTCTTGAACATAGATGCGAACATTTACTCGAAAATTTTGGCGACCCGCTTGAATCGCATCCTGCCGAATATCATTCATCCAGACCAGGCTGGGTTCATCCGGCACCGGACCGCAGGCGACAATATCCGGAGAACCCTGAACCTGGTGGACCTCGCCTCCCGGAACTCCCAAAAACTAATCTTGGTGGCCCTCGATGCAGCTAAGGCGTTTGATAGGGTGGATTGGACGTTTATGGGACACACTTTAGGGGCCTTCGGTTTCGGACCGGCGTTCCGAACGATGGTGCTGGCCAACTATGATCGACCTACAACAAGCCTGAGGATCAACGGCCACTTCTCGGCTCCAATCCCCTTGTCATGCGGGACTCGGCAGGGCTGTCCGCTGTCGCCATTGCTTTTTGCACTCACCATGGAGCCCTTCGCACAAAAAATTAGGCGGAATGACCAAATCAAGGGCATAACAAGCGGCCCTTCACATCATAAACTTGCCCTATATGCGGATGACATTTTACTTACGATCTCGGAGGCCCCCTCATCGCTTGAACATGCGATCCGCGAAATCACCAGCTATGGCGAAGTCTCGGGCCTCACCATAAACTTCGATAAATCTTCCGCCTTGGGCATTGGCCTCACCCCAGCAGAGCGAGAACCGCTGACTAGGATGTGCCCGATAATATGGGAAAGGAGCGCCATCCCCTATTTGGGGGTTTACATTCCGGCTGATCCAAAAGAGACGTACAAATCCAATTTTCCCCGATTTCTCAAGGAACTGGAGGGCGATTTGAAGCGATGGGGGACCCAGGAGATTTCACTGCTTGGACGCATCACGGCATGCAAGATGAACCTTCTCCCGAGATTTCTATACATATGCGCCTCACTGCCAGTGGCAATCCCCACTCCGATTCTCCGAGGGATCCAGAGGAAAATGCTGAACTTTATCTGGAGAGGTAAGAAAGCGAGAATCCCTCTTGGAACTATGTTGGGGAGTCCCAAACTGGGGGGACTGGGGGTTCCAGACCTTCAGGCCTACAGAGTGGCAGCCCAACTGGCCCGGGTCCAGGCCTGGCAAAATACGACAGACCGCCCGAGATGGGTGGAGCTGGAACAGTCGCGGACCCCCCTGCCTCTGCGGTTTCTGCCACACATCCCGCCCCCCCTCAGGTCCCATGGGGGAGAGCTCCTGCTGTCTACCAAACACACCCTTAGCACTTGGGACTGGGCGCTGAAACGAAAGGGAGTGCCAAGAGGACTGAGCCCACGCTCCCCGGTCTTTCTCAACCCAATGTTCGCACCGGGCATGCATCCCCGCAATTTCCAAAATTGGACCAAAGGTGGGCTAGAAACCATAGACCAGCTGTATACAGGGGAGAAACCGCTCACATTCGCCCAATGTAAGGAGAAGTTCCAACTTCGGGAATGTGACAGATTTACTTATATCCAACTACGCCACTGGTGCTCACACCCCCAAACCTTGCAAGCAGCGACCCGTCCTCCCACTGCCCTGGAACTCACCCTAGGAGACCTCCCGACTCGCGGCAGTGTATCCACCCTCTACAGACGCTTCTTAAGCGACTTCCTAACCACAAGAACCCGATGTATGGCCCAATGGGAAGCGGACCTGGGACACCCGATAGAGGATCAAACCTGGGTGGACATATGGACCCGAACACATACCGCATCCACCTGCATCACCAACAGAGAATGCGCATATAAAATCATGCTGCGATGGTACTATTCGCCCCTCAGACTCCACCATATGAACCCCCAGATAGACCACGCTTGCTGGAGAGGATGCGGCCTCCCTGGCTCTTTCTTCCATATGTGGTGGGACTGCCCGAAGATCCGACCGTTCTGGAAAGCTTGTCTAGAGTCTATTTCTCTGATTACCGGAACAATGATTCCCTTGAAACCGGAGCCGATCTTGTTAGGAGCTCCAATTCCCGGGATCTACCCGCGCTCCGGACCCAGAGCGAAACTATTGACTCACTGCTTACTGGCAGGGAAAACGGTGGTGGCCCGAACCTGGAAATCCCCGGAAGGCCCCCACATTGCTCAATGGTGGACCAAAGTATGGGACATTCTGATAGCGGAGAAGGTAACGGCAGCACGAGCAGGGATGCTACACCGCTTTCAGAACATCTGGGCCCCAGTCCTGGAATTCGACCAGCGCTTCCCCGCCCTGACCTCTCGGCCCGCCAGAGCCCTCTGGATCTTGACGAACCAGGCGAGCCCAGAGGAAGACTCCTGACCGCTGAGACTCCGGCCGGACCGCCCAGGCGGGAGGAGCCCGCTCGCAGAGCTTGTGGGACTGATAATCCAGGGAGGAGAATAGAGAGAGAAGACACTGGGAGGGTCTAAAGACTGGGGGTCAACTTGCTGAGATAACCCTTGCATATAATGTCTGTATTTATCATTCTGCCTTGATTTAAAATAAACAAAGTTATAAAAAAAAAAAAAATACAAGGATATTTTTTTTAGAAGCTTCTAAAATATAAGAGATATCTAATTATTTTAAGGATCTTCTTTATTGCAATTTTATGGTGAACAAAAAAGGTCCATAGAAAATGTTTGATGGGATCACTCTGAAAGGAGTTCTAGATCAAATTCTGATTCATACATTGTAGTGGTGACAATCTTGGATTAATGACGTCACACAGGCCCTCTGAAACAATTCCAGACAAAACAACTGGTAATACCGGATTATATGCTTCATTTGCAATACCCTAGTATTCATAACTTCCCTTCTTTCAAATTCCCATGGAATTACATATGTCCCTAAATTATAAACAGTATTGCAACTTTATCCAATCCACATCATTACACATGCACATTGTTTCAGCCTATCTCCCTCTGTTCTCCTCTCCTATTTCCTTTCCTCCTCTCATATTTCCTTTCCTTTTCCTCATTCAAATAAACCCCATTCAATGATTGCTTTCCCGTACAAACCTTGTTATCGTTTTAGCTTTTTCCCTTACTATTCTCTCTCTAAAGGAGTTGCAAACAAAAACAAAGCTCTGCACTCACTATTTTGCATGATAACATGAAGTTCATAAACTTCTAACTTAAATGGATCGTGTCGGTCTTCATGAAAAGTCCATTGCATTTCTTGAAATAAAAAAGAATTTGAAAAGGAACATTGTATTTACTGATATCAATTAGGCTCCACAAATTGGTCTTCAATTAATTGGCGCATGTGAAATGTTATCTGCCTGTGTTTGAGTGCTATTGGCTGTATGATCTTGTTAAAGTTTTTGAAGAAACCTAAACCTTGGAGGGGTTAATCATGTTCAACCAATACATCATTTTGTTCTTCTTTATAGGCACTGTACGATTAATAGATGAGCTACATGGATTGAGCTGTGGCAGGGCCCATTGATGAGACTGTGGTGGGATGACTTACTTCAGCTTCAAACATCCCTCCAAGGGCAGGATATTGACAAAGGCAAAGCTCTTATATGGAGAACGCTTCAGAAACTAGTGGGAAAGAAGTTGATGAAATTGATCATGGCCCATGATGTTAATTGGCTTCATTGTGTTCAGCGCGTCCTCACTTCTTTCCCCAGCTTATCCAGCTCCCAGGTGGCCAGGGAAAGGTCATCACTATCAGATCCTGACCCTGAGGGTGGATATGCGAATGAGGGCTACCTGGATGGAGGAGACTTGGGGAGTGGAGGCTAGGTACCCTTGGCTGAGACACAGTATCCCCCATTTCCCTTTCATAATGAGTCCACCATCCCCCTGGCCTTTATAGGCTATTGTCAATTCCTTGCCTATTTTTCCTGTAAATCATTCCCCAATAGACAGCAGTTAGGTACTGGGACGAGGAAGAGACAAGCCAGAGTAATACATCCTCTCTTTATTGACTCACACATACGTACACCAGTTAAGTACTGGGACAAGGAGGAGGCAAGCAAGAGCAATGCAGAACTCCCAAGTTGGCAATGAGTGGTCTATGCCTTTTTGGACCAATCAACCTGGCGGGAGGTTTAAAAGCAGCAAGAACAGTGAAAATGGAGTCAGCTGTGGAAACAGATCTACGAACTGTTGGAGGAGCGCAGAGCTCTCCTGGAAGGAGGCGTGGCAGACTGAGTGCTCGAGAGCCCCGGTTAGATGCAGAGTGTATGCAGCAGGAAGCAAGACTGAAGGAAGCTGGAGTCCTGCGGCAAACTACAGAAAGGGATCCGGCGAGACCAGGCAAAACTTCAGAGTGAGGTCAGAGCTGCGAGAGACGCACCGGTGGCGGGAGCGAAGCCACAGAGAGCCTATGTGGAGACAGAGTGAGGCGCCGCATTAGATAGAGAGAGAGCTTGTGGCGGCCAGAAACCTTGTTGGAGCACTGTAAAAAAACGACCGGTGAGTCCTCCTAGGAAGAGGGACACCGGGGCGGCAGGCAAGCATGTCAAACTTGTGACAACTTTAATAAATGCTGATCCAAAGGAAGGCAGGCACTTTTGAATACTGATCCGAATGAAAGCAAGTGCTGTTGAATACTGATCTGAATGAAAGCAATTTTGTGGAACCTCACGCTATAAAAGAACTGTATTACTTGAGAGAACAAGCATTGGCAGAGCCATAGGAACATATGAAAGTGCAACAAGTGAATAGTGGCAAAACAAGCAATGGTAAAGCATGACAAGGATGTGAAATGAGAATAAACCAAGCACCAATGTAGAGCTGAAACAGTGGCAAGGTGCATACAAGGAAGAAGAGGCAAATAAGGTGTCTGTTGTGTGACCTGTAATGGGTGGACCGTGTGGTCTGATAACTGCGCCTAGACCGAGGTCACCAACCTATGGAAAAGCCACTTGAAATACCTACAAAGAAGCTTGTGATTGAATCTAAAGGACACTTTATGTGAATTGAAATTAAGGAACTGTACTTGAAATTGGCAAAAGGTAACCAAAACAGAAAAGCTGGAAAGCATCAAAAGGAATTGTGTTTTGCAAAAGCTCAAAGACTTGAAAGCTTGGGGTGTTAGTTCTCCAAATCTACCTCGTGGGGTGTGGATCACTATGCCCCCCTGCTCTCCTATCTCAGGGCAATTTGTGCACTGTGTTACTGCTAAGTTACTATGCTATGGACACACAAACATAAGCTTTTACCATAACCATAAGAATAGTCAGAAAACTAAATAAAATGCACAATGGACACAAAATGAAAACACAGAAGTCAGTTTCAATTATAACAATAGAATACATTTATTCATGCACAGCAAGCCATGATGCAAACACTACTATAATGCAAATCTCGAATTTGCACCTTTTATGCTCTGGGTGCAAATCTATAATGCAATGCAATAACTATAAGCCTTACAGGCTTCTAATGCAAGCAATCTAATAGCAACTCCAATCCACACCATTCCTCTCCAATCCACACCACACTTCACACACTCTCTCTCTCTAAGACAATCCCTGTCTGATTACCCCATCTATCATGTCAGCCAAAGCTCTGTGTGAGTGTCTGTCTTAATTCCCCATGCACGTGTCTTATTCAGATCAATAATCCCCTCTTGCCATGTCTCTCCTCTCCAGCTAACTCTGCAACCAGCCAGTTAGTCAGGGACAGGCCTCTCCTCTCAGTGGTCTGGTCTTCCTGCCAACTCTCTCTGCCAGTCTCCCTGCTAGGTCGATCTGCATCAGCTCTCAGAATGCTTCCCCTCTCAGAGCCATCTCCATCTAAAACGCCTCTCCTATACCACCGCCAAACATCTCTCTTCAATCTCAGAGAGCAGCTCCCTCAATCTCTCAGAGACAGCATACACCTACCTCTCAGTTATAGTGTCCAATGACGTACATACATTCTATGGTTCATTCACTCATGCCTCTGTCAGCATTTCTAAATCCGAGCACTGCCTAAAAGTCTGTGATGCATGTCTTGTACTTTTCAATTACTGCATGTTCTTGTCATCGTGACATTTGTACATCATATCTATACCATGGCCTTCTCCTGTCTGCGTTACAAAACACCATCCTACCATCTCCCCATATTTCTCTATTCACTCCACTGAAATCCCTCTTTTCTACATGTCTCTCTGTGAGGCAAAGCACTCCCTCGATGGCCCCCACCATCTCTGTCTGCGAACACCAGCCTAGCAGGCCTGATAAGCCAGCATCCCTTCTCTGTTCTCTACAAAGGCAAGAGTCACGTCTAATAACTGTCTGAACAACCAAACTGTTTACGCATTCCAATCTTTCACAGTGTACCATAACAACTTTGAAGTGCCGCTGCGTTCTCTTCTGTCTGTCTCATTCAGGATGGCTTCAAAATGCCTTCAAAATGCCATAGGCCTCATGCTTTCTCTAGTGCCTACTCTTTCACTCGCAAACCCAAGCGCTATCTACAATGCAGACTCAATGCATACATAGTGCACACACATGCATGGTGTCTCTACAATGCATGCATACAAACTACATATAACATATCTCTACATGTCTACATGTCTACAAATATAACGTGTCTCTACATGACACTAGCAAGGCACTTGAAATATAACAGTCCTCACTCTATAGCAAATGCAAATGGCTACATATTATGTGGATAGTCTAATGTCACTTCTTCATGTCACTACTAATCAGTACTAATCAGAATGAATGATGGTTAACAAATCCCTAAATGGGTAATCTAATGATAAAAAACCATACTATATCTGGTTTGACAGGGGAAGGGAACCCCTTTACCTTGTGAACTATCTCAAACCTTGGGGAAGGGAACCCCTTTGCAAACCAGCTCTGAACTTGTATCTGAACACTTCTCATTTTGACACTGACATCCCTACACATTGTATACAAATAGCTGTGAGGGCAAGCTTAGGTTTTGGAGAAAGACAAGACTTTTACATTGGACTTCCTAACATAGACTATCCTTACTTTTATTTAGGTAGGGAAATCCCACCTTAGCATAGGGCAAGCTAGGCCTTTTTTCAACCCTGTTTTCTGTTGTTGCCCAAACTTCAGTTCAGTTGTCTGTGTCTACTTCATGATGCCTTTCCAATTGGCACAGTTCTTTCTCACTGCGTTCAGCCTACGGTACCCTTTTCCACTCTGGTTTGGTATTGGCAAAGTTCCAGATCTTATCTTTGCCACTGATGCTTTCTGAGCTCTGATTAGGGTCCCTGACCCTTCCTTGATGGTAAGTGGGTTTCCGCCTGCCACTGACAAGAGGAAGATGATGCTGGAGGCACTGGTGACACTGGCTAGGCCCAGTAGCTGGTCTACTCCCACTGGGCCAGGGGAAAGCTGTTTGCATGTCTCTTCGACCTGTTCCTGCATCCCCTCTGGGTCTCCCGTACCTCCTCTTAGCTTCATGGGGGTTTCGGTACGTCACCTGGGCTTCCTAGGACTGGGATCGGCTCTGTCGGCTCTTCTGGCTTCTCTCCTTGTCAGGATTTGTAGTGCAGTGTCTCCTCGCATAACCCAGCTTACTTCTCTCTCGGTTGTGTGCTGAGGACTGCACCAGTAGACCCAATGGAGAACCCCCACAGTTGTTTACCAGCGTTCTCCGTTGTCTCTCTCCCGATGGTCTGCCAGCAGGATTTGATTCTCCTGCTTTGGAGATCATCTACCCCTGCTTCCTCTCACGACTGCACTTCACTCGATGGCTGGGCTTGACTGTTGTATGAGTGCTTTCTCTTATTATACTATGTAGCCAGTCCCTCCCTGGCGGGTTGCAACAGTCCTTTGTTCTTGTTGTTGGTTTCATCTTTAGGCCTCCTCAGGGCCACCTTGTACTAGTAGTTTCCTTAGTCGGCAGTGTTAGGATGGCATGGTAGCACAAGTAAGAATATAACACAAGTGGCTCAAGTTCAAGGGTGTTTATTCAATAGTTTTAAAAGGGATGGAGAATTCCTATCTTGTCCTCATGATAAAATGGGAGTATTCTAGATCATCAACACAAAAGAAAACATAGTCCTGGTGAGTCTAGTCAACTTAAAAGGCCTCACCTAAATACACCTATTTCCTGTCCTCAATCTAATACAAGAAAAGTGACAGGAGAAATGCAGCTTCTCATAATAATATTCTCATAATAATAATGGGGATAGTGTTCTGAAATAAAAAAGTGTTCAGGTTTTCAAGCAGCAAAGTAAAAGAAGCAATGCGTATCGAAGCAAATATCAGGTGGAGTTTGGCAGTAGAGTTGGCAGTCCACGGCATCCTGATCCTGTTTTCTTTGCCGAAATCTGCTTTCAGTACCTACCATTCTGAGAGGAGGAGCCAGCCTACATAGACTGCCTGCCACCGTGGAGTTTGGCAGTAGAGTTGGCAGTCCACGGCATCCTGATCCTGTTTTCTTTGCCGAAATCTGCTTTCTGTACCTACCATTCTGAGAAGAGGAGCCAGCCTACATAGACTGCCTGCTGCCGCGGAGCGGCCGCGGAGTTTGGCAGTAGAGTTGGCAGTTCACGGCAGTCTCTGGTACGTGATCGCAATGCAGCGAAATACTGAGGAAGAGGGACGGCATCTCCGAAGTGAACGCCACCGTGTAGAGGATAATGGCTTGGAACATCGGAGCCCGCTGAAGCAACTGCACCCTGACATGAAGTCTTATAAAGGAGGTAAGACCTCTGCAGCTGCAAACGCGCCCCATTCAAACAAACTTATACAAAGTACTTTAACACACTCGCTCTCGGATGAGACTGAACGCCTCTGCCAGATTACTGTTTGCTGTCCCCTGCTGTCCCCAAGGTCTGAACTTATTGGGACCGTTGGTAAACGAACGTGACTTACAGCAGTGCAGAGGTAGGGTCTAAGCTGCTTGTAGGGGGATGGGGAAGACCCCCCACGAGAAGGGGGTTGGGGACGGTGTCTGGGGACTTCCGGACTAAGTGATTTTTGTTCAACTCACCGTGCCACGGGGGATCTCGGGTACGATGGAATTTGTCTCGGAGGCTTCTGCTGTGAAGGAAAGCAAGATAGAAGACGGCTCGACTAGAACGGAGTCAATGGATGCTGAGTCTGATCGGGAGAGTTTGGCAGTAGGAGTCAGCGACACCGTGCTGACAGAGTTGGAACATGGCAACTTGGAACGTTGTAACTCCCAGGGTGATGGTATACCAAACTGTGAGAAGCAGACACAGAATAAATTAACAACAAATATGTACTTGGAACCAATACAAGGGGTTCAATCTGATACAAACTCTGTGCTTTAACTACAAAAGGAAACCCAAGGAGTAAACAAAGTGCAAGTTAAAATAGATATCCAACACAGAAAAGATTGAGTGTTCGCTTTTGTGAGCAAGTGAAGGAGAAATACAGTGTGCAGAGACCTGCGACCAGCTGGAACTCCAAACAGATATATTTAAAACGGCAAGCAGTGGATAACCTTTTGGATTCGATGAAAGAAATCGAAAATCCTTTGAACTCAACCAATGTGGATATTCAACAAAAAAACTGTAGAGATTTAACAACAAAATAAACACTTACTTTAAAGAAAAATTTGCGAAAGGAAAAGAATGACATAAAACTCTTGAATAAAAAATGGAGCACGCAAGGTCCACTTCTGGAATTTCTAAGGAATAAAGAGGTGCCACAGAAACTTAAACCCAATGATGATAAAACACAAAGAAGATATAAAAAGATTAACCCAATGAGAAAAACTTGTGTACCAAAAAAATTCCCTCTCCTGCTATTTTGTTTCAAAAAACAAAATGAAGAACAACATACATTAGGTGAATTATCCGATGTAGAAATTCTGCAGGGAGCGGATATAACTCCATCAATGCAGTTACCTGCATTAAAAGTCTTTACGCGGGCAGGCTTTGTCATGACCCACATCCAGAAACCCCCCTGGCAAGCCCATGGGACAGGAGGGGTCTTGGCTCGGGTCTCCAACAAACTTAGGCATCCTTTGCCTAGGCGCTCTTGGGGCCAGTCGTGGCGCCTTTGGCGCCAGGCTCATACTTAATAAAGACTTGTGTTTAGGGAACTACTTTATTTCAAGTGCCAGCCAACATGGAGGCATCCACATAGCTTGGCTCCTTGGAACCAAGCTATGCGGTATAGTGTTTTGGGTGTGGTAGCCTAGGAACTACTTTACCTGGACTACTTTCTTGAAGCTATTTGAACCACACCCGACTTGGATAACACGCTTCGCGTTACTTTGCAATCCTGCAACGTGACACTCATCGTGTTCAGCTGCACCTGCGAACCTCGGAAGAACAGCATCTGTAAAGAGACAAAAGGACATCGTTAACAGCAGCAGCTTACCTGTAATTTCATCGTTAGCTGCCAACAGCTCCTGTGAACAGCATCCTAGGATCAGCGCGTCTCCCGGACTGGCAGATCTGCAAAAAAGGAAGAAACAAGGCATTATATACTTTTACAACATAATGAACTGTGCCGAAAAGCTTACCTCGCAAGTCGCCCCTCGACCAACATTGCCTCGGGATTTCATACATCGGGTGAGCACCGTGATCTATGGGAAAGAAAAGACAACAGGTTAACAAAGGCAAGGCATCATAGCGCTGCGCATAGCGCCTACTTACCGTATCAAAGCGCTCTTTATATGCCATCATTTACCGGCGAGACCCAATTCAGCCAATGCATCACATTGAACTTCTGCGCCCCTAAGGAAGAGAAAAAGACATTATTTAAACCAAGAAAGGCATACAAGAATAACAACAATATACAGCAGCAATAAGACCTACCTGAAAGACTCAAAACGGGCCAGCATCAGTGAAGTAACTAGATCGCATTCCCCCACAAAAGACAACGCGCCCCTGCCAAGAAAACAGGACGGAGAGCACACCTGAACTAACAACAAGATGAGGAGAGGTCCAGAGGGGCTGCGGGCATGGGGTGGTGGGGGGTTGCTTACCCCAGTTGCCCAGTCTTGAACATTGCCCACCTGTATTCCAGGCAGAACTTCCCCACTGGTCACACCTGGGAACCGCAGAGAAGGATACCGGAGTCCCTACGGCTGGGTGACGTCCCCGTGGATACCAGGTGAGCGTAGCAGGCTTAGACTTAGGAAGGAACAACCAGCCTCCCGCTCAAATTGACCAATTGCAAACTGTACATCCCCCTAGACAAAATAACGAACAGGAAATCATCGAACCCACTTTAGGATTTCAAAATAAGGGGGTTAGGGCTCCACCAAAGAAGAATATAAAAATCCCTCTGACGGGTGGTTTGGTGATCCAAAAAGAGCTTATGGACCTTCCCCTGGAGATGGGGCTGCCCATAGGGAGGAAACCATACCTTTGATAGTGACCCAGGAAATTGAAGGAGAATTAATAAAAGAATATCGAAGTGAGGACCAAGAGGTAAGGAGGGAACAGTCGGGTGAATCCGGTAAACATGGACGCAATACTCTTAAACGAACAGACGCCTTACGGAAAAACTACAAACATCAAGTCAGTCCATCTCGTCCCAAATTCGAACGTGACAAAAGATAAAAACAGGACGTTCGATAGAGAATTTACTGATCCCAGTTCAAAAACTTTTGAAAACTTGGAAGCTGTAAACATACCAATCCATTGGAGTACAAGAAGAAGCCTATCATCAAGACCTTCGGAAACCATTGAAAAGGATACACCATCAAAAAAGCCGGACTTGATGGCACTAATGTCTATGATAACAATTGCTTTAGCACCTTTTTCAAAACTTTATGAGGCTATAAACGACACACTTAAGGACCATACGTCCTTGATTTCCATGATGTACACTAAGTTGACTCATGTGGAGGGCGTTATCACGGCTTGTGAAAAATTGAAAGAACTCACTGATAATAACGTAGTGAGTCCAACACAAGATGCCAAAGGGCACTTTAAAGAACAAAGTACGGAAATAAACCTAACTTAGGACCTCATTACACGGACGGCGGTAAGGGTTTACCGGTACCGGTATTTTACCGGTACCGGTAAAACCTTACCGCCTTACTACGAGGTCCCTTTGCGGGTTGGGGAATTTAACGCCTGCTTTTTGCAGGCGTTAAAAACCAACCCGCAAAGGGACCAGGGAGCTAATTACGGTACCGCAATTTGCAGTGCCATAATTAGCACCTTCCCCATTCCCATTATGCCCTATGGGGCCAAAATGGGAATGGGGAACGGTAATGGGGGAAGGGGGAATTACCGCCCCACCAACCTTGGAATAGGGCGGTAATTCCCCTTTCCACCAAGGCGGTGCCGGTATTTTACCGGCATGGACCAAGGTGCTAATAGCACCGTGGTCCACCGACGTCCGTGTAATGAGGCCCTTAGTGTCTTTAAGTACTCAGATGCTATCATTGAAAGAAGTAAATCTGGAGAAATCTAGTCCATCTTATCTAACTCAGGCGGGGAGATCATACAACACAAAAGTCAAAAGGAGACTGTAAATGTATCCTCCTCCCAATCTCAAGTAAAGGATCAAGGAATCCAAAAACAGACGAAAAGGAAAGAAGAACTCTTAAGTTAGACACAAAGAAAAAACCTTTAAATGTCGTACTGGAATTGAAAGTGGCTAAAAATAACTGAATCGTTGCTGGTTCTTGTATGATGCAAAGTCAAAACACAAAAAAATCGCAAGAAGATTTATACCCTGTGTTTCTACAATGAATGAGCTCGAAAGTGAAAGGAAGAAGATGTATAACCTTTGATGAGAATTTAGTCCAACAACCAAAGGATAGTGCTGTAAGTGAAGAGAGTGAAGAGGTGAAAGCACTCTGTTTTAGCACAAGTAGTGACTGCTGAGAGTGCCCCCCCTTGAACCTGCTTAAAAAGGAGTATGTAACTCCCAAATTCCCTTGACGACAAATGGAATAGTGATTGACCAGTCTGTGGATAACTCTGAGTTAATCGATCTATCCCAATATTCTATAGAAGAATCAGAGTCAGACCTCTATTGTATATAGGAGGGAAAACCACAGACTCAAATGATTGATGTTGTGAATGGAAAAGACAATAGTGGCAGTCTTTCCCCACCTTTTATGTCACTTGCCGCAAGAAGGGGAAAAAAACTGAAAAGACCCGCCAAAGCAGACTTGATACTGTGACTCCAGCCACGAATTTGCAATCTACTGAAGCAATGAAAATCCAGTCGACTAATGTACCATCAAGTAATCCAGAACTCAAACGGCACTTAAACAAGCAGGCTGGACAAAAACGAACTACGATCTCTAGGGAAAGAAAGGCCCATAGGTCAAAGTATGAAATAACAAGAAACAACGATAAGGAAAACCTGAGATGTTTACAAGAGTATAGAAGAACTAATTAAAGAGCAGGAGCCAAAAGGGACGAAAGAGCCACGTATAAGGAAAAAATAAAAAGTGAAAGAAACGTTCTTCTTAAAGCAATGGAGAAGTCAGATGGTGCTATTTTAAATAGAAAGAACATTTTGATGCTTTTCCAGTGTATCCCTTCCCTAAGAGTAATTAGAACCGAGAACATAAAAATTGTTGAATTTGGAGTTAGAGGTAAACCTGATAACGTCCACTTACACGTAACCTCCCCTGTGGTTCATTCATTGATATTACAAGCTGTTGAAAGTTTCATAATATTGTGTTATGATTTAACAGAATATTGGGACACCAATTAAAGAACTGACTAGGGTTATCGACCCAAAATTCACCCGGCTATAGTGTATAAATCTGCGTCAAAATCACAACTAAAATACATCCTCGAGAAACAGAAATAGAAAATAAGGATGAAAACACTCCGGACGTAGCTCATTCTGTGAACTGCGAGGATGAAAAATTCAGAAAAGAACTGAAACTGGCAGGAAGTGGACGCATACAAGAAAAAACTCTCAAAGGAATCCAAGCTCTATCCGGGGGAGAAGCTAAGAGAATCTATGAAGATTCCTTGGATGTGGGTCGTATACCAAAAGGAACGCTCCCGAAATTGAAGATAGCATTCTCCCCCGACGAGTCTGGAATAGGAGAGCAGGGTCAACAAAACGAGAAAGAAAAAGGCCATAATAAAGAAGGCCATAAATGGACATGGATTTCAAGAGCATTGGATTTGGGAAAGCAAAGTTAGCAACCCCAGGGAGGAATCCCTAAGGAAGATCCCCTAAAGAAGAACTTGGAGAAGGGGGTCTCCCTAAAATATGGCTCCTGAATACAAGAGGTTTCGTACATTTATTATCACCAAGTGACATAGCTTTGGGAGAATATGATGTGCTGTGTCTTCAAGAGACTTGGTTAAGAGTCCAACCTTATACGGACGGCTATGAGACCTTTCTCGCGCCGGCAGCGAAAAGGACCGTCGGGTCGCCCATCATCGGGTCTATTGACCATGATCCGTTTATATAAGGAACTTCAGGTTATAAAGGTGATAGAATCATCTTTATTTTTTCAAGTTTTACAACTGAAGTGGGAAGGGAGTCAGCAGCATCCGAAATACTCAAACGATGAAGAGCTAATAATAATTAACTCCTATTGGAACCTACTGGTGCTAAGTGATGAACATTTCATAAACCAAGGAAGCATTATTCTGCATAAAATTGCCTCAGATCACGAAGTGTACCACCTGATAATATGGGGAGACCTAAACTTAGTATATCCGAAAATTCAATGGGACAACACGAGTTTTACCTCCAAAACAGCTGCCATTAAAAGACGATTAAAATGGGCAAAGTTAATGAAAGCAAGAGACTTGCATAACCTCCACCTTTTGAAAGCAGAAGGTGAAAAATATATTCCGACTTGGGAAAAGGATGATCTTACAGCCACCTTAGATCATATCTTTGTTACACATGAATTTCTTGTCCATATCACCAAATTCCAGGTTATTCGCACCAAAAACAGCAATCATAATTAGCTCGAATTTGTGTGGAATTCATATTAGGTATAAGAAGACAGATGCTATTGGAGATTGAAGAGTTCAGTGGAAGAATCAGACTCAAAGTAAATGCAGAGGATGTTAGGAACCTAACCAACACTTATACTAAGGCAGGTATAAATCAAGTTCAAACAACCTCTGATTATGAACAACACCTAAACATATATCAACATATGGTTAAGAACTCAGCCAGAAATCATAATGGAAACAAACACAGTTTTGATAAAAAAAGTGGTTGAAGAGAGGAAAAAAAATAGAAAGGCAATTCGCTTAGCAAACAAAACCCTAGATAAAAGGGATATGGAAACAGCAGCAACAGTATAAAAAGTCTATAAAAACTGGTTGAGAACGCATAAAAGATCTATGTATCAAGCAGATGCTGAACATATGCTGAGACGGATGAACGGGCGAAACTCCAGAGAATTCTGGTCAGTCATAAAAACATGGATGAATGGGCGAAACGCCAGAGAATTCTGGTCAGTCATAAAAACATCGACAAACGGCTCAGCCAATCAACTTCATAATTATGTGGGTGAAGAGAAATGGATAGAACACTTCACAACACTCTTTAAAAACCCAAACATAGGAAATAAACATCTGCATGAAAAAACTGAAGTGGAATGGGAACTGCCCATCGATATAACATCTATTGAAATTAAAATTTAAAAATTGAATTCCTCCAGGGCACCGGGGCCTGAAGGATTAACAAATGCTCACCTGAAACAGCCTCCGGAGGAATGGGCCACATTTATTAGCACAGTATTTAATACTATTATGCGAACGAAAACAATCCCCTTATCCTGTAAGGATAAGGGGATTGTTATCACTATATTATATATATATTGCCACTATAGTTCCGATATACAAGAACGGTTCGAGAGAAAACCCTAAGAACTATAGGCCAATAGCATTATTAGACGTGATTGGCAAGGTGTACAGTTCCACTTTATTAGATCTTTTTCAAAAGTGGGCTAATGACAAGGGGGTTATAGATCCGTGTCAGTTAGGTTTTGTTAAGAACATAGGAACTTTGGCAAATATCTTCCTGATTAACATCTTGAAAGGCAGAACTAAGGAAGGAAGCCCGCCTCTTTATGTCGCTTTTGTTGACCTGGTCCAGGCCTTTGGCCAGGTTAACAGAGAGCTCCTGTGGAAGAAATTGAAGGCAAAAGAATGTCCGGGTAACATCTTGGAACAAATTCAAGCGCTACATAGCGGGACCACAATGTCTGCGTGATTGAATCAACAAGGAATCGTTTCAAAATCTATCCATACCTCGAGAGGGGTCAAACAGGGGTACCCGTTGGCACCCACTCTGTTTAACGCCTTTCTATGGAATTTCAAGAACTCAGAGAAGTCGGTAAGATCTTTTCCACCGAAACTTGGAGGGACTCTGATATCCCGCCTTCTATACGCTGACAATCTAATTCTTTTAGATCAAATACCAATAGGACTGCAAAGGCGGTTGCATAACCTGAGTGCGTATATTGGCAAGAACAACCTGGAGATTAATACGACAAAAACACAGATAATGAGTTTCCAAAAATCATCTAAATCAAATGCCTCTTTCACGTGGCTCTATTAATATTTAGGAGTAGTAATAACCAATAACCCCACAGAAATAATCATGCAACAAAATCTATGGGATACGGTCAAAAAATGGACCATACATGCGAAGGCAATTGAAAGAAAATATTGCCGATATTCATTGATACCAATATTCCAGTACTATCGGATGAAGGTAACCCCCTCATTAA
This sequence comes from Ambystoma mexicanum, assembly GCF_040938575.1. Classification (NCBI taxonomy): domain Eukaryota; kingdom Metazoa; phylum Chordata; class Amphibia; order Caudata; family Ambystomatidae; genus Ambystoma; species Ambystoma mexicanum. The sequence goes on along the minus strand of NC_090933.1, from coordinate 775,993,264 downwards.
CGTATGGAGCAGAGGCATTTCTGAACTTACCAGAGGGAATATGGCAGAAACTTGAAAGTTTATTTTGGAGGCATCTTCTGAATTTACTGACATCAACACCAATGGTTCTAATCAGAAGAGAACTTTGTATTTTGTCATTAAAGGCCATTGTCGAAAGGAATCAATTGATGCTGTTTAGAAAAGCGATTCTTCCAGAGCGTCTGTCTATTTTTAACATCATTCACGATGAACTGTTGATCCAAACTCAAAAGTATTAAAAGTGTGGTTACAGAAAACGAACAACATCTTAGATGAGAATGGCTCATCAGAAGTAGAACTAATAAATAACCTGACAAAAGCAATAACCAAATTGGAAACTCTGGATTGGATAAAAACCCAAGACACAGCAGGTACTTAAAAGTCAACTGCTCATATGCCATCAGTAAGCAGAAAACTGAATGACACAAGATTGTACCTGAAGAGCTTCCCGAATAAGCAATCTCGACAAACCTTTATGAAAGCCCTCCTTAACATCATGGCAACAAATGAGATCAGAGCTATTAGAGGAATGTCAACTTCAAATTGCTGCCGCTTTTGTGAGTCGATGGAACAAAAGGAAACTATCAGCCAGACATCTTTTGCTAAATTGCAAAGGTCTTGAGAGGGAAAGAACAATCCATATGATTCATTTGTTGAAGGATCTCCATTTTTATGAAGAAAAGATATGGTGGAAGCGTCTAATGGAGGGTGAAAGGACAAGAAAGATTATTGCAGTGATGCAGTTTTTCCAGAACATTGACCTTACTAAACCCTAGGTTGAATCAACGACTTTACCAAATATCGCTCGTTGGGTAGTTGAAGTTGCACAGAAGCTGCTGTGATTGTGTGCCTATCTCTATGAGATGTAATACGAGATGAATAATGGGATATGATGTAAAATTGTAAACAAAATGCGCAAACATTTTAAATCAATAAAAAAAAAATCGGTTTAACTGGATATGACAATATTAACTCCCTTCCCCAAGTTAAAAGCATTGAGTTAAGTAGAGCTTGTTGGCAGTGGGGTACACTATGGCGGGCAAGCACTTCGACCCAGCTTTGGCTCTTTAGTTCAGATAGTTCCTTAGTCAATGTTGATAAATACACAGTTAAACATTTTCACAATTTTGGATGTTCCCTTCAGCTGGGCTCAAACTTCCTTCATAAGGCGGGATTCGCTATCCCCAACTTTCCTTGGCACCCCTCACTCGGGTTCGCATTTGCCATACTAACAATTCCAATAATACAGTTCTCCCAGCATCCCTCGATCGGGTTCACATTTGCCTCAACAATAGTTCATGTTCACCACTTATCAAAGACTTTCGACTGTACAAGGTGTCTTTGACATTTGCTTTCCCTAATATTACCACTATGACTTTATCACTGACTTTCATTGGCCTCTCCTACCGCCTCTTGGTATTCGTAGTTTTACACTTTCACTCTTTCCTTTCCTATTGTTCTCAGAGACTTTTGACAAGGTAAATCCTTTAACCAGACCACTCCGTTATTATATCTCTTTCTCTTTCACATGATTGTACATTTTCCTTCCTTTCCTTCTCTCGCAGTTTCTCGGCACACACGCAGCCTTAGTTTCAGCATCACTATGTCTCTACAAACTTACTCGTTTTGCTAGCGATTGCATGGTACACACGCAGCCTTCACCTTTAAATGTATCACTTTATTGTCTACACACACTGGTCTCTCGTAACACTTCTCACTCACAGGTGGGGTAGCATGTATTTTATCGCGATTCTCTTTTGAAGTCAAGGTTTCTGATACCACAGTGTATATCTCCGTCCAACTCACTTGTTCACCCGATCGAGAAGCTGGTTATCCTCAAACAAAGTGGAGGAGTTTTCTTTGAAGCTTCTATCACAACCCTCCTGGTTACACTGATACGGCCACGGTCTTCCTTGCACCGTCTCGCCGCCTCACCTCTGCATCCAGAGTCGCCTCTTCCTGTTGGGAACTGCTCATATGCCGCTTTGCTCGCCTTGCTCCTTGTGTGCTACTGAGCTCTGCCTTTTATCCAGGTGGGGAGAGTTAACAAGTCTCAGTGAGTTTTTTGGGGTTGGTTCGCCTGATTTGCCTGACTCTTGTTAGTGAAGACGAGCCATGGCAACTCACAAAAGGTAAAGCGTCCATGGTCTGTCCTTCCTTTGATTACCATAACAGTTGGATTGTAAGGATTGTGGGAGTGGTAGTGTTTTCCTGTTTTTTTTAGGGGGATTATATAACTTGCTGTCAGAAAAAGAATAGGTGTGATGTTGTGAAAGGTGGAGTGCTCGGGGAGTCAACAGGAAAATAGTGATTCTGGGAGATGTAGTTTCCCAGTGCAACTGGGTTTGGGTTTAAGTGGTCTGGATTGTTTTTGATACATGTGGAGAATGACTGAGGGGAAACAGAACAGGAATGATAGTGTCCCAAAATAGCAGAGGGGAGTATGGTGATAGATAATTGGAAAGTGGGGGCGAATGATATTGTGGAAAATAGCTGATCTCTCTTTCAACAATGGGACAGTCAAATAGCATGCTACCACAACCACTGCAACACTGCCGTGCTCACTTCCATCCTGCAACACGATATCGCACAACCCATGCCTAAATGAGCCAGCCCTGTGGCTACAACACTTCACCACCAAACCCATCCCTAACCAACCATGCCATACGCGCATTAGGAATGCCAGGCTTTGCTCACGCATCCATTACCCCTCAAACACACATTTTACACCACGGAACTGCATCATGTCTCACGGTAACACACAATCCTTGCCCGACAGCGCTAGGTCCAAATTCACCACCAATGAACCTTCACTATGCCTACTTAGTTGCCTATCCCCAAGCCGACAGAGTAAACCCTGTCCCACTCCAGTCCGGAACCACAGATTGGCAACCAGATGTCACCACTGGTCCTACCACCTGAACACAGACATTAGGGTCAATTCTGCCAACTTAACCCATACCCTAGATGCCCCATTATCGGTAGAGGCCTCCCCAGCCAACATCCCCAATTCCCAAACTAAACTCAAAGGGGCACTCATTAACGCCCGCTCTGTCCCAGCTCATGCGCTAGACATCGCTGACTTCATTGTGACTGAAAACCTTGATTTTTTGGCAATCACAGAAACCTGGTTACATGCGGCGTCTGGCCCTGCCCTGACCCTCGCCATTCCCGATAGCTATTCTATCATCAGGTGCGATAGGGACACCAATCAAACTAAGGGGGGTGGATTAGCATTTATATTCAAGAGCTCTCTTAACCTAAGAGTGGCTAATAATCATCAGCTGCCCTCAGCTGAACTACTCTCGATTAAACTCACAATCTCACCTAATCATTCCGCCTCAGTGCACCTCATCTATCGGCCTGGTCCCACTTCCACATTCGTAGAAGACATCTCTTCCATCCTAGCATCTAGCACTAAGCCTAAATCCCAAATTATCTTACTTGGAGACCTTAACCTAAGCTATCTGGACACGAACGACACTAAAGCTTGTGACCTTGCCAATGTTCTATCCGACTTTGGCCTAACCCAGCATGTCAATGTACACACCCATATCAAGGGTCGCACATTGGACTGGGTTTCAGACATGAATTGCGCACTACACCTAATTTCAGTGTCACCATGTGCATGGTCTGACCATCACAAAATAACATTCTCCATCAATTCTTGCCCATCCACGCACAAACCTTGTACCGCGCCACCCACACTCACTCGTAACAACAAGGATATCACAACTGAGAAACTACTTCCATTCATCCTCCCACTATTAAATTCGGTCTCCACAACTTGTGCTGACCCTACCGTCTTGGTGGACACCTACAATCGAGCTATGTCAAAAGCATTGGACTCCATTGCCCCTCTTAAACAGCGCAAAGAAAAACCACGCAACCACCTTAATTCTTGGTTCACCCCACACCTACAAGAACTTCGGAAAGATAAACGTAAAGGAGAAACTCACCTACGCCAGTAAATAAAATCAACCTTCTAGCCATCACCCTCTCGTACAAAGATGCCATACTAGCGGCAAAAAAAGAAGTCTATAATAACAGGATCATACAAGCTCAATCCAATACTAAGGAACTATTTAAAATTCTCAAGGAATTAGAGTCCCCAGTTGCCCCCCTTGACACATGCACCCCTGACACCGAATGGTGTGCCAACATTCAAAAAGCATTACTTAACAAAATCGCTACACTCCAAGCTAAAATCAACACTAAAAAAAAACATCTCCTTGACTCAGCAGGTAACTCCCAACCTTCCAACTTCTCATCCCCCAATCACTCCTTCAAACCTTTCAGCTTCTCACCTCTTACCATTAGGGAAGTGGAAAATATCATCAAGAAGTTAAAACCATCCAATTGTCAAGGCGATGCCTGCCCAGCACCAATCGTAAAGGAAGCAGCGCCTGAGCTTGCCCCCTTATCACCTCCTTCATCAACTCCTCCTTTAAATCTGGCATAGTACCAGATAACCTTAAGGATGCATGGGTAATCCCCTTAATCAAAAAACCGAACATAGACCCTAGTAACCCCACCAACTATAGGCCATCACCACGGTACCGTACCTTCTCAAAATCCTGGACTGCGCTGCATATCTCCAAATTCAAGACTATCTTGACAAGAACAACTTATTAGGACTTAGGCAATCTGGTTTCTGGCCGAGTCACGGCACAGAGACAGCTCTAATAGATCTAAAAACGCAAATTGAGGATTTGAAAGACAAGGGCAAAGAAGCACTTTTACTCCTCCTAGATTTATCCGCTGCTTTTGATCTGGTGGACCACCAAATCCTCTGCCAGCATCTCAAAACAGCCGCCCACTTCTCCGATGCAGCCACCTCCTGGATCAGCTCATTCCTTGCCAACAGATCCATGAGAGTCTTCTCATCTCTTGCCGCTGCTGACCCAGCACATGTCCCTTGCGGAGTCCCACAAGGCTCGTGGGTATCACCCACGCTCTATAACGTCTTTACGAAACCACTCTTTGATATTCTTGACCATCTGGGTGTCACCTACACAAATTATGCGTATGACACCCAGATACTCATCCCTATCACTGTTGACTATGTAACTGACGTCAAAGCTCTCAATGCAATTTACACTGTCATCCAGGCGGGGATGGCCTACCACGGTCTCTGCCTAAACGATGAGAAAACTGAGCTACTCATCCTAGGCTCTCAGTCCAAACTTTCAAAACTTGACAGCAAATATGATGCATTCAACATTGATGGTAACATCATTAAGGTCACCAATGTCACTAAAATCTCGGAATCTACCTAGAGTCCACCCTCTCTCTCACCTGACAAACCAATTCAGTAGTTTCAGCATCTGCATACACGTGCAAACTAATCACTGCTTGCTGTCTCTTCTTAACTATGGATAACTGCCTGATCCTGGCCAGAACCCTCAGCTTATCAAAAATTGACTACTGCAATGCCCTTTACCTTGGTACGAGTCAAAGAAACATTGACAAACTTCAGGTAACCCAGAATAACGCCATTAGGGCTGCTCTTAACATACCTAGGCGCGCCCACATCTCATCCACTAGACGCAACTTACGATGCCTCCCCATCTCACGGCGGATCACCTTCAAAACACTTGTTTTAAGCCACAAAGCACAGAACAACGCAGCACCAGCCTACTTGTCAGAGCGCTTCACACAGCCCACAGACCTCTTAGATCTGCACATGCACACACACTCATCATTCCTAGCTTCAAGCTACAGACTGCCAAAGGCTCGAGCTTCCCAGTCCTGGCAGCAAAGCTTTGGAACTCACTATGCAATGATCTCAGGAATGTCCCCTCCCTCCAATCCTTCAAATACAGAGCAAAACAATGGCTCTATGAGCAAGACGAAGCTTCGGCCACCCTTTGGTAAACACCTACCGCATGATTTGCAACCTCGATTACCTCTGTATATACTGAGACGACTAACTACCTTTGTATATATTTGTATATGTCCTTATTCTATGTATGTATATATATTATGTCATTTGTAACTGCCTTCTGTAACCCTCTGTAACCTTTCTAAACATGCGCCCTGATGCCCGTGGGCAGGCTGCGCAATATAAAGAAATAAATACAAATACAAATACAAATGCATGTGTGGATTTTGGGAAAGGTAGTTTCCGATTTCAGGGTAAGAATTAGATCTGTTAGAAGTGGGTTTGAGAAATGATTGAACACTGGTTGATCTCTAAAGTGAAAACCGGGATTATGGGAGTTGTAATTTGGTAGAGAAATCACAGGAAAGTCATACAAACCATTGTGAGGATAAAGGGGACAGTTATGTTGTGGTGAAGGAATGCATCTTAATTCCCCCACTTGCACTCCTGAGGTGTTCTTGTTTTCATCTTCTCCTTTTCCTAATAGGTTTAGCAGATGCAGAGTGGTTGTTGGATTTTCCTTTTGGTAAGGGAGATTCATTGGGTGGAAGGGAGGGTGATTGGGAATAGCCTATACAAGCTTCAGGGACTTCATCCTCCTCTCCTTTTACCCGGTGTAATACTGCGTCTCACCTGGGGTATTCCCCGAGCATAACTCTGGGTTCCCCAACTCAGGTAATCCTCCCTCGCTCATCCTCCCCTAGGGTTGGGGTAGGAGAGCGCCAGCCCTTCCCTGGCCACCTGGATAAGGGATTTGTGGGATCTACCTGGGAGAATACCCTCTGGTTTCTCACAGCAGGGAGGAACTCTGCATGTCTCCACAGATGTTCTTCATTGTCACAGTGACTAAAGAACTGAGGTTTGGTTTACAGATCTTTCCCTTTATTAAGTCATTTGTATCCGAATAAGAGGGTGAGATGGGGGCGTGGCTAGCAGACAATGGCGTAGGTCGGCTTCTGTGTAAGTGCCCACCGGATCCTTAAAGATCTGACTGATATCCGAGCTTTATGATAAGATATGCAGCCCACAAACTTAGGATTGGTCGTGTGAATATCTCAGGAACATCAGACTGTAATGTGGAGCGAGGCGAACTGCAGAGCGAGGAGATTTTCGGAACGAAGCGCCAAGGCTGCCAGCGAAAACCTGTCCCAACATGGCACCTAACAGCGGTGGCAAACAACAAAGTAGCCTGAAAGTCCTGTGCAGAAGGTCAAGCGCAGACGTGAACGAGGGCTGCATGCGAGGGACAGGAGAGTGACAGCGGGTGCCAAGATCGGGAGCTGAGGAGTGCAGTCGAGGACCATGAGTACCCAGAGGAGGGACAGAATGAGGAAAAGGACGACAGCGGGGCTCTGCACCAGGCGGTACATGAGAAAGCATACGGCAAGTGCTGCGTGGGCCCCTGCTGGTCACCCTAGCCCCCCCCCCTCTGAGTTGCTAGATATTAACGGGTGGATATTGGAGCAGTTAGCCTGCGCGAAGCAGAGGCACAGCGGACGGGCTCTGAAATACGCTCTTCATCCCGCTAGAGCTTTGGGCGGAGGAGGGAGGTCCGGGACACTAGATAAATGAACGGAACATCCCTGGTCCGGATGATGCTAGAAAGTGACTGGCCCCTGCAAAGAGGAAGCAGGGACTGCCACATAACAGTCCTGCAAGCGGCTTCCCATTATGCACGGAGAGTGAAACAGTAACAGGATCCTGGGCCGCGTGGTGAAACCACATTGAGTACTCGGCGTTGGCTCACACAAGCAGTGGGATAATGAAGCAGAGTTAACCTGCTAGAGGCACTGTATATTGTAGGACAATCACTTGAACCCGAGCCAATTGGCGAAACCCTACCCGGTGGAGCCCAGGATAAGAGTCACAATACCCCTGGAGGGGTAGGCAAGCGCATGGAGAGTAGATGAAGCACAAAAGGAAGGAAGACAGTAAATAAGGGCCCCTATGGTACGCATCCGAGACAGCAACAAGACATTAGGAATCAGCTTGGCAGGTTTCAAATAATATATACTTGGCCAGGACCAAAATTCCAAACCTTGCGGACAGATACGCAGGACGATTAGTGCAGTCTACCCCTGTCCTCAAGACAAGTTGCACGTAATGAGTCCGCCCAGGAGAAGACGGTCATGAAACCGTGGAATAGCACCAGAATACAGCCATTCCAGAAAATATATAATTAAAATCTTTGGCAGGAACAGCAACTGAGCACGAAGAAACTGTGGACCAGAGGAGAAGAGAGCTAAAGGTCTGAATGCCTCCCAAAACGGCCAAAAACAAGGCTGGCCAGTTAACCCTGGACGGGTTTGCCAAGACGAAACAGCAAGCACCTGGAGGGAATATGGAAGAGGGGCAGAAGAGAGAAAGAGGCGCCATGAACTTACACAATCAAGTTATGGTAGCGATAGCAAACTTAAAAGCCTCAATTAGGGTCACAGATTGGAGCAGTGCAACGTAATGTTGGACTGTTGCGGCAGGATGTGAGAAGCACAGCAGAGCACAACACGACTTTGGAATCACAAGTTAAAGAAGATTCAGAGGAGCGTAAAACCACGCAGCTGGACGTCCATGTATTGCAACAGAAAGTTAGCCTTCTAGAGAACAGAGTGGAGGAAGCCGAAGGACGGGAAAGGAGGAATAACATCCACATAGTTGGGTTACCAGAAGGGGAAGAAGGAATGGACCCTACGGGGTACATAGAAAATATGTTACTCCAGGAAATTGGGCCCGGGAACCTCACACAGGGCTTTATGGTCGAGAGTGCACATGGGGCGTTAACTAGGCACTCTCCCCCTGGAGCGCCCCCACGACTGATTTTTGCCAAAGTCCTGAACTACAAGAACAGAGAGAGGATACTGGCCTTCTCCAGGAAAGGGGGACAACTTAGAAGAGTCTCAGTGGACCTGGCAGTCTACCCAGATTACACGTTCCAGGTACGGAAGAACAGAGCATAATTCGCAGCAGCTAAGTGTAGGTTCTGTGCAGCAGGATTGAAGTATATGTTGATCTACCCAGTGCTGCTCAAAATCATACATAAGAATAAGACCTGGTTCTTGGACCTAACGTAAGAAGCGCAAGCATGGATGGATAGGGAAAAGATAGGATGCTGCTAGCTAGATAGGATAGCTGATGAACAAAGGAAACGCAAAGGGAGCTCTACCCGACCTGAAGCCCGGAAAAGTTAGGCTGCTTGGAACTGCACAAATCGTTTAAGGAGTTGCTCAAATAACACTGGGATGATGCAAATGTACGATGATCGCTAGGATATGACAGACGTCCCACGGAAGACCAGTTCAAAATCGCTTGGATATGTGCTTAAATATATGGCAGCATTCATTAATACTTAAGCTTGTATTACATGAAGGACGGAAATGCGCCTATGGCTGTGTTTGCCACACCTTTCTCAGTTTATTTAGTAGGGGCAATTGTTTGTTTGCCCATCCACTGTGCACTAGCCCCGGGCAGGACTACTTGGGGCAGATGTGAGGAGTGGAGAGGCCCAAGTTAGGGCAGCAATGCTGGGCTGGCTGTTGTTTTTGCTTTTGCTTGGGGACGTTTTGGAATTTCAAGGGAGGGAGGGTTTGCCTGCATGCATACTTAGAGCATTTTTTATCATTCAGAATGGAGCTACAGCAGGGAGGAACGGGAAGCTGTGAGGGAACCCCGGGGTAGTGGGGGACCTACACGGAGACGGATGTAAATGGCGAGCACTGTAAACGTGCTTACTTGGAATGTGAGGGGTTTGACCACCTATGTAAAGAGGAATAGAGTATTTGTACCTCAGGAGATGCAAGGTGGACATCGCGATGTTACAGGAAACACACCTCACAGCTGAAAAACAAGCATTATTAGTAGGCAGATGGCAGGGCAATTATTCGGTTCTACGTACTCAGAGTATGCTCGAGGAGTTCTGATATGTATAGCGCCCACAGTACCCTTCAAAGGCGCTCCCGTAAAGACTGATAATGAGGGTAGAGTAGTGCTCGTCCAAGGCCTCATGGAACAGGTGGACACATGTCTGATCAACACGTATGCCCCCAATCACAGCGCTGCTAAGTTTTTCCAGACACTATATCCCATGATTGGCTCCATATCGAGACAGTAATATGATATGGGGTGGAGATTTTAATTGTTCACTGAACCCTATCCTAGATAGATCAGACAGTAAATACACTAAATTAGCGCTGCCTGCGAGAGCATTACAGACTCTCCTGGATTCTTTTGCAGTGGGGGACGCCTGGTGGGTGCTCCACCCCACCCAGACGCCAGAAACTAGTCACACTTGTTACCGCCACATGAAGTATATTCAAGGATGGATTATGTTTTCATCGGGCGGGAAACAATACATCATATCAAACATGCTGAATATAAAGGGAGAGTCTTATCAGATCATGCCCCGCTAAGTTTACAATGGCAATATGTGCCCCCCAGGGCCCCGGCACCCACGTGGCGGCTCAGAGGGGAATCTTTGAAAGTTCATGTATTCAGAGAAAGCATCAAAGTCCGTATTAGTGAATACATATTGCACAATCTGGGTAGTGTACCCAGGGCCGGAATTTTCTGGGAGGCCCTGAAGGCGGTAGTTAGAGGGGCAGCTATAGCAGGACCCAGCAGTATCCGGGCAACCATAAATAAGGAGTTGTCCTCTGCGGAGGAACAATTGAGAAGACTAGAACAAACTCAAGAACGGTATCCAAGCAATAAGGCACAGATTGGGGAATTAAAACAGAAATGCATGACTGCTGGGAGAGGCAGGGCAAACATAGCTTTGCTACATACACAGAAAGACAGCATATAGAGGAAGATAAGCCGGGACGATTGCTGGCATGGTTATATAAGAATGAGGCACAACGGAGACCCATACACTCTATAAACGCAGCACAAGGAAGAGTATGCCACATTCAGAACGGGGTTAATCATGTGCTTTGCGAATTTCTATCAGCACTTGTATCAAGATGGACCCCCTACATCAGGCACTCACTTAGAGGAAGTGTTAGACAAGATTGAGCTTCCGGTGCTGAGCCAAGAGGAGAGGGACAGTCTTGAAGCACCCATCACCTTAGAAGAAATACAAAACACGATTACGGGGTTGCCGACAGGAAAGACGGCAGGATCAGACAGGCTACCTAGTGAATTCTATAAAGAATATATACAGGAATTGCCCTTCCCTTTCTGAGCACATTTAAGGATTCTTTTGAAGAGGAGGTCCTTCCGCTTAGCTTAAGGGAATCCATAATTATACCCCTCCTCAAACTCCATAAGGCCTCGCTGGAATGTAGCTCTTACAGGCTACTTTCACTGCTTAATAAGGACAACAAGATATTAACATCCATACTGGCGGCTAGGATACATGAGGTGATATCTAAATTAGTGCACCCAGATCAGACAGGCTATGTCCCAGGCCATAGCATGGCCTGGAACTTGAGGAGGCTACACCATCTATTAGACAGGACAGCTTCCTGGGACACACTTTGTGCCATAGCTACATTGGACACAGTTAAAGCGTTTGACTCCATGAAATTGGACTGGCTCTACGCAACATTGCAGAGATTTGGTTTTGGTCAAGCTTTTCTTAAATGGGTCTGATTGGAGTACACTAGGCTGATGACAAGGGTCAAGACGGGCAGGCACATTTCAGAAGCATGGGAACACAACAGGGTTGTCCTCTATCGCCACTACTATACGTCATAGCTATGGAAGCAATTGCCCAGTATCTTGGGGTAGAATGTAGGGTGGCAGGGATTGAAATAGATGGAGACAGACATTTACTATCACTATATGCTGATGACACTCTTATATATTCAGAACCCAGAGGACAATCGGGATTTGTTATTAGAAGCACTGGCACTGTTTGCAACATTGACAGGGATTACGATTAGCATGTATAAGTCAGCAATATTTCCGTTAGCGGGACTGCAGTGGAAGGAAGGAAACAAGCTGCCTGTACTGGCCCTGCATTGGAAAGTGCATATGTTCAGATATCTGGGGATTAATGTGTATCATGACCCAGCGGAAGAACATGCGCATAACGCTTTACAAGCTCTAGAAGATGTCAGGACCTCTATGAAGTTGTGGACTAAGTTACCCTTGTCGGTGATGGGAAGGGTGGCGTTACTGAAGATGGTAGTACTACCTACACTGCTGCCTTACTTTGTAAATGTACCATTTTATATACAAAGATCCTTTTTCAAGACCATGGAGAGTATCTGTAGAGGTTTCCTGTGCAATATGGGTGGAATAGGATAGTGTTAACAACTCTATACAGGCCATACCCAGAGGGGGGCATCAGGGTCCCGCACTTTGAGCTGTTCTATATAGCAGGGAAGCTGCAATTTGTAGTGGATTGGCTAGCAGATGATCCACCCCAGACACAAGCATGCTGCAAGCTGAGGGGCAGAGTCACTATCTGAAAGAGTTACTGTGGCTCAAGAAGCCTCGAGGTGGGCGATGGTCATACCTAGTGTCGTTGGGCGTGAAGGTGTGGGACAGAGCCATGGCAGTGATGAGGCTGTCCGACCCAATCGCGACACAGATTCCTTTGGTCTCAGTGGTATCACCCTTGGCACATGCAAGGGCGGGTGTTCGGGCGTACTGGGAGGTCTGTGGGGTGGCCACCATAGGAGACTTACTACAAGACACTGTGTACATACCCTTCTCAGAATTGACGGAACAAACAGGCATCCACTCAGGCCAATACATAGTAGACAGGCACAATCAAGCGAGAGATTACAGGCAGGTGGCCCGCACACAGTGAGATAATGGTGAAACCCTCGATAGTAGACGTCCTATATGTTGCTGAGGGTGGACACGCTATATCGCAAATATATGACCTATTACTGGCTAACGGGCATGTCCCTCCTTTAACTGTAAAGAACAAATGGGAGGTAGATATGGGAGTAGCCTTCTCCAGCATGGGGTCTGGCATGGATTCACATGCTCATGAATATTCCCCGTCGTCAGGCTGGGAATCCTCGGTAAAGAAAGAATCCGTATCAGTTTCGTTTCTGATCTGTCTTTCGTAGTAGTAACCAATCACTGATCTCTTCGTCATACTGACCACAGCCAATGACTGCCATCTCCCTAAGCTCCGCCTCTGGCAGCCATCTTCAGATTTTTACCGCACGTTCAAGTGTTGGGATCCTCGTGCTATTGCTCTCGAGCTTTAGTGCTTTTTTCGCGCTTTTTCTTAGGAACATTTTCTCTTTTTCGGTCAAAAGAGCCTCAAGCTCCACCGTTTCTTTATCCGATCAACGGGGACCCATTTCGGATTCTTCTACGCCCCTCAAGGGTGAAGATTTCGTCGAGCCACGCTTTTGGAGGACTCCAGAAGTTTCTCAGGCCCATCTCGATCATGGCCCAAGAGAAGGGAAGCTCCACGCCCGGAAAGCTGTTCAGGGTCTGCCCTGGATGCCAGCTTCAGAATGTCTTTAAGGAGGACGAACACTCCCTTTGCCTCTACTGCCTGCATGAGGACAAGACGCACGTGGAGAAGGACTGTGCGTTTTGTGGCAATATGTCGGAGCGGACCATGAAAGACCGCCATCTGCGTCTCGCCAACTGGCTGGAAGGAAAGAGCCCGTCAGGCGAGAAGAAGAAGAAGTCCGAGCGGTCTTCTAAGACCTTTGAGGGCGCCCCTGCGACGGGGGTCCAACAGAAGGCCAAGCACCGCAAGTCCGCTGGCACCGGGAGCGCCGAACGGTCGGGCTCTACGGGCACCAGGCAGGGCGCATCCTCCCCGGCGCCATCAACCACGAGCCAACGCTCTGGCTCAGGTAAGAGGAAGGCCGAGCACCCGGCGAAGCTCCTGGAGAGACCCCGGTCGAGCTCGAAGGCCCCATAGGAGGGGGAGCGAGGCGGTGACCCTCCCCCCAAGGAGAAGGCGGTGAGCGCACCTAAGGTGGTGAAAGCCTTGATCCACCCGGCCAAGGCCTCTATCGAGACAGTCGCAGCGGCCCTGGCTCAGCCTGTGGAGGCTACACCAGTGGTGGCGACCTCGGGGCCCAGAGTCTCCCTGCCACCGCGGAGGGAGTCCTCTTTCATGCCCATCGACAGGACCCCTGTGAAACCTCCGACGGAGAAGAAAAAGGGGGGGGCAGGAGGTCGTCGTGGATTCGGCCTCAACCTTTGAGGAGGAGCTGATCGAAGTCTTAAGCCATGGCGTTGGCGTGGAAGAAGACCAGCCCGTCGGGAGGGACCCCGACGTAGGAGATGACGAGAACGTCGAGGGTGCCGACGGGGCTCCTGACTGCCCGTCGGAATCCCCTCAACCAGTGCCGCAAGACAACTCGGCGGCCATTGTGTTGGCTATACAGTCCTTATGCTCGGAGATAAGGACGAGATTGCCGTTACCACCAACGGAGGAACCTCTCCCGACGGGGGACCCGGAGCCAGGCCCTTCTGGGAGCCCTTCTCCTAAGAGAAGAAGGATTCATCCTCCACCTCCTTTTCAACCATCGCGCCCTGCTCAGCCCTCCTCCCCGTCCACGACCCGTGGGGATGATACGGGGACTGACACAGCCTCGACGGGCACAGACAATGAGGTTTCCGACGAGGATCTCCCGTCGTCACCTCCTCCCCGGGCTTCCCCGCCCGACGAGATTGGATCGTTTCATGCCATGATCGCCAGGGCATCCGAGCTTTTCCAGCTCTGCCCGGAAGAGAAGAAGGAAGGTTTCCTTTATCAACGGCGCGAGACCAAGAGGAAGACGGTCCTCGCTGTACCTCTACTGGATGATATCTGGGATGAGGGTCTCGCCCTCCTCAAGAACCCATCCACAACGCCTGCGAGAAGGGATCGGTACGAGAAGAAGTACCGGGTCCCGGACGCTGCCCCCTTGTGCCATCGGGCACAGCCGACCCCGGACTCGGTCGTCTCCGCGGCGGCCAGGAAGAAAGCGGGGGGGGCCTCGGCCTCTACGTCAACCTCCCCGCCGGACGGCGAGGGAAAGAAATTGGACACGATGGGACGCAGAGTCATCTCATCGGCAGTGACGACGATTAAGGCTGCCAACGCCTTGGCTATCTTAGCCCGCTACGACAGGGAGTTGTGGTACAAAATCGTCCCCCTGCTGGACTTCTTACCAGACGACAACAGGGCGGAGGCCCTAGAGATCTTGCAGGAAGGAAGAGTGGCGTCGGACCACGCCATTACGATAGCGACAGACATCGCTGACACTGGATTTCGCCAGTTGGGCAACGGCGTGTGCCTTAGACGGCGTGGATGGCTCAAGGCAACTGACTTCCGTCAGGACGTGCAGACCAGAGTCTTGGACATGCCGTTCGACGGGAGTAACCTGTTTGGGAAAACAGTGGACGATTCCCTACAATTCATCAAGACGGACACAGAGACGGCCCGGGCTCTTGGTGTTCTCCAGCAACGACGGCCACCCTTTCGGAGCAGCGGAGGCAAGCAGGGTGCCTCCAAAGGTTCCGGCGGCGGATTTTCCACCTACCGTCAAGCTGCCCGTTCGTCGTCACAGGAAGCCTACAGGGGACGAGTCGGGCGGACCCTGCCGTCGTCGCCAAGGAGGACAAGGCAGCAAAGTCTCGTCGAAGCAGGACTGAACCAGCCGTGGGGTCGGGCCCCCACCGAAGCACCCCGGTGGGAGGCCGGCTGGCGAGCTTCGTCAGCGTGTGGGAGTCCATCTCCACCGACCGTTGGGTGCTGGACGCCCTGGCCCAGGGTCACGTGCTCGAGTTTCTAAAGAAGTGCCCGCGCGTCCCCTCCGTGGCCAGGAAGGTACATCACGTCCCTCAACTTCTCTTGGAGGTAAAGGCGAGGCTCAAGAAAGGCGCCATCGAGCTTGTCCCAAAGAGGCTTTGGGGCTCCGGAGTTTACTCAAGATACTTCCTCGTGAAGAAGAAGACGGGAGGATGGTGTCCCATCCTGGACCTACGACGACAAGAAGTTCTGGATGGTCACCCTCCAGCAAGTCCTGGGTCAACTGGAGGAGGGCGACTTCCTGTCATCGTTGGGTTTGGAGGATGCCTACTTCCATATCCCCATCCTAAAGGGACACCGAAAGTTTCTCAGATTTGTGACCCAAGGGCGTCACTACCAGTTCAGAGCCCTTCCCTTCGGATTGAGGTCGGCACCCAGGGTGTTCACCAAGTGCCTCGCACCGGTGGCGGCACGGCTACGCCTGGAGGGGATCCACGTCTACCCCTACCTGGACGACTGGCTCATCCGAGCAAAGACAAAGGAGCTCACCGCGGAGCACACGGCGAGGACCGTCCAACTACTCACGGACCTGGGATTCTCCATAAACCACGCCAAGTCCCACCTGGTGCCCGCGCAAGACGCACTGTTTCTGGGAGCGAAGCTCGACACAGTGGCGCTTCTGGCCTCTCCGTCGGAGGAAAGGACGAGGGCTATCTTGGGCAAGGTGCAGCGGATGCTGGTTGCGGACGCGGCCGGGGTGAGGTCCATCAAGTCCCTCCTCGGAATGATGTCTTCTTGCATTTACCTCATCTGCCCGTGCGCTTCGGATGCGCCCGTTACAGGAGTTCCTGGACGCGCGCTGGATCCAGACGAAGGGCAACTTCGAGGACAGGATCACACTCGACGAGAGCTTCCGACGAGCGATCCGGTGGTGGGGCACCCGCGCGCATCTGATGGCGGGCATGGACTTCCAGACCCCGGGCCACCAGAAGACAGTGACCACGGATGGCTCCCTGGAAGGGTGGGGAGCGCACACCGAAAATCTGCACGCGAGGGGCCTTTGGCTGCCGACGGAGAAGTCCCTCCATATCAACGTCCTGGAACTCCGTGCAGTGTTTTGGGCCCTCAGGTCCTTTCTTCCGTCCCTCAAGGCCAAGGTGGTGAGGATCTTCACCGACAACACCACCACCATGTTCTACATCAGGAAGCAGGGCGGTACCAGATCCCCAGCCCTGTCCAAGGAGGCTCAGGATCTGTGGCATTGGGCCGTTGCCTAAGGGATGTTTCTGGTGCTGTTTCATCTGGCAGGGATAAAAAACACCATCGCCGACTCGCTCAGCAGAGAGCTGCGCTTGTGCCACAAGTGGGAACTACGACAGGATCTAGTGGACTGCCTCTTCCGACGGTGGGGCACACCCCAGATCGATCTGTTCGTGACGGCGACGAACTCCAAGTGCCGGAGGTTCGCCAGCAGGTTTCCCAAGCCGAGGATCATGGGCGATGCTTTCTCGTTCCCCTGGGCGGGCCTGTTCCTATATGCGTTACCGCCATTGCCGCTGCTGATCCGGCTCATCAACCAGCTCAAGAGGTCACGGTGCAGGATGATCCTCGTCGCACCTGCGTGGCTGAGGCAGATATGGTTCCAGGACCTTCTGGACTCGTCAGCGTCCCCGTCAATCAAGCTGCCAGTGGACGCGGATCTTCTCTCCAGGGAAGGAGGCGCCATCCTCCATCACGACCCGAAGTCGCTGAACTTGCAGGCCCGGCTCCTGCAGCGTTAGAGTTTGGAGGTTACGACATACCGGCCGACTGCAGAGAGGTTCTTGCAAAGACTAGGGCGTCCTCGACTCTTAAATGCTACGGACACAAATGGAAGAGGTTCTCTGTCTGGTGCCACGCACAGAAGATTAACCCTCTACGGATTACGGCTCCTCAAGTACTGCCGTACCTGCTGACGCTGGCCAAGGCTGGACTGGCGCACGCTTCCATCAAGATTCATCTTGCTGCGATCTCCCGATACACCAGAACCACGGGACGGACGTCTTTGTGGTCTCATCGTCTGGTGAAGGAATTCATGAAGGGACTGTTCAGATCGTTCCCGCCGGTGAAGGCCCCGGCCCCGGCGTGGGAGCTCAACGTGGTGCTGACCAAGCTCATGGGACCTCCGTTCGAGCCTCTGCACTCAGCTCCGTTGAAGTTCTTGTCGTGGAAAACAGCGTTTCTTGTGGCCATCACCTCCGCACGACGGGTGGGAGAGATCCAGGCCCTTTCCTGCAAGCCCCCGTACTTGACTTTTCACGACACGAGGGTAGTGCTCAGGACGCACCCCTCCTTCATGCCCAAGGTGGCGTCGGACTTCCACCTCAACGAACCCTTGGTGTTGCCTGTTTTCTTCCCGTCGCCTTCGTCGCCGGCTGAAAGGACTTTGCACTCGCTGGATGTGGCTAGAGCGCTGAAGTTCTACATGGACCGCACGAAGAGTTTTCGAAGACGTCACAACTTTTTGTGAACTTTGGACCTGTCAATCAGGGGAAGGCTCTCTCGAAGGCTTCCATTTCCAGATGGCTCTCCGGCTGTATCATGTACTGTCATCGGTTGGCAAACCGACCGCTGCCTGGCCGTCCGAGAGCCCATTCCACCAGAGCAATCGCAGCTACCACGGCGTTCCTATCTGGTGTGCCCTTGCTGGACATCTTCAGGGCTGCTACGTGGAGGTCGACGCACACCTTCACGAAATTCTACTGTGTCGATCAGGATTCCAGGGTCGGCCAAGCAGTGCTGCGCAACCTGTTCGCTTAAGGTGAGCCTGGTGTGGAGGTAAGAATTGCTTAATGTTGAGTTTTGGATGTAATGCTTAATGTTGAGCCTTTGCCACCTCCCGTGGTTGTGCATGTGTGTACTGCTATGTATTCTTTTATTCATGAGCATGTGAATCCATGCCAGACCCCATGCTGGAGAAGGAACAAGTAACTTACCTGTAACTGTTGTTCTCCAGCATGGGTCTGGCATGGATTCACATGCAAACCCTCCCGCCTACCCCTCTGCGGCTCTTCACTTGGTCATACTGCCACTTCACGTGCTACCAAATCTGAAGATGGCTGCCAGAGGCGGGGCTTAGGGAGATGGCAGTCATTGGCTGTGGTCAGTATGACGCAGAGATCAGTGATTGGTTACTACTACGAAAGACAGATCAGAAACGAAACTGATACTGATTTTTTCTTTTCCGAGGATTCCCAGCCTGACGACGGGGAATATTCATGAGCATGTGAACCATGCCAGACCCATGCTGGAGAACAACAGTTACAGGTAACTTGTTCCTTTACTGAACCACAATGGGAAGGGATCCTGGGATACCACAAGAAAGTGTCCCGGAACGCGAGATTGCAAATCATACAACTGTTGGTGACGCATAGGGTATATATGACGCCGCAACAGATCTCGCAGTTTCCGGCCGCAAAGGAGCAGCGCTGCCCCAGGTGCAAAGTGACAGGGGCAGGGATGCTACATATGTCCTGTGCATGCCCTGTAGTGGGGGCACACTGGCGGGAGGCGGCAAATACACTACAAACAGGGAGGGTGGAATTGGATGCCATTTCCCCGGGAGTTTGCCTGTTGGGCTGCTTTTCACGCCCGAAGGGCCAGAAACATGTGACCAAACTGAAGGATCTAGCGTGTATCCTGGCCAAACGCACCAAAAGGCCTGAGAATAGAAGAATGGTGGAAGGACCTGCGCAGGTGGGGAACAGCTAAATCAGCGGCATGGAAAAGGGAGGTGGGGCAGGACCAGGTGGAGGGCACAATGGAGATCAAAGGTTGGGATACCTTGCTGCAAACCCTGTTCACTGAAGGAGCTATACAGGACACGGAGGAAAATTGTAATTAATGAACATGTAAGAGCTCCTAACTGTTTGATACATGCAGCGTCTATGTGACTGATGGGTAACAGGCAGGACCGGAGGGTGGGAGCATTAAGGGAGTAGGAGGGATCGGACTAGGGAATGTTAACAAGTTATAGTCAAGCCTGGATACAAAATAAATGACATTCGATATGGGTATGTGTTGGAATGACGCATGAATGTATACTCAAAAATAAATAAATTAAATTTTAAAAAAAAGAGGGTGAGATAGATGTCCCAGTACCCCATAGCATTGGTAGTAGCTTGAACATCCCTAGTCCTAGATTCTATAGGGTTATACATGAGAGTGCTAGGGAGTTCCTATATGAAGCGGGCGTATCAATCCTCAAACAAATAGTCCTTACCTGGAAGGCCCTAATACAGTCTTCCATCCGAATCAGATGGACCATTTGCTTGCTATCGATCCACCCTCGCTTTAAAGGGAACGTCTCCCTCCTTGGGTGAAGTGATGTCACTACATGATTAGTCAGACCTGTCACTCCTTATTTGCTGTTGGCAGGAGCGCTAGCAGTTTGGCTTTTCCTTGTGTTGTGTAGAACAGCGACCTCCAAATGTTTTATGGCAAATTCCATTTACTCAACCCTTAAGTTGGCCAGCTCACTAGCACCTTCCAGGACACCCTGGAGGTTGAGCCTACCATCTTGCAGGATCTGTCATCGGAGCCTGGCGAGTTAGCATTGTTAACTTAACTAGGCCATTAAGTTTATCAGTCAACACACATTATCTGTATGCTTGCGCAACTGTGCATGTTTCCCTTCTCTCCAACATCTTTTGTCGGACTTGGTCAATCCAGAATCTCCCATAGTGTGAGTTAACCTTCGTTCTGAAATGGGGAATGAGGACTTTTGTTGCAGTATTGCAGGTGTCATCCTTAGTTTACATGGTCTTAAATATTTTGTACCCCCTGACCAACATAGTACAGCATGAGCGATGCTTTGTGTCTTCATCTGATTTTTCGATTGCCTTCAAATGCACTTTGACACATTTCATGTATGTCTAATTGGGCCTTAGTGATGATTAAAGCCTCATCTACCTAAAATGCCACAATTGGTGTGAATGAGGTCACCTGACGCTGCAAAGAAAGATCCAGAGTGACCACTGTGAGACCACTGGGCTGTGGTTGTTATGACTAGCCATGATGTCTCTTTATCACCATTTGTAATACGTTACTACCAGGTTCAGAGTCCGATTAACACTCAGAACTATCCGATGAACTCGCTTTCTGTCTCAACTTAGTTTTAGAGGCTGAGTCCCTGCGTGATCAGGGACTCATGCAGAAAGGGGCGACTGTCTCCGGACGCCACCCTGGCCAGTCATAAACACACAGATCAGGGAAACAGCCAGAGCCAACCTCCTGTCAGGAAAAACCCTGAAGGGTGAAAAAACCTGATCGATGCGTGTAGGTGGCAATGCTGTAGAATAGGCGTTACGGAAGATGTAAGAATTCCAAAGCAGCAGGGCGACAACAGAAAACAAGGAAGTCCAGTAGAATAGACAGCAAGGGATTAAGAGCAAGGAGGAAGGAACAATAGTAAGAACAAGCAACACAGGGGGAACAGAACAAAGCCGTGAGGGCAGAGACAGCAGGGAACAAAGTACGAGAAGGGCAGGGAGAAGCACTGAGCTAAGATTACCTTAGTGTTGAGACGCTAAGATCCCAATA
Organism: Ambystoma mexicanum; assembly: GCF_040938575.1. NCBI lineage: Eukaryota > Metazoa > Chordata > Amphibia > Caudata > Ambystomatidae > Ambystoma > Ambystoma mexicanum. The sequence goes on along the minus strand of NC_090933.1, from coordinate 775,972,121 downwards.
CGGAAGCTTTGATATTTAATGTGGCAATGTAACCACGCTGCGAAGCAACAGCAGAAGCCTCTGAATATACGGAGAACGTGGGCGCCATCTTGGCAAGGTGTCTCAAAGTGGTAAAATTATACGAATGTCTCCATCTGGCCTAAATAGATCTGTGCCTAAGTGGTCGAATCATGGCAGTTACTAAACTTTGTTGGTGCTCAACTGTATAAAGAGGCTTAGGCTACGTACAAATGTGAGCCAGTGAGCCTGCATTATGAATCCCTCAGCCTTCCTCTGTATGCGTGTAACTCAGACAAACCACACGAGCGTGGGAGTTGGTTTATCTTTATTATTTCTCTGACGCAATCCTCATCAAACCTGCGTCTCTGTGCACGTTGTGATGAATCCAATGGAGTCATCGCTAATTCCTCCCATGTGGCCAGGGGATGGCAGCCACTACCTGATCCTGACACCGGGGGAAGCTATATGAAGGAGCTTCACATGGGAGAAGACCACCTCTGAGGAGATGCCAAGGCTTCATTGGATGAGACATGGTATTCCCCATTTTCAAATGAAAATGACCCCTTTGTACCAAGTAAACTTATGGCCTATTGCCATACCTCTACACTACATCCCCTGTTAGGGAAACTAGAGAAACCCTTTCCCAAAGCTCTGTAGATCAGACTTGTATACCTGGTCAAAAACATAGAAATTCCAAGAAAACCTTTTCCAGTTCTAATTATCCATCATATAGAACTGGTTTATATGTTGGAAATGTTGAAAATGACTTCAAGTAATCTGTGTCACTGCAATAATGGACTACTTTTCCCCTACAATTACAGAGTACCGGAACGAGGAGGAGGGAAAGAGCCATATAGAATGAAAGAAGCACTAAGCTCAATAAGTGTGCTAGTTGTTTTCAAAGTACACCTGCAAACGGGTGATTTATAGACCAGAGATCAAGTCATGAGAGAGATGGCTGCTGCGGTTGCTTGGAAAAAGGTGTGGCTCTCATCCGTAACACTTGTGAGGCCCGGACACGTGAACTGGAGTGTCCAGGCCAAGCGGCTTATCAGAAGGGGACAAGAGAAATGCTGCAGGTCGTACCACAGATACGCCAGCAGGCAGAGAAAAGCTCCTGGGCATACAGCAACCACGGAAAGGCAACATTTTATGTACTGAGAACAGGAACGAGACCGGCGTGCTGAGGCAAGCCTGCGGGAGACAACGAAAGAGAAGCGAAAGCAGTCCACAGGCGAGAGCAAGCGGTGCACATTTGCCACTTGGGCACGACCAGGGACGGGAATGCTAACAAGAGCCAGTGAGTCAGCCCAAACACTGTGGGGAACGTGCAGAGTTTCAGCGACAGCACCAGATTCGGACTGTCCTTATTAAATAATTAAAACCAAAGAAGGAGAGGAAATACAGAATCTGAACAAGAAACAAGAAAGCATGTTACACATAAGACCCCTAACAAGATATGATTGTATAGAATATATATATGTGGGGAAACCGAAGCAAATGATGTATCAAGGAGATTTAATATATCAAAGAAGGTATACACCATTGTGGAAATAAAAAAGGAACATTGCATATGAATAAGAAGTCCTGGCAGGCGAGTAAACCAGGGAGCGACCAGTGTGTGTGTAAATACAAAGTCCTGGCAGGAGAGTACAACAGGCAATTGCAAATCTACAAAAAGAAATCTAGAACTGTGTTCATAAGACAAAAGGAATTTGATGAAAGAAAGCTAAACAACTTTGTAAATAACATTACTGTTGTGGACCAGAAAGACACAAAGAACTGTTGAACCAAGCATTATTTGTGTTGAGGAGAAATCCAGGGGGAAGAGAATTACCCTCTGAAACCAAGGTTTTTTCACACTTGGAGAACTTTTATAATGGAGCTGTTTATCCTTCCTTTTTCAAACATTTTTGCAATCACTAAAGGTTAAAGACATTTCCTGTTTTGCCTTATAGTTTAGATTATAGGGTGAGGGTCAGAATAGAACTTTGGATACAAGGATGGTTTTGATTTTGACATCCTGACTCAGACAGATCCATAGAGCAGGGTCAGAGAGTCCTTTTCCTAACCCTTTTGTTTTCAATAAAAGTCTTTAACCAAAAACATGACAAACTTGTGTCCAACTCTCATTCCTGACCTGACGCAACGAGCAAGACATTGGGGGTCATTCTGAGGTTGGAGGTAATGGAAAAACGATGCCAGTAAAGGATTACCGGCATCGCATACTGCTCCGGGCAATTCCGACCTAAGTCACCGCTATTAGCGGTACTGTAAATAACGGTGCCTCTAATAGCGGCATAGGCGCGGGCACGTGGGCCATCATACCGGCAATAGCGGCATGCCGTTAAAGGGAGTAAATCACAAGTCAGGCGGACAAGCAAATACTGGCATCATAAAGGCGCAATATAGTGGATACCGGCATGCCGTAAATAACAGCATTGAGAACCAACCGTAAAATGCTATGTGCAGTGTTCCCAACTGCCACAGGTGCACACTATCAGCACAGGTGGAGGCAATGAAGTCTGGGCCAGTACAAAAGGAGCACACCCATACACCACACCCCTTCCCACACCAAGATGATTCCAGTAGTAGTAGCAATACTGGAGCTGGAGGACATGCTTGCATTGCAACACCAGCAAGAACAACAGCAACAGCAGGCACCACAGAGGAGATGCAGCAGGAGAAGGAGGGTGAGACAGGCCCAGCATGCCCCACCAGTGCAGCCAGCGTAACCACGCAGGCAGCCCCTAATACCTCGCATCAGAGCTGCTCCTTTCAACTTAACCCCTGAGCAGATCCACACCCTGTACCGTCTTGACCGGGACACCATCACCATCGTGGACATGATACACGATGACATAGTCGGCCTCATTGAAATACGCACCACCATTCCCCCTCTACTGGAGGTAGTGTCTGTGCTGCACTTCCTTGCCACAGGCACCTACCAGCGCACAATGGGGCACATGCATGGCATATCACAACCCTTATTTTCTCTCATTCTGAATCAAGTGCTGGATGCCCTCCTCAAGCACACAAGGGACTACACATCCCTACCACAGACTCCCCAGGAGATTTCTGAAACAAAAGTTGGCTTCCATGCACTGACAGGCATGCCAAATTGTATAGGTGCCCCCGACTGCACCCACGTGGAGTTGGTGGTCCCGCATGCCATGGAGGTGGTGTACCGCAAGCAATACCACTCCATCAATGTGCAGATGGTATGCGACGCCAGCAAGATCATCACACATTGTTGTGCCGATATCCCGGATCAACTCATGACTCAATGGTCCCGCTGAACTCCACGCTACCATGCTTCTCGGAGCGACATGCTGGACGACGTGCCTGGCTGCTTGGTAAGTTGCATGACAGGCACATGGCAGTGAAATGGGAGAGATGCACACTCCACCCTGGTGTCAATGTTTATGTGACAGCACGATGTGCACATCAGTAAACACTGTGCCCCAAAGCATCCCAAACAGAACATGACACCCAAATCGCATAGGAATGAAGTAAGGTCGACACCTATCACAACATGACTAACAGTAAACCACCCCACATCCCACAACACGTGCACCATTCATCAGCAGACATCACCCTCCGTAACACCATCCAGCAACATGCAGTGAATATGCACTATGTTGCTGTCTCCAGCAAATCACCACACAGGACAAGCATCCATGGGAGAGCATTGGACTGAACCACCAAGAGAATCCACTGTCAGTCACATGCTGCCACAACCACAGGAATGCTGCATGTCACCATGGAACAAATCAGTGCTGAATGCCTAATATTGCAGAGCCTACTGCCAACGCTTCCAGTCAGAAAATCACACAGAACACAACACATCACTAAATTGACACAAACACAGTTGTATGCGTACACAATGCATGCGCTACAAGACGGCAGAGCACACCGTGTATCATCCTGAAGATGCAACCCACACCATTATTCCATGGCACAGGACATATAGAGGGCCTAAAAATGGCATGCATACAACCAGGGACATGTGCATGTAACCAACGATAATCTGCCGGCATGTGTGACTAGTACAGCTGTCCATCATCAATCGACTGACATATACCTTTTTTTGCCTCCCATGCAGGTGACAGTGGCTATCCCTTGATGCTGTGGCTTTTCATCCCTGTCCGAAACCCACAGAACAGGCACAAGGAGGACTACAATCGATCCCACACCCGTACCCGTGTGGTGATTGAGCAGACCTTTGGCTTGTTGAAGGCATGGTTTCGCTGCCATAGCCCATCGGGTGGGGCACTCCTACAGGCATGAGAAGGTGGCCAAGATCATCATGGCATGTCTCATGCTGCACAACATGTGTATCCGAGGCAACGTACCCCTGCCCCCTGACATTGAACTGCAACCACCTGGTGATGATGAAGGGGATGAAGAAGTGGTGGCGATGCACAGGAGGGACGTGCTGTGTGTCAGTCAGTGATTGCACAATATTTCTGACACACATGGCTGCAGAGGGTGACATGATAGTTGGATAGAGGGTACTGGGTGTGGGGGTACATGTACATGTTCACTATGCACTGTATTTGAATAAATGACACATGCGCAATGATAAATGTCCACTCAAGTCTTTCTTTTAACACAACGGGTGTATTGAAATTTACAATGAAAATGAAAGTGCACTAACCCTACACCACCCTTACCACCGCCCTCTCCCCAACAACTCCCCCACACACCATCACCCCCCTCCGCCTCTCCCCACAACTCTCCCACACATGTCCCAACAAGTGTCTAATGCCTTCATCAGGCTGGCCAGTCTACTTTTTGGCACTCCCTGGACCTGGTGGCAGCATGTCCGGCTGGCGCAGGGTGCGTAACGACCTGCGGAGTGGGCTGGTCTGTGTAGAGCTGGAGGACGATGGTGTGGATGCCTGCTCCATCTGGGGTGCATGCCGGACGTTCTGCCTCCATAGCATCAGCGATGCGGCTGAGGACCTGCCGCAGGGCGGATACCTCCTCACACAGTCGGCTTGTATTGTCTGCAAAGATCTTGCCCAGAGAGGCAGTGTTTTCACGCCACTCCTGCCTTGCCTGGGCATTGTCATTCACAAATTGACTCACAAGGGCAGTCAGCTCCTCATGACGCTGCGGCCCCGTCGGTACACCTGTGGAGGTGGAGGGTGCTTGGGTGTCATGTTGGACTTCGATGGGCTCCACTATGGGACTCATGGCCCCTTGGTTATAATCCCCCCCCAGACTGCTCCGGGATGGTGGCGTGGTCAGACTCCAAAGATGTGATCTGGGGGATGGTGATGGACTTGGTGTGCGGGGCTGTTCTGAGGAGTCGTCCTCCACAGGCACCCACACCTCTTCCTGCGCCTCCGCCTGAGTCAGGGGTGCTGTGGCTGCCACCTCCCCGACTGAGCTGGACTCTGCTAAGTGTGGAGCATCAGTTGTGTCCTGTGGCAGTGGGACAGGGGTTGCGGCTTCCATCTCGACTGCCCTTGGCGGCACCAGTGTTGTGGCATCTGTAGGTGGTTTCCTTGTTGGTGCATGGCGGGCCTTGGGTTAGGCCTTTGAGGTGGAAGGCCTGTTGGCCTCATCCCGGGCCCTCTTCCAGGTGTTGTTGGCTGTGGGGGTGAGTCCCGCGCCTCACTGTCATGGTCTGAGCCTGTGGGGGTCGAAGAGAGGGACGGCATGAGTGATGGTTTGATAAGCATCATGCATACATTTGTATAAATGCTCATCTACACGTTAGAGGGTAATAGACAGTTGAGTTTGGATGATCACGTTGCTTGCTACATGGGTGGGTAATTCAGGGATCTGTCAGTGGTCACTCATGTTGGGGTAGACATATGGTATGTGACATGCATATTTCTTGGGGCCTGCATGCAGTGTGACTCATGCCATTGACATCTTAGTGTGGTTTGTGTACAGTATGGCATTGCCTTGCTGCAGGCATCTGCATGTGTCTGTGCTGCGTACAACAACTTTGCTGGGAATGTGTGTGTATTGGGCCATGGCTTGCCTCTTTAGACAGACATAGTGGTGGACTATCATCACACTCTGCATTACAGTGTTTTCTTAGGACACGCCCCTCCGTCCGCCGATGACGTGGAGCCACACTCCATGTCTGCAACACCTTCTATTGACGCCATGCTCATCAGGATAGCACATATGTCCTCCCATCGGGACATCTTTATGGGGGAGCTTGCTCCTCTGCCAGTTGACATTGCCTGGCTCCTGTTGGCCGAGAGTATGTTGCAGACTCGCAGCCGCAAGTCGTCCCACCACTTCCTGCAGTCCTTGATAGTGCGGGGGGTGTTACCGACCGCGCTTACTTTTTGCGCCACAAGTGCCCAGATTTCCTTCTTGCATATTATGGCCTCCCTCTTCATGCTCTGGGCAAACACGACATCTGCATTTTGTTCTAGGGTCTCCGTGAGCATGGTCAGCTCATCTTCATTAAAGCACTCCTTGCGCTGGCGGGAGGCGCCCTTCTTCACAGCCTTGGGCATTGTGGTGTTCTAGTGTTTAGGATCTAACACACAGCAGTATCCAGCAGGTCCTGGCTGCTGTGGATGGCAATGGATTGTGTTTTTAAAGATAACCGCCATGCTCTTTCCCGTTCCTGTGCGATGACGCTACTTCCGGTTCCGCTTATTTACGGTGACCGCTGATAGCGGTCACCGCTAATGCCGTCTTGATTCATGCCGGTAGTGCAATCTACGCTTTAGTTGATTGCGCCAAGGCCCTTTTTCGGGGCTTTAGCGGCATGCCGGTAATGTCGTTACCGGCATGGCGACAAGCTCGGGCCCGCAAGGTCGTAATGGCCCTCTATTAGTGGGCTCTTACCTACATGGACACGTTATTTGCTCCATGCCGGTAAAGACAGTTACTTACCTCCAACCTCGAATGACCCCCATTGACAGCATCGCAAAAATGGTGCTGATCCAGGGGGTTTGTAAGGCATCACCAAAGTGTGCACTTGAGTGTGTGATTAAGCTCTGCGTGCATTGCTCTCCTTCATTGACGCAATTGTGTCTGTAGATTTCTAGCTCTTTCCTGATTTCAACAATTTCTCGATTCATTTTTATATCAATCTCAATTAGTAGGTGTTTTTTTCATATGCTGTACATCAGTGGTAAAAGTGTCAAGTGGAAAGCTACCAGCTAGTCATAAAGTCACGTTCCCCATCAGTTCTCCACATCATACAACACACCATTTTGTACTCACTACGGGTCAATAATGACTTGCTAATGCTAGTTGCGAGTGCCGATTTTGAGACCTGACACGATGGAATAAACCTTGGCATGAAGTTAGCAGATAGCCAGGATTAATGAACATGGGAGGGATTCAGAGATGGAAAGGTGCTATTTAGGTTTTTTCCAAATATGAGTGGGTCATCTTGGACTGTCCGATGGGAGAACATTTCATAATCTGGATCCCAGGGCTTTGCATGCATCTCCTTCAACGGTCTTCCACTAAGAGGTGGGTTTAACCAGCAAAACCTGGCTAGTGTTTCTTAAAATTATTCCCTGCCTCCATAAGTGGATACTGGTCAGCATCTAGAATCTGAAATGTGCTGTCTTTCGTTGCATTGCACCTTTAGTTTGCCTCTTCTCAATGTTTCGGATGAATTGTGCGGCTTTCTTCAATATTCTCCTGTTCAAAGAGGCTACAATCAAAACGTCTGCTTTACTGCTGCATCACAGTTTTGGAATATTTTGACGTTTTTGTTTTTCGTTGCTATTGCTTCATAGGCAATTAGAGACATATTTATTTTTCAAATATTGGTTACATTAATGTTTTCTGTTGAGGCACAATATTTGGTATATGTTTCCTGTAGAGGGTTATTTGGTATTAGTCCAGGTATTGTATTGTAATCTGGTCATTGCACTCTGTATTTGCATTATTCATAATCAACTTCGTATTAGTCTGGAGAGATATTTTGCAGTAAATATATGAATCACAAAACAATCTGATTTTCATTTGTTTCAAACATGACTGAAAATGTTTAAACTTTACATTTTACAGTAAATTCCTAGATATTTAGTGTTATTTTTGGCTACTGTAGGAAATCTAATAATTCTTCAATTTGGTGAGCATTCTAATCTTGTCCACTCTTGTGCTAATGATTCTTTCTCTATGTTTCCATAGGTAGAAGATGAAATCCAGACACTTTCCCAGGTGTTGGCCGCCAAGGAAAAACATCTTGCAGAAATTAAAAGAAAACTGGGAGTCACCGCACTGACTGAGCTGAAGCAAAATATTTCCAAAGGCTTTCAGGATGTTGCTTCTACTAATGTGTATGTTCACAAAAAAATGACACTATCTGCATATTACCACAAAATGTTTCCTATTTACAGTTCTTGAAAGTGGATGTTTTGCTCAAATTAATGTTTTTTTTTGTAATTTGGTCTGACAAGTGATCACATTTAGTGTCCTAAATTAGGTACAGTTTGCAGTGATCTTCCGAAACAGTATGTTGGCAACACCAAGATAATTCACCCAAAGAAACTGTCCTCTGCAGTAGGTTCCTTGTAGTTTAATTGGCCTTTCCAACCCTAAGAAGATGTAACCTTTACTCACACCTTCCATATGTATGACATATTCAAGACAACTTGATATTCCTTTTGGTAAAGTAGATAATAACAGTTTTGAAAGACAATGGGCCTCATTATTAGTCCGATGGTAGCACGCCGTTGCTACCGGTGGGTTGTCGCCAGACTCGTAACACCGTTTCTGCTGCTTGAGATCCCGGTATGTCCCGGCGGCTCAGGGTATCTGGCAGCAGAAAGTGTAAATCCCCATTCCTCATTCCCATGGAGTCAATAGGACTTAATGGGAATGTGGACTCGGAAGCATCGGCACCGTTAGTATTGGTGCTGGTGCTTCTGTGACAACTGTGCATACCAGGGCCGTTGCGTCTGACAGGTCAGACCTGCCACACGCAACAGCGCCAACACAGTAGTCTGCCGGTCTTGAAAGGGTGCCGGTATGTTGCTACCAGCACCATTATTTCCGGACCGGCAGACTTGTAATGAAGCCCAATGGAATGAATGAAGGCTGCCATGCTTCACTTTCCTGAGACCATTCATACTCCCTTCACGTTTTACCAGCATAGTGGTCGCTGAAGTAAAGATGAATAGACTGTCCTTGTCCTTCTTTGCATCTGTCTGTTAAGCGCACTGTTACCTTTCTACTCTGCAAACAAAATAAAATGTATGCTAGGTTATTAATCTTGTTACTCGAACCCACTAAAAGCTTTGCAACACTGAGATACTTTTGGTGTTAGTGGAGTGGGGTTGCAGAAAACCTGCACCAATTACACAAAAAAAATCCACAGAACCTACCTCCGTTGGCAACCAGCTTCCTTCTGCCAGAGCTAGAAGCAGAGAGCATAGAGCATTTGTACAAGTAGTCACAGTTAAACTATGAGTGGTAGCATAGGTCATGCTTTTGTTTACTGCAAGAGCTTGTTGCAGCAGAAGACGCTTTGATTCCATCCCATACCTTTAGTATAGTTATTACAGCTTTTCAGCACAAGATGACATCCTGTAACAGGTGTTACCGAGCCACAACCCAGTTATGTGCCTTGGGGTTTTGAGCCTTTGGGAGTGGTTGTTGCTGAAAGGTTAGACCCTCTGAACCTGTTAACCCAAACCACAATTGACTCTCCGGTCCAGAGTCTATATCTTTCAATATGGTATCCCAAGTTAGTGCTACACAACCCAGCTTCCCTCCTGCATCTCCTTGGACTTAACCCCATGTGCATCCCAATCCTTGACTCTCCCCCCAACCCCCATACCATGTGCATCCCAATCCAAGAACCTCCCACAGTACATACTCAAAGCGGAAGAGATGCAATGCCCTGCACCAAATGGTGAGCACGTTGACTGTGAAAGGCACCTTGAAAAGGACTTTCTTTTTCTACATCTTTGTTCAAACGTGTGTAATGTAGAAAGGGCAAAAGGACAACTAGAGCTTGGTGTCTTCAATCAGCATGGAACACCCTTCAAAGTATTGCAGTACTGCACTGGCAAACATTGGAATGTTGAAAAAAGCCAGCAGCACTTTTTGTAACAGCTGTTACCACCCGCTTCAGCCTGATCCCTGGCAATGGCCTTGTCAACATTCCATTTTGATGCTTGCAGCAAAATAAAGAATTTCTTCCCCTCTTCCCCTCTGGATGCTGATAAAAAGGCAATGAGCCTCATTACGAGTTTGGAGGTAGCCATGCTTTTAATAAGGACTTGGCTACCTCCAAACCCGGGTCCGGGTTCCCTGAATGGGGAAATACCGGGCCATTCCGACCTTGGAGGGCCCGGTATTTCCCCATTCAAGGAACCTGGACCCGGTCCATCCCATTCCCATTCCCATTGAGCCCCCATGGGGAGCATGCTAACAGCGGGCCCGTTGTTAGAATGCTGGACAGCTCTCGGGACCCGCTAAGTACCTAAGGACGTCTGGTAAAACCAGGCGTCCTTAGCGGGTCCTGCGAGTGGACCTCGTAATGAGGTGGTATCGGGTTAATGGCGCCACCAGCCCTACCGTCGCCGTTAACCCCCTACTGCCAGGGTCGTAATGAGGGCCAATGTGTATTCCGATTAGTCTTGTTCTCAAAATGGATGCCGTCTTCTGTTTTGTGTTGAATTTTCTGCAGTTGAATACATTTGATTGGGAGCAAAAGATTTACATGAGTAAACTGAAGTTGATTGTTCGGTTTCATCAAGGAAAGTCAATAACAGAGATCTGGGATATTCTTTTAACCATGTTTATATTGCAGTCATCACAAATGGCTACGTTACGAATTTGGAAATCAGGCACAGGCGGGAGAACCTCTGAATTCGGGACCTGGAAGAATCTGCTGAAGGGCCCGACTTGAGGGCATGGGTCCTCAACTTCTTTAAAGAGATCTTCCTTGGGGGGGGGGGGGGCATGGCCAGCGAGGACACACAGTGACGTGCCCTGGGTGAGCTCGGTGTTCCACTGCCCGTTATCCTCTGCCCTCCCATCATCCAGGGCCAGCCAGAGCTTTTGGACGCCTTGGTGGGTCCCCAAAAATGTGGAGTGCCTAAGGATGCAGTGGTGATGCTGGCAGATGCAGGATTGAGCTGCCGGAGACATTCGAAGTCTGAGCGCCAGGCAATATGGCGGCTGGGGCCGTCCAAAGCGTATCCCAGAGCAACAAAGGACTGGTGAGCGCCCATGCATTGGGCAGCCACCAGGAGTGATCGCCAGGTGGCGAGGCCATCAGCCGCAGTGGCATAGACGACGGGGCTCCTCTGACTGCCCAGCAATGATTTCTGCATCCGCGGGAGAGAAGGGACCTTTGTGACCCCTGTCAGAGGTTCGGCAGGCGGTCTTGATGGCAGGAATCCATACGAGCGAGGCGGGAGACTGCTGCAGGGCTCGGAGACCCCATCAGCCAGTACCCAGCAGGTGAGAGGAGCTCCTCCTCCGGCCAGGCTCCAGTGGCCCATATCCATTATTCTGAGATGATTGTGCCTGTTTTGACCCTCGCTATCGGTTCATTATACAGCAACTTGAATTACGTGGGTCCAATACCGAACCTCTCTAGTGCCGCTAATAGCCAAGGCCATCAGACTGAGTCAAACACCTTGACTGCATCGAGTGACGCCACTGCCAACTGTTAAGTATCTCCTTGGGTACAATCCATTATTTGGTTTAATCTTCTCAGGTTATTTGTAATATTTCTGTGCAGGCCATGCATAAGCTTGGCGATGGTCGGCTTAAGCCTGTTTGCCATTAAAGCTGAAAGAATCTTCCCATCTTGATTCAATAGTGAAAGGGGCCTATATGAGCCACAGTCCGTAACCGGCTTGTTTGGTTTAAGAAGGAGAACAATTATCGACTCTCTCAAAGACCCGGGCAGCCTGCCCGTGTTCAACGCTTTGTTCAGCATTGCTAGAAGTGGAGCTCGGGCATCCACCATATATTCTTTATAGAATTCACTGGGAAGCCCATCCGCTCCTGGGACTTTGCCCATCGGTAGATCCTTTATCACATACTCTAGTTCTTCTATGGTGATGGGGCTTTCTAGCCTGTCTTTCTCATCCTTGTTTAGCCTGGGCAAACTAATCTCTGATAATACTTCTTCTACCTCTGACATGTTACACTCTTGAGGTTTCCTCATACAGCTGCTTGTAATAATCATAAAAACATTTATTCACCCCGTCCTGCGTCTCGCACAATACACCGTCCCTTCCCACAATCACACTAATTCTCTCTCGTTTACTCTCATTTCTATCCAGTAAGTCTAGCAGGCGCCTGGGCGTGTCCCCTTCTCCATGCTGTCTCTCCACATATTTCCTGTAGCTGTGTTGCTTAGTCTTTTCAAGTGTTCTCGACATTCTTGCTGCAGGGGGGACACCTCCTTAGCCTTCTTTAGGGACCTATCTCCTGCTTGCTCTATGGCTTCTAGTCTGTCTTCTGCTTTTTGTAGATCCAGTGTAATGACATCTTGCAACCCTTTCGATTTTGCAATAGCCGCCCCTCTCGCCACTAATTTAAATGCCTCCCACAGTGTACCTGCAGATTCCACACTGCCTGTATTGTGCTCGAAATATTCCTTCACCTCAGGTGTTCCCGAAACCCTGCATCTTTAAGTGCCTCAACCCTCAGTCTCTCCATGTCGGGATCCTAGCTAGGGGTTGGGGGTGGGGAGGAACTGCCACATAACCAACAGAAGGGGCATGGTCTGAGAGGACTCTTGCTTTACATTCAGCCCTTATGAACTCTCCCAGTGCTTCTTCTCCTGCAAACACATAATCTAACCTCTGTAGAGGTTCTTGGGAGCCGTATAATGAGGGTATATTCTGCCCTGCGGGCACATTGTCCGCCATAGATCAGCCAACTGGAATGCGTGTAATAGTTTGTTTAGAGCTTTTGCTGAAGGGGCTGGATAAGTGAATTTGCCATTCAATCTATCCATTGTCGGGTCCAAGTACAGTTAAAATCACCCCCCCATATCAACACACTTTCACTGTACAAGCCTATCTTGGGGTATAGGGATCTAAAATAGGTTGCTGTGTCGTGATTTGGAGCATACATATTAATAACACATATTTACCTGTTTTCCACCATTCCCTGTAATACTATCATTCTACCATCTGTGTCCAGGAAGGTCTGAAGGACCTTGAATGGGACTGTCAGTGCCATCTATATTAAGACCCCTCTGGCATATGCTGAATATGTTGAGCCCAGGGTCACTCCCCCCACTTCCGTGCCAAGGTATCTTGCCTTTCCTTAGTAAGATGAGTTTCTTACAGGAGAGCTATATCTATTTTCTTGCATCTCAGATATGCCATTACCCTATTTCTCTTAATGTAGCTGTTCAGGCCTGTGACATTCCAGGTTGCTATTTTAAGTTCCCCCATCCTATCTAATGGTCCTCGCTCTCATTCTCCACCCATTGCATTCCCTAGTCCACCCTTGTGCGTATCTGTAGGCCAATTCCCCTCTAACCTACCCAACTGCCGTCCCGGCCCCTTTCCCAACAATTGCCCAACTCCATATTATGTGCTCAGGCATCTCCGCGTCTCACCCCTATCTAAGGTACTAGTACCAGAGTTCGGGGTGCAGCAGGAGGATAGGTAACTGCTAGTATCCTAACTAATCTAATCTAGTATGGGGGTATAGACTGATTCTTCCTCGTGCAGTCCTCGTGAGGCCCGACACCAGTGGTTCCTGCTTGCTAAACATTCCTGTAACAACATTTACGACTTTCCATTTTACAAACGTGCTCAATAATGTCTTATGGACGTGTATCCACATAATTACACATTGGTTAGGCTTTACCCTCCCGTTTGTCAATTTTACCTCTCGGCTGTTCATCCGCCTCGTCCATCAAGTTCGCTTCATCCATCCATCCATTTACTCGCCTCTTCTGGAGTCTCAAAGAAGATAGCTCGGCTTTTGTATAGGACTTTCAATTTGGCTGGGTACAGCAGCATGTACTTAATGTTCGCATCCCGCAATCTCTTCTTCACTGCTGTATAGTTCATCCTCTGCTTTTGCATCAGAAGTGTATAGTCTGGGTATGCCATGATGTTAGCCGACACTCTTCTGATCATGCCGCCCTTGCGAAAATGTTTCCAGGATTTGCTCTCTATCTTTATAGTTGAGTATCCGGGTGGCAGCCTTCTTGTCAGAGCTCTCTGTGCTTGCTCCACCATGAAGCCCTGCGTGAGGACCCCCGGGCCTATTTCCTGCAGCAGCATAGTCTCAATGAAGACCATTGGGATTGCGCGCTCCTCTCCTTCCGGGAGCCCAATAATTCGCACATTATTCCTCCTGGCTCATCCCTCTGCTTCCTCCGTTCTGTTTTCCAGGTTCGGTATTTGTTGTTGCAACACAAACTTCCTTAACACTGAGTCTGGGACTCACACCCATGAAGGAACACAAAAAGCCCTGGGAGGAATATAGACTTGGCAGTGTGCAAGTCTGGTACCTGCACCAAAGTAATAAAGTTGTGATACCCTGGCAGGAAAGTAAACTAGGGAACAGAAGAGAAGTGAGCTGAAATTGTGGAACAGTGATAATCAATACAAAACCCATACCCCTATTAAGGATCTGTAACAAAGTTACAATAACCTGGTAGGAGAGTACACCAAGGGTAGGAAGAGGAATGAGGAAGCTCAGGGTTTAAAAACCCATCCTTGAAATTGAGAAACTGTGATAAGCAATGGAAAAGAGAAGAACCATACTAAGGATAACTGATATCCAGAGATTGAAAGAAAATAACTGTGTGCTTAAAGGAGACTCAAGGGAAGAGTCTTCTCCCAAATACTTTACAAGTATTGTGCCACAGACCCTTAACACTGTTCATATCAGTATCAATGATTTCACTTCCTTTAGTGAGGCCCTTAACAATGTTTGTATCAGTATCAATTATTTTAATTCCTTTAATTCGGCTCTCTCGCGCTGTTAATGGTATGCAGTTTTTGCCCTGAAGCGCCCCGGTAAACTATTCGCTCTCCCTGGACTTAACGGTCTTCACTGGTGGCTTCAGCATTCCTCACGTGCAACTGTCTTCCTTGCTCTCGGCCCATTGACTGGGACTGTGTACTGTTAGGTGCTTGGTTCCCACTTTGCCTTCCTCTTCATTTGGCAGCTCCAGCTTCCCACGACAAGGATGCGCCAAACTTCTCTCTGCTTTGTGTCTCTGCACGCCGTTCTCGTCACAAATGTAATTTTGCCAGCAGGTGAATGCCTCAGGTAAAAACTTTGCTGGCGTCATTCACCTTTTTTTTAAATATAGGTGGGCACTGCTTACCGCTGCCTGCCTTTCTTTCCTTCCACCACCATATTTACTCGCACCCTTTACATGCTTTGGGTGAAAAACTGGCAGGCTGAATTTTAGCGGTGACATTCACCCACCAGCAAATTCACATACTATTGAGAATAGTCTCGAGCATACAGTGATGTGATAATTCATAGTGCAACCTGAAAGAATCACTTAAAAACTCAGAATTGTTTGTTTCAACCTTGAGATGATGGTCTCACAACCAATCCTGCTAAGTGAACTCTCAGTCAGATACATGGAAAATAATTTTGGGAGTTGTGTAATCTACCCTAAAATAAACAAAGTTCAGGGCATCCAAGATGGCCACTATCATAGAAAAAGAAACCTTCCTGGTCCTTATTTGGGCTGATAAGATTCTACCAGAGGTTTATTCCACACATCTCCATCCATTCCTATCTTTCAGCGGATCTAAAAGCACACCTAACAGGGTGAGGTGGAGTTAGCCTGCAGTGAGTGCTTTCCAGGATCCAACAAGGGCACTGTCATCCTCGAGTCTCAGTTAAGCTTTTTAACCAAATCTTATGCATACAAATAGGAGGGTGTAGGGTACAGTTAGGGGCAGTTGTCTCGCAAACGAGGGATGGAGCAGAGAAGCCCATTTTTTCATCAGGTGGAAATAGTTTTTATGGGAAACCCACTATTCCACCATGATGTAGGAGTGGTTGGCAATCAAGTTGGCTGTCAAGGCTCTCCCACACTAATCACTTCACCCTTGTGACTGATTATTCCACATTGGTCTGGTTGTCCCATAACAAAGCCAAAACTATGAAGGTATTGAGATGGTTAATATCCTTACAACCATTACATGTTTCAGTCGGCTACTCGAGTGGAAAGCACCACCAAAATCCTGAGCCTTTACTCTCTTCCATACCCCATTTTAGTCCAAATAGAAGATGTCCAAGTTTCTCTCCTGGAAAATCTGTGAAGCAGGAGTATTTTACACTGTGTTTTATCACTGGAGGCAACCCACCACACCACAAGGCT
Organism: Ambystoma mexicanum; assembly: GCF_040938575.1. Classification (NCBI taxonomy): domain Eukaryota; kingdom Metazoa; phylum Chordata; class Amphibia; order Caudata; family Ambystomatidae; genus Ambystoma; species Ambystoma mexicanum. The sequence continues at coordinate 775,955,833 of NC_090933.1, read as the reverse complement.
AGAAGAGTTTGACACAAGTCCCGCATGGAGGATTGAATGTAACCGATGTCCAGCACAATCTGACACTGACGCCATGAGCAGCAAGGATGTGATCACGTACACACCAAAACGGGTGGATAAGTTGAAACGTGGAAGTGGTTTGACAGCAAGAGGAAGTAGGAGAACAGAGCCACTGGAGCACTTGAGGTTCCCACTCTAAACTCGCATTGGTGGACGCTCGCCGCCAAACTTGGGGAAACCAATTGGAAAGGTCAGAGTATGTAGGGTAGGCCAACTACTGTAGGGCCAATGAGTAGGAAGAGACCGGGAAAAGAAGGGGAAGAAACATAGAAGCACAGACAGGCCAGACTGAGGGCAGGGAGGTCCAGGAACAGAAAGTTAGGATTTGAATGGGTGCGTGGAGGAGCTTAGGAAGGTGGATGTACAAATTATTCCTGATGGCCAGAACTGGAAGCAAAGGTTCCTGGAGCACAATAAGACCATAACTGAAGTGAACTCCATTGAAATGCTAGGACATTCCATCAAAGTGCTACTTATTGAAGGGGACTAAAAGGAGATTTGTTGCATGTTAAGAGTTGAAGTATAAGCTCCTAAATTTAAGTGAGACATAGGGTCTCATTACTAGTTAGCCAATAAAAAATAAAAAATACTGGCATGCCGGTGCTACCGTGTCCATGTAGTACTGCTGCCGGAATCTACGGCAGATTCCGAGTCAGCGTGCACGCGCATTCTGGCATGCCGGAAACGGTAGCACTGGCATGCCTGTAGCGGCCCCAAAACCCCCTATATCGGCATCCTTGCTGACACAGACTCTGACTCCGGCACAGGAAATAACGTCATCGCCCCAGAACAGGAAATGCACCGGCGGCCATTATAAAAACACAATCCATTGCAAGCCTCAGTCCACAGGAGTGCTACTCAAAATCTCAGCAGCTACCAACACAGAGAGACATGTCTGCAAGGCAACATGTAGTCTGTCGCCGCAAGCCGAGGTTAAGTGAACCTGAACTGAACATTCTGGCTGACACCCTTGTGGAGCACGCAGATGGAGTATTTTGCACAGATATGCGGCGCCAAGTGCAAATAGGTAAGAAGGCTATATGGGAGGATGTTGCCCGTAAAGCGGTGGGGACAACACCCCGGACTGTGCGAGACTGCAAGAAGAGGTGGGCTGACATACGTGTCCATGTTCGCGAACTCCTTGTCACCTTGATGTACAGCGTCGCAAGGCCTGGCCACAGGAGGGGGAGCACCATCCCCTGTCAAACTGCAGGTGTGCGAGGAGACGTGCTGCACCGTCCTGCACATGGAGGCCATAGAGGGATTTGGAGATGCGGAGGTGGAAGGTACGACATCCGATGATGCCAGTGAGTCTCTGTAACCCCAAAGTCACATGACACAACTTGTAGGCCCAATGCAAATGGCTAGGTCAATATGTCAAGTTTATGGAACCTGATCCCTGCTGCCATTCCGCACACCGACAACCTTGTTTCAAACATGTACAATGTATTTGGCTGCAACTCAAAAACTAACACCACTGACACATCCCACATGCCCCCTGTATTGGCCACACAAGTAGCATCTGTATGCACACAGACACCCATCATCATGACAATGGCCAACTGCTGTCATCACCGTCGTGCCACCACATGCCAAAGCCTAGTCATGACAAGATACACACATCAATGACACCTGTCACACACTTGTCACACCCACCATGCCCCTTCACGCTGAATCACCATTGACGCAGCAACAGCCATAGGCAGCAGTCACAAGTGAAACACATCCGTCTCACAATCAAGCTTAACATGTCACACAGCTCATGTGGCATGCCCATAACACCCAAACCGCTAAACACCAGTACTCCAGGCAACAGACACTGCGCACTCCATTGCCGCAGCACAAACATGCACCCACACTGCATCCCCCACACATTAATGTGTGCACCATGCCATGTCCCCACCATGTCCATGACAAAGCACATGACTCAGAATGTACTAGCATTGTTGTCTGTCTGATGGATCCACACCCATTACTGATGCCCTGCCTCACTGTTCCCCACAGGCACATCATCTGACTGCGAAAGGGAACATGGAACCACATCCAGGAGCACTGGGGCACGCCCCCCACCCCCGCAAGAAATTCACCACCTCGAGCCAGGATCCAAGCACATCCGCCACCAGACCGGAGCGTGCCACAACACCTTTGGCCCAGCCCCCCACCAAACAGCTGGGAAGCAGCTGCTGCCAAGCAGCCCCGCCACCCCCAATTACCTGCAGCCCGCTGTCATGATCTCTGCTTCCAAAAGATCAGGACTTGCCCGACTCCCTTGGAAGCAGACCCATAACCCCGGTTCCGAGTGCCAGCCAGTCCCAATAGGGACCTTTTGGACCCTGTCCTGGCGCCAGTGGCACCAGGCTCATAAAGATGCCCAGTCCCAGCGCTGGAAGCGCCGGGCTCATAATGCTTGGGTGGACTTACCTGCAGCAGACCATGCTGCTTACTTACCTGCCAGTTGAACCCCTGATCCTCTTCTGTTTGGGACTACTTTTCCTGTTGGGTGGGGCAGGAGCCACTCCCTAGGTTCAGAACACTGGAACTCTTCTGGAAAGCAGGAACTCTTTTCTTAGGCGTGGCTGTGGAAGGAGACACCTAAGCACTACAGGAGGCTATTTAAACCACACCCGATGGATGAATCTTGCTTTGCGTGATTCTGCATTCTCTGCAGCAGAACGCTCATCGTGTCTTCTGCTTCTGATCCTGGGCCTAAGGGAACAAAGGCTTACCATCCTGGAATCCAGTCTTCAGCAGCACCTGTAAAGACAAAGAAAGAACAGGTTAGCACTACGGTCTTCAGTGGCAGCGCATCTCTTACCTGGTCCATCGGCTGTCACCAACGCCTCGCGCTGCATTCCGGCATCTGAAAGACAAAGGCTTACCTACTCTTCGCATGCTCCGGAGGTCTTCGCACTGCATTCCGGCATCTGAAAGACAAAAGCTTACCAGCTCTTCGCACGCTCCGGAGGCCTTCGGCGCTGCATCCCGCATCTGAAAGACAAAAGAAGGTGCATTTAAAGACATTGGGCAACTTTATTACTCACGTGCCGTTACTCCTTCCCACGCCGAATCCAGTGGGTATTCCAGCACCCTTCAGCTTCTCTAAAGCTCCGAACTTGTACCTGCAAGATAAAAGGGACAGTTAGTGCGCATCGTGAAGCAGGCTACAAGCGCTTACTTACGTGCTTCCAGGCGCTTCTATTCCTCACGCGGGTTTGATCCTCAACTCTCATCAGCCCGCCATCCGCCATCGCCGGAACCCTGCAAAACAAGAGATATCATTACAAAAGACTTTTAAGACATTTGAAGTGCCCAGAACTTACCGTTCGTGCAGTTAACGACGGACAGCAGTCCTCTGAGGTCAAGAGGCCTGCACCCTTATCCAGTGAAGAAACTGGTTACGGCACCCTGCCCCGAGGCAGATGGAGAGCTCGGCGTTCACTTACCTAAGGTGAGGGTGTTAACCTTTGGGGTTCTACAGGAGAAGAGAAAGGGAAGAGGAGAGAGGCACCCAATAACCCCAGTTCATTAATCCCATATTTTCTATCTGCAGACATCTTACTCTTCGAGTCAGACATACAGTGCACAGAGGTCCAGCCCAAAGAGCCAACCGTGTGTTACACATCACCTTTGAAGATACGGCATTCACCCAGTCAAGACCGGCGCCTCTGCGGGAATCAGGTGAGCGTTACAGAACGCAAAGCCTATCGCAAAACTCCCACCCAGGCGCTATGGAAACCTCGGATGCCGACCAGCTAGCCCAGTTACTTGGGGAACTAAGAGCAGAAGTGCATGCAGCCCGTCAGGAAACGAATGCTCTAAGAAGGGAACTGATTATTTCCAAGGAGCGAACAGACGATCTCGCTAGACAATTGCTACAGTCACAAGCCGGACAAACTCCGTTACCCCGCATCAGGGGCAAATCTTCCTTCAACATCCTCTACGAACCCAGTGCAGATCAACCTACCTGGGAATGTACCTCTGGCTCCGCCCGAACGATTTTCTGGTGACCCAAAGAGGTTTGCAGTATTTATTAATCAGTGCCGGTTGCACTTCTTATGCCGGCCAGCAGCCTTTCCAACTGATCAAGCTAAGGTAGCTTTCGTGCTTTCGTACCTTAGTGGCAATGCGGCAGAGTGGTCGATCCCTCTAGTTAATCAAGATGATCCGGTTCTCCATGATTTTGAAGCTTTTCAGCTCAGTATGGAAAAACTGTTTGCAAGACATTCACAGGGGCAGGCCTTGGCCAATGAGCTCCTTTCATTGCGACAGGGTAATCAAGACCTTTTGGCTTATATTGCGTCTTTCAACAGACTGATAGTGGAAACTCGATGGCCTGAGGACAAAAGGATTACGCTGTTTTATAGAGGTCTACGTGGAGAGCTCAAAGATGTGTTAGCCCAAGTAGTGAATCCCCCGCAAGACTGTTCGGACTATATTGACTTAGTCGTTCAAATTGACCACAGACTGCAGAACAGGAAGGCCGATCGTTCCAAGTTTGATGCTCGATTATTTTCCAAACCACCAACTCCTACCAAAGGAGTAGACTCCGGGGAACCCATGCAAATAGGGGGCCTGAAAGGACCACTAACACAAAAGGAGCGGGAAAGGAGAAAACAGCTGCAATTATGCCTCTATTGCGGAAACTCGGGGCACTTTCTTCGAGACTGTCCGGTGAAACCAGCCAAGAAGGCAGTAGGAGCTGCAGTTACCAGGGTCACAAACTCTGAGCAGGGAAACGACCTCGCCCGACAAGAATAGAGGTCCTCTTGCCGAGCGTTAAAACCAGTTCCGTGACCTCGCATTTCGTGATACCTATGGTCCTCATTAGCCCTGAACATTCGGATCGATTACATGCGATTGAAGCTTACGTCGACAGCGGTGCCATCGGCAATTATGTGGATCATCGAGTCAGACATACAGTGCACAGAGGTCCAGCCCAAAGAGCCAACCGTGTGTTACACATCACCTTTGAAGATACGGCATTCACACAGTCAAGACCGGCGCCTCTGCGGGAATCAGGTGAGCGTTACACCCGCCACCAGGATGAACCTGTTTCCCTAGCACCCACCCAGCAGGATGAACCTGTTTCCCTGGCACCCAGCGAGCAGGAGGAACCTGTTTCCCCGGCACCCAGCCAGCAGGATGAACCTGGCTCCCCGGCACCCAGCCAGCAGGATGAACTTGCACCACAAACACAAGTGCCTGGAGCCCACAGCATTGTGGAGGCCAGTGTTCACGGCACACACAACGACCGTAGCTATGTGGATGATGTGGTGTTCAGTCCCACAGACCTTCAGAGCCCACCACCTATGCCACTACCTGGACTCCGCCATATACGTGACATTGAGGGGCGCCTCACCAGGATGGAGGAAAGGCAGCAGGCAATGCACGCATTGGTGCAGCAGTACCTTACTGAGGCACAACCCATGCGCCAGACCATGCAGGACACCTCACAGAACACCGCACGAATGCTGGGCAGAGCCACGTAGGGGGTGCACCACCTGATGAGGCGTGTGAGGGATGGCAATGGTACTGTGTCTTCACTGGTGGAGTCAATCAACCTATTGGTCCATGCAATTTGTGGAACAACGCCACATCACCACCCCACTGGCCCCATCCTCGAGCACAACGGAGATGAGTTTGATGCAAAGCAGCCCTGTGCGTCGTTCACAGTGGCTCAATCGCCCGCAAGAAGGGCACCCCCATCAGACTAAACGGGGGCATGAATAGCGCATTGTTCATGTGCATGTGGGGATGGTTGGGGCGGGGGGTGTGCGGATGGTTGGGGAGGGGGTGTGGGGATGGTTGAGGGGGGATGTGGGTATAGTTGGGGAGGGGGTGTGGGGATGGTTGTGGAGGGAGTGTGGGAATAGTTGGGGAGGGGGTGTGGGGATGGTTGGGGAAGGGGTGTGTGGATGGTTGGGGAGGGTGTGTGGGGCTAGTCGGGGGAGTGGGTGTGGGGTCAGTAGAACGGGATTGTAGTGGTAGGCAATGTCATTCACATTTGTTCATAGTTATTAATGTTGCAATACACCTGGGGTTTCAAAGAAACATGACTGGACATTGCTTATTATGTGTGAGTGCATTTAATCATGTTCAGTGTCCAGTGCTCGGTGTGATCCATGTCCAGTGCTCAGTGTGATCCATGTCCAGTGCCGTGTCAGTAACAGTCCATCAAAAGTAGTGTTGAATTAACTCTTGCCATGTGACACGTCCATCATTGCCATAGTGGCGTGGTGCATTTCCTCAATCTTCTTCATCCTCGTCCTCTGATAGCAGCATGTCCATGTCGGGGGACGTTGCGCCTGATGCACATGTTGTGCAGTATAGCACATAGCAGCACGATTTTGCCCACCTTCTCTGGGCCGTAAAGGAGGGCTCACCCGATCTGCTGAGGCAGCGGAACCGGGCCTTCAACATGCCAAACGCCTGCTCGATGGTGCAGCGAGTGAGTGCAGCGAGTGCGTTCATGTGCGCGGTTGTATGCCTCTTCGTGCCTGTTGTGGGGTTGTCTGATGGGGCCATGAGGCATGTCATCAGTGGATACCCGGCATCACCTGCATGGGAGCAAGAGAAAGGGTACTTGTGATTTATGTGTTAATTCCATGTTGGCACAGGCTGTACAGTGTTCATTTGATGAGTCTACTATGCACAGGGAATCATAACTGTACATGGCATAGGTGATTGGCTATGTACTAGCCGGTCTGATAGCACAGCGAGTAGAACGCTCGCTTTGACATTTGTGCAGAGCCTGCTCACGCAGGTTTGAATCCCGGCAGTGCCAAACTCAGCCTTTCATCCTTCCGAGGTCGATAAATGAGCACCACACACCGTGGGTAATAGTAAGCAGCGCTCAGATACTTGAGGGTTTGTATAAATGCTAAATTATTATTATTACCCCGTAAGTGAACTTGGGGCAGATGCATGGGGGGCGGTGGTTTGGTGCAGTGGCTGTCACATGGACCATTCACTGACAACCTGCACTCTCACTCATCAAGTACAGCTGACAATGGACTGAAATCTCATTCATGTGTTAAGTGATGAAAGTGGACTGTGCCTATACAGTGTCACTTTACACATTTGCCTCATTTTCATTTGTTATACAGTGGTCTTCACTTCATGTACACATCCATCTACATTGTAATACATATGACAAGGTCACATATCCATTGGTAGTATGTGTGAGGGGTAAAGGGTTACTTAACAACATTACGGCTGGGTAGGTGTTTGCATGGATGAATGAAGCTACATTGGGTGAGGCTGGCAGCTCTCAATCATGTATTGGTGGTAGTCGGGTTTTGTAGCATTTTGCTATTTTGGACTTAATGCATTGTACTTGAAGGTGTCCCTTAAGGAGACATGACGTGTACTGACCAGTGGTGTACATGTGGAATGTGACTGCAGTCACTATGAATTTCAGTGTGGCAGATAGTTTACTCTCTGGCTGACCACCATGAATTGTGAATTACTTTACTGTGTTTTTGAATCTTATTCATTGTCAATAATGAGTGGTGCATTCTGTTACATGTGGGTTCTATTTTGTAAAGATCATGATACATGTACTTATGTGTGCACTGTATCTATTAAATGCATGGAGACATGGCTGGGAAGGCCTTGCGTTTCGGCATGCTATTACTGTGTTTCACATTCAGTTACATCGACACACTAAGTTCAATGCACTCAGTACGCTGTGTATGGTCATGTTCCATTCTATGAGTGAAGTTTGATGTTGTGCAGGTTGCGGATGATGAGGTTCATTGGTGTTATTCCTCATCTACCTTAGCCTTTTATTGGCCTATCCAGTCTCTGTGCACTTCAATGGGTGCTTGGTAATGGTTACGGGATATTGCAGTAGCAGTGATGCTGGATTAATGCATGCAGTGTGCACATCCGCTTTGTATGCATGCCATGCTGTGGTATGTTCCAACACTCGTCATGACCCTGTGGTTAGACTCACCCAGCAGCCAGGTTACTTATGCTGTTTACTGCTCCTCCCAATTCAGCTCTCCTCATGGCTTTGTGGTTACACGCACCCAGCAGCCAGGTTGCCTATGCTCTTTACTGCCCCCCACCCCAAATTCAACACTCCTCATGGCCTTGTGATTAGACTCACCCAGCAGCCAGGTACGATGTCCAGTGTGTCATGCCATGTAGCGGGGCAGCATGGAGTTGCGCAGCACCATGGAGTCATGTGTGGAGCCAGGGAATCTTGCGCAGCAATGTGTGATTATTTTGCCGGCATTGCACAACATCTGTACGTTGAGGGAATGGTACAGCTTCCTGTTGCGTTACACTACCTCCACAGCATGCCGGACAGCAAGCTCCACATGTGTGCAGTCGACCACACCTATTACATGACTGAAAGTGAATGGAATGCTATTTTTGTTGCATTCACCGCCTCCACAGTCCGTGGTAATCTGATGAGGTTGCGTACCTGGGACAGGAGTGCATCTAGCACGTGGGAGAGCACACAGGAGAAACAGGGTTGGGAGATCCCATGCAGCTGACCCACTGTGTGCTGATAAGTGCCCGTGGCAAGGAAGTGTAGCACACACACTACGTTCAGCAAGGGGGGGATGGCTGTCCGGATATTTATTAGGCTCCTCCAGATCATCATGTTTGAGGTCCGCTATAGTGGTGATGGTGTCTCTGTCCAGCAGGTACAGGGTGTGGATCTGAGCGGGGGTAAGATTGAATGTGGTGGCCCTTAGGTGAGGGATTGGTGGCTGTCTGTGGGGTACAACAGGCTGCGCATTGGGTATCTGCTGGGCCATCATGGCCCTCCTTCTCCTCATGTGCCTCTGCTGCATCCTCTGGCTCACTGCCTCCTCATGAGTAGCTGTACAGGCATGACCTCCAGCTCCAGTACTGCTAGCGCTAATGGTAGCATTGTGGATTTGGAAGGGGTGTGGGAGTGGTCCTTTTGTGCTGTGCCACAATCCAGTGCCTCTACCTGCGCTGATTGTGAGCACCTGTGGCAGGTTTCTACACATCAGAATCCCATTAACGCTTAGTCCGCGATGCCAGTGTTTCCGGCTTCATTGTATCCGTTATTACCGGCATGTACATGCCGGTGCTTGCGTGTCCATCCACCTCTTAATGTGGACTTAAGCCATGCTGATATCATTGGCACGGCTGCCGTGTGTCAACGCTGATACCGGCAACGGTGTGGCAGGGCATGGCGGGTCGCTGGCTATGCCGGTAACACCAGCATTGCGACTCAGACTACACCGGTCCGGTAAAGGATGCCGGTACGGAAATAACACCAACGTTATTTCCGGACCAGCATACTTGAAATGAAAGGCCAAGCTTAGATGGACAGAACATAAGTCAAACATCAGGACTCAGAACATGAAATCACCAGTGGCAGCACATTTTAAGGAGGCCAGACATACAGTGGCACAATTAAAATGTGTAATTCTAGAACAGGTCAGGCTAGGACCCCAGGGAGGCGATTTACAACAAAACTTGTTACAAAGGGAAATAGCATGGATAGACACACTTGATGCATTAAATCCGAAGGGCATGAAGTGTGAATGTGTCCTTATGTGCTTTGTTTGATTTTCCACATTGTGTATGAGAGACTTGGTTTTAGACTGTGAGTGGGTGATGAACCCACGAGTTACTATGAAGAAGATGAACTACCAAGATTTATAATCTAGCATATTTCTTAGTGTTTTCCATTATTGTGACCTTATTCTCATTCTATATGGCTGATCTAGATTATCGTTTAGGCACGAAGGGGCACAATGTAGGTGACCCAATTGTATTTTGTATACCTAATTCAAAAAGGCTTGGAGCCATTAGAGCTGGGATTACCATATATGTGTAACACTCCAGATTAATTTGCAATGAGAAGCTTTGTTTTTTCACACAATATGAGAAGTATCATCATCTGATTCGCACGATTGTGACCCCACCACACCCCACTGAGTGATAGAAGTGTTCAGCACGCCACTGTATAGGCTCAGTAATACCTTACACATAATCTGCATGGCCTGGGGTACACCTGGGAGTGGCAGAACCGTCATTTGACACCCCCCCTTGCATTCCCAGCCGTGTCGATATACTGATCCCGTCTGTGTCTGTACTGTACACCGTATCCCATAGCTTGGGAGATGGTCATGACACATACAGCGACGATGGTGCTACTTCCACATATTGACACAATAACGTTATCATAGTATGACTAAGGCTTGTGAGCTCCACCACGCAACAAACTGCACATAGTTTCTTCATCAGAGCTACCACTATTGTCAGGACAATAGCTGGACAGTACACAGCTTTATTCCCATACCAAGATGGTGACCGACATAGTCATTGCGAGATACACATGCGTGAGATCCATGACAACCCATAAACAGGCCACATGGACATAGCCCCGTAATGAGGCCACTACTTGTTTGTCTTCAGTCACTTCAGACGGGTAAGCGATCTATAAGATCTACAGCACGATTTTTCCACATAAATATATATCTGAGCAAACCGTCATATCTCGTGATGTCCAGGCACGGGGGACGGTGGCGACGTATACTGGCACGACGTTAGCATATCGTGAGCATCTTTTAAGCTCTAGCATTTAACAATGGCGGTATTTGACATGCACAATAAAAGGATGCATAATCCTTACATAAACTACCGGCGGAGGTCCAGAATTATAGCGACCTCACGTAACAGCTATAATATATACCGCGCGAGACGCAGATGTTACATACATTTTGGATGCTTACACGAATGGGTAAAACGGAGGGTGACTCGAAGGGATACACCAGCAACTATTGTATCCTCAGCATTTAGAACAAAACCTTGCCATTATTTTCACAGAACTTGGTGAACCCACGAGGGCTTCATATCACTTTGGTACACATCCCCGTGCAGGTGACATTTGCCATGTGGAGGGTCAGTACACATCCTAGCTATCTTGCATTTTCCCATATTGTATACAGAGACGTAAATGGAGATTATTCCTTGTGACATACAGAATAGTTAGCTTAACATTGTATTACTCATGGAACATTATGATTTTTTCATAGATTCTGTACAAGACAAAATTACATCTTGTCACACAGAAGGTCAGTTCCTTGCATATACTTACATTTAACTCTGTGAAAGAGAGCTTTCATGTTATTTATAGGACTAATTAGTACCTATACCTGTCATAGTTGCAGGTTGGAAAGACACTTTAACAAATTGGGAACCCTTAACATCAAATGCTCTGAAGATGAACACAGTTCAAAACACGTTGGCTATAGTTGTCTGATTTTAATAACAATTTGAGTTTATTTGGACATTATGTCTACTGGTCAAATGGATACATGTAATAGAATTTCTGGAAAACATTGAGATTGTAGGTCAAGGCAACACGTTTTTTTCATTGTAAACATCAATGATGATGATGGGTATCCGCACATGTGTTAAATGTTGATACATCACTGGTTTTTTGGAAAAAAATGTTTTGTAAAAAAACATTTGTGTTATATTGAATTGTTTTATACTTTATTTGTTTTAAGAATAACACCATATGGAGGAATAATTAACCATAGTGAGATTAAACATGTGTTTACTTCTTGTTTGAAGTTCTTTTTTAAGTGCTTATTGAAAAAAAAAATGTGATTGACTAACTGTTGAATGGTCATTTGACAACAGAAACTTGAATTGCTGTTAAATAGTAGGCAGGACACAGTCAGGTATATATTGGAAAAACACCTTTATTTCTGGGTACAGGATGAAACGCACACCTCTAATGGTTCATCTTATAATCCTGTGTGGTTGTTTGGAATGAGAGGTCAGGCTTACATGTACTTCTGCTTCTCCTTAGCAAAACAAAAGTCTTTTAATGTATACCCGAAACACAAACCACCGCCTTCTTGTGGTGCGGCGAGCCGTTGTCTGTCGGGACGTTGACAACACGCCTCTGAAGCCGGGCTCGCTTTCTGCTTTCACGTTGAGAAAAAAACCACAATAAAGTTCACCAGAAGCCGGGTGCCTTTTATCTACGACTACTTTTGGGCAATTTCGCAGGTCGCAAGTACGGCACCCTCACCGTCGGTAGCTCACTTCCTTAGTACTGCAAGCACAAGGTGGAAAAGAGACCGCCCAGTCCCCTATTAGACTGAGTATTTGTCCGCTCCCATTCTCCTCCACTCACCTTCCCATGTATATCCCCTCTCCTAATTGCTTGTGGCGATCCTTCCCCCTCCCGACTTCATTTCTCCATGTTCCCCACTCCTCCCCTCCATTCCCCTGGTCCTCCTCTTTGCCCTTCGTGCCCATATGTACAGTTTTTCTGGGGGTAAGGTACGTGCAGTGTTTTATGGTTTTGATATTTTCTTGTTTTTGTTTTTCCCACCGCTGCCCTATGAAAGAAAAAGGGCATGCTGGGATATGTAGTCCTGTAATCCGTATTCACTTCCCTCGCCGACCGTATGTTTGGTCTGTGCTCATTTATCTGTACCCATCCTGCCTCATGACCTAAAGTCCTCAGGCTACACTGTTCCCGCTGTTTGATACAGTCAGCATGGCCAGCTCTGCCTTTTCTTTCTCGCCGTCTGATACCGCCAGCATGGCCAACTCGGCAGGTACTTTCCTGGCCTCACTATTCTGGGTGCTGCCTTCTGCTTTCAGCCCCACCTCGCCCCGCAGACCATCCTCACAAACTCCCGTTAAGGGACCAAGCCGTTCGGCTTGTCCATAGCACAGGAAAGATAGTCAGCCACCAACTGATATTTCCCAGGTTTGTGAACAGTGACGAATGTATAGGGCTGGAGCGTGAGAAACCACCTAAGCACCCTATGGTTTGAGTCGTTCTGCACAGCCAACCAACGTAACGTCGCATGATCAGTGAATATGGTAAAGTGTCTTCCTAGTAAGTAGTATCGTAGGGTCTCGACGGCCCATTTAATTGCCAAACATTCTTTCTCCAAAGGGGAATATGGAAGTTCATGAGGTAGAGGTTTTCTGCTGATAAAGGCTGTGAGCCGTAAGCCTGTCTCCGATCCTTGAGATAGAACATCCCCCAGCCCACATCCTGATGCATCGGCTTGCAAGAAGAATTTTTGAGAGAAGTCGGGGCAATGAAGTACCGGTTGTTATGCTTGAGCTAAAACATGGCGCTGGTGCGCAGTGTATTCTGTGGGCACTCAGAGCCATAATGGATATTTACTCCATGCCTCAGTGAAAAGCTGTACTTACTTTGCTGAGAGCTGAATTTACTTTGCTGAAGAAAACATGCTTTCCAAACATGGTATGCAGTCAAGGACATTCTGCTGGGAAAGCTGGTTTTGTTATGTCTTGTTATGAGTTATGGAACTGTTTTCCGTGGCGTTTGTTCTTAGGAGAGGGAAGCGCTTTGCTCCTTGAGGTTACTGTCGGTTGCCCCAGCTGGCAACCAACGGTTGCCCATCAATGCGCAAATGCATTGCCAGAAGGTTCGAGAAATTACCACCCCTATTTGAGGAGTGCATATTTGCGGAACCCCTCAACGGTCAGACGGGACAAGTACAAAGGCCTCAGTCGGAAGGGGGACGCCTTTGTCCGGCATACCTGTGGGCTGTTGTGCTCTCGGCCTGGCTGTAATCGGGGTCTTCCAGCCGCTTCTGGCGAGATGAGGGATTCAGTTACGCCCACGGTGATGTATTTTCTTTTAACTTCTCTGTCTTTTCTGTGATTTATTTCTGTGTTATCACTTGTTGCTTCCAAGCTTTGAATAAATAGCCGTATAAGTGCTCATTATTTTCTAAGCGTGTGTGTGGTTGTAAGTCATTGCGTCGTCTACCTGCGTTTAAAGTATTGGCTTTGCAATTGCGCTGGTGATTAATGACTGATCATGCACTCTGGGCGAGCAATACACCGGTTTGGGCGGAAATAATATTTATCAATGAATGAAATGCCTGCGTGGCCTCTTCCGTGATTACCAAGGGCCGGTTGGTTTTCAGTGTATTCGTTAGAGGGGCTGCTTTTGTGGAGAAGTGAGGAAGAAATAGGCGGTAATATCCCACAAATCCCAGAAAGGCCCTTATCCCTTTTTGTGTGGTGGGAACTTGTAGATTTGTTAAGGCTTGCACTTTGTCCAGCAGCAGGGTTAACACCCCTTTTCCCACAGAATATCCCAGGTATTTTGTTGTTTCTGCTGCCAGTTTGGTTTTTTGGCTGTTTATTTTTAGCCCAGCTTTTTGCAAGAACTTGATCACCTATAGTAGATGCTCCAGATGGTATTCCCAAGTGTTGCTATCCAGGTAGGCAGCTGCATAATTGTCATGGGGTTTTAGGTGTTGGTCCATCAAGGAATGAAATGGAGCTGGAGCACCATGCAACCCAAATGGCAATACAGTGAACTGAAACAATCCCTGTGGGGTGGCAAAGGCTGTTTTCTCTTGGTCTTCTGGGTTGAGAAGGATTTGCCAGTACCCCTTGGTTAAGTCCAATGTACTTATGTATGATGCGGCCCCTAGTTTTTCAATCAATTCATCTATCCTTGGCATGGGATATGCTTCATAGTGCGAGATTGCATTGAGTTGTCTAAAATCCATGCAGAACCTGGTGATACCATCAGGTTTTGGTACTAGTACCACCGGGGAATACCAGGTGATTTTAGAAGGTACTATTGTGCTCAGTTTTAGCATTTCATTGATTTCTGATTTCTCTCGCTATGGCCTCTCTTTTGGCTTCTGGTATTCTGTATGGTCTAAGTCTCACTATCTTCCCTGTTTGGGTTTTATAGCGTGTAATGCTAAATTTCCTCTGCCAGGGAGTTCAGAAAAAACCCCAATACAGGCTATAATTTGGACAACAATTCCGCTATTTGTTCCGGTTGTAAATTCTCTCCTAGCTTCACATCCTATAAACCACTAGTACTGTTGGGATGGGTTTGCTCTGTTCCCGTCAAATCTAAGTTCGTTATACATAAGACGGGATTGACATCCTTCCACAACTTAAGCATATTTATGTGGTAGTTCTGGTGTTTTGTCTCTCTATCTGGCTGTTCTTCTTCATAATTTACAGGTCCCAACACTTTTGTTATCTGATATGGCCCCTTCCATTGGGCTAACATCTTATTCACTGAACTAGGTAATAAGACCAATACCCTATCCCCTACCTTAAAGGATCTAATCCTAGCCCCTTTTCCATAGTAGTTTTCTTGTTGGTCTTGTGCTCAACCAAGATTGTTTTGAGCATACTCCTGGAGTTTTCCTAAATGGTCCTGTAGGTCACCCACATAATCGGTTAGGTTGGTCTCTTTTTGGTCCTCCCACGTTTCCTTTAACAGCCCCAATATGGATCTTGGTTGCCTCCCAAACAATAGTTCAAACGGGGAAAACCCTGTGGAGGATTGGGGTGTGTCCCGTAACACCATCATAACTCAGAGTAAGACCCTGTCCCACCCCAACCCTCTGGGGCTGGTGGCCCGGCATATCATTTGCTTTATAGTCTGACTATATCTCTCCACTAGCCCATCGGTTTGTGGGTGATACACCAAGGTTTTCAGTTGTGTAATTCCCAAGGTTTTGCACACTTCCCTCATTACCACTGACATGAAGTTGCTTCCCTGATCTGTGATGATTTCTTGGGGAAGCCCCACTCTGGCGAAATATGTACATCACAAACCTGCTTGGCCGAGGTCACTCTTAATGGAAAGGCCTCTGAATACCTTGTAGCATAGTCCGCTACAACAAAAATATATTTATATACACAACTGCTAGGCTCTAGGGGAACCACCATGTCCATCCCTATTCGTTGGAAGGGTTATCGGATTATGGGCATTCTCTACAAAACAGCCTTAGAAGGGATGGGTGTACTGGTCTTTTGGCACATGTGACAGCTTTGGCAATATCTGCTAACTTCGGCATATATTCCCGGCCAATGGTAGTTCTGCAGAAGTCTTTTTAAAGTCATATGTTCAGCTAAATGCCCCCCTGTAGTATGGTCATGTGCTAACTGCACCAACATTTTTCTGTATGACTGTGGCACCAGCAGTTGTTCTTTCTCTTGATGGTCAGGACATCTGGTTTCTCTGTAGAGGGAGGGCCTGTTTTTCTTTAAAATATGGCGTTGTGACTGGATTGAGTGTTATATCCCGTGCTTGCTCGCTGGCCCTTTCCAAGGGTGTCATCTAAACCAGTTTCTGTATGGAAAGAAGGAATATGTTCTTCCACCTTCCAATTCACAACGGCTAGGTCTGTACATTGGTTTTTCCACTCTGCCTTGGCCCTTCTTTTCTGAGCTCGGGAAAGGAGTGTTTTTTACAGGAGGCCCTTCCAGTTCTGTTCCAGAATAAGGAGCAGCTTGCAACCATTTCTAAAATTCTGTTAAGTCTGTTCCTATCAGAATAGGTGCTGGGAGTGTGGGTATGACTGCTGCCCGTATGGGAACCCAATCACCCTTTACACCCAATGTAATGTCTCGTGTTGCATACTCCTTGATATCCCCATGCACACACTTTACACTAATTTTCTCACCTTGTTATCCTCTGTTGCTCACATGGGGCTGGATAGCCGTCTGACTGCTTCCACTGTCCATCTTTGCCTGCATCGGATGTCCGTCTACCGTCACATCTATTTGTATTTTGTTTTTTAATTTTATTTATATAGCGCTTTAATCCAAAACGCTTTACAAGAGGAACACGCAAATGAAACAAGCATAACATGACAGTTGAATCTAAACCAGAAAACAGTACAATGAACAATTTACATTCTTGATGAGATTAATTGCTAATGGAGAAGGACCAGAGTGAGAGAGGGGTTAGGAGGAGTGGGTGGAGGTGGCTTCATTAGTGAGAGAGGAAGCAAAAAGATGCTAGAGGGGAGAGTGTAAGAGAGAGGATTTTAGAGAAGTGCGAAATGAAGGGTAGGAGGTGATAGAGCGGACGGGGAGGGGTAGGCAGTTTCAATGGAAAGGAGCAAGAGGTTGGAAGGAGCGAAAAATATACCTCTATAATTCTATAACGTAGGGCAATCTTTTCTTTTGGATTTCTTGTGACTGCAGGGTCCCAATTTCCATGGGTTCTGTTTTCGGTTATTTGGAGCAAAATCTGGCTATGTGACCCCACTCCCCACACTCAAAACACTGTGGGGCCTGAGGGCTGGGCTTTCCGCTTCCGTTTGTCAGTCTTGGTTCCTGCCTAATTCTGGGCTCTGTAGCGGAACCTCTGTAAGGACCTGGGCGGGCTATGACAGGCTCTGGCATCTCCTTCACTGGTGGTACCAGAAAGGATCGAGGTGTCCCTGCTTTTTGGTACGCCTTGGCCATGTCTATTGCCTCAGGTAGGGTCAGACGGTGGTGCTGTCTGACCCATGTCTAAATTGGACTCGGTAAGCCCTCCACAAATTGTTCCAACATGATTTGTCCTTTCTTTGCCCGACAATGGCAGTGCTAGGGTGTAGCCACTTCACTGTTAGGTCTTAAATCAGTAAAACAGTTGCCTTGGGCTTTCTGCCGGTTTCTTGCGGGTCGCACGGAACTTGATCCTATACGATTACTCATCCACCCCAAGCCTCTCCAAAATGTTTTTTTAGTTGTGTGTGTGGGGTGTCCCCTCTGGGGTTTACAGCCGCCTGATATGCCCCTTGCATAACTCCTGTTAGCACAGGGGCTAGGAAGAATGCCCATCTGTCCTGGGGCCATTGTGCCACACTAGCAACCTGCTCGAAATTAACGGGAAAAAAAACTGGGATCATCCCCTGCTTGATATTTCTGTAAAACTGTGGGGGAATGGCTGGTTGGGTTCTGTTGGCGGCCACTGCTTCCCCTAAGATTCTTAGAGCTTCTCTTATTTGATCCTGTGCTGCACTCTGCACTCGTATGGCTTGTTGTAGGGCTTGGAGGTCTGCCTGTGCCTGATGCCCTTGTACCTGCATCAATTGCTGCAGCTGCTGCTGCCGCCCTTCCGCTAGGGCTTTTATTACTGCTTCCATGCTGTCACTCTGGCCTTCCTCTTAGAATCCCACCGCTGCCACCACTGTTAAATAGTAGACAGGACACGGTCAGGTATATATTGGAAAAACACCTTTATTTCTGGGTACAGGATGAGACACACACCTTTAATGGTTCCTCTTATAATCCTGTGTGGTTGTTTGGAATGAGAGGGCAAGCTTACATGTACTGCTGCTTCCCGTTAGCGTCCGTCGGAATGCAAATCAAAAGTCTTTTAATGTATACCCGAAACACAAACCACCACCTTCTCGTGGTGCGGCGAGGTGTTCTCTGTCGGGACGTTGACGGCACGCCTCTGATGCCGGGCTTGCCTTCTGCTTTCACGTTGAGAAAAAAAAACACAATAAAGTTCACCAGAAGCCGTGCGCCTTTTTTCTACGACTTCTTTTGGGCAATTTGGCAGGTCTCAAGTACGGGCACCCTCGCCGTTGGTAGCTCACTAGCTTCGTATGCCCACTTGTAGCCCGCAGCGTCCTCGATCCATTCACCGCTCTGCAAGCACAAGGTGGAAAAGAGAATGCCCAGTCCCCTGTTAGACTGAGTATTTGTCCGCTCCCATTTTCCTCCCCTCCCCAGGTGTTTCCCCTCTCCTAATTGCTTGTGGCGATCCCTCCCTCTCCCGACATCGTTTCTCCATGTTCTCCACTCCTCCCCTCGTTCCCCTGGTCCTCCTCTTCTCTCTTCATACCCATATGTACAGTTTTTCTGGGGGTAAGGTACGCGCAGTGTTTTATGGTTTTGATATTTTCTTGTTTTTGTTTTTCCTACCTCGGCCCTATGAAAGAAAAAGGGCATGCTGGGATCTGTAGTCCTGTAATCCGTATTCACTTCCCTCGCCGACCGTATGTTTGGTCTGTGCTCATTTATCCATACCGATCCTGCCTCATGACCTAAAGTCCTCTGGCTGCATTGTTCCCCCGCTGTCTGATACAGTCAACATGGCCAGCTCTGCCTTTTCTTTCTCACTGTCTGACACTGCCAGCATGGCCAGCTCTGTAGGTTCTTTTCTGGCCACACTATTCTGGGTGCTGCCTTCTGCTTTCAGCCCCACCTCACCCTGCACACCATCCTCACAACTGCATGAAAAGTGTTGCTTTAATCAGTAAGGTTTTATAAAAAATTCAGACAGGGCATAGGCCCATTTGGAGTGCAAGGAGGTTCCCTGTTGACAACAACTCCCCTTTGGTGTTTTATACTTGTAATGAGGCCCATAGACTGAAACCATCACCACCATAAGTCTAACTTATCTACTACTATAGATAAAGTTGCAGTCCAAGCTTCTGTACTCTCTTGTTAAAGTGACTGAAAAGGGAACCATTGTCTGCAGGGAGTTTGTCCAAACTTCTTGCTGTAGTTGACACTGAAAGTGATCGAAACAATAGAAGCCAGAACCAATGCAAAATCAAAGTCCAAATTTAGATTTCCAAAACCCCATAATCCTGCATATTTTTGATTAATTTCTTAAACTTTATGTGGCGTTGTGCCTCAATATTTTCAGTAAACTGCCACTGTTGAAACCCCCTGAGCATTCTGGGTTATCAGTGTACATAATAAAAAGCATATATAACACACTTTACTGATGATAACACAGCATTTTTAAAAAGGTTGAATGATTTTTCTAGAGTCAGCTGGAGGGTTTCCGAAAAAACGAAGACACCTAGGTATTCCTCACGCATTTATACGTTCCACGAAAGTCCAAATAATTGTTTGTATATTTCCTTTTATTTATGCATTTATTTGGTTTATACAAAGCTTTATACAAAATCTTTATAAAGAACATTAAAAAGAACCATATCAATATGGGGGGCGTGGCTACCATGCCATGGAGTAGGTTGCAGATCCCAGAGGCTCCCGTTATCCAACATTGATCCTGGCATTAACTATGACTAATAAGAATCTGCTGATTAATTATTTCAGTGCTTCGGTGGTCGGAAGGCGCAGGGCACGTGGTGGGCGAGGATTGCTGTGAATTGAAGCTTCCTAGTGATAGAATCATAAAACGAACAGCGACATGATGAACAAAGGAGATGGTGCTGGAATCGAGGGAGCAGATCTATGGGGTAGTGACCGGGCCCCTGCGAGAGGTACTGCTGCTGCGAGAGTCAGATGCAGCGAAACATCCTCGTTAGCGCTGACTACAACCGGCAACGTTGTGGCAGCTCTGCAGCAATCGTGGACCAAAGAGGACTTGATACATTCTGGCGATGAACAAATAATTTATACGAGATGCATGCTTTGTGTGAGAAGTGAGAGAGCCCGACGGTAGCTGCGGCCAGGAGCTGGACCTCATCTGATAGTGAGCTGCCTGTACAGAATCGATACCATTGTGCATCATCATAACTAGCCGGATGTTTTTTTCATTTGATAAGTAGCCTCACGATACGCGCAATGCGAATACAGGATGGCGACCGGCCACCACGGAAACAAAGGAATGAGGGGCGGCCCATAAAACTCAAGTGTGCCCACACGGAGACGAATGGCACTGATGAAAGAGTACAAGAGATCTGATTGCACATAGCCTGTAGCCAACTGACAGGCTTGGGGAAGAAGCAGGACGGAATGCAGCTGATGCGTATGCTCAAGCGGCCCTGGGACCCTAAGGGACCGAGAAGGAAAGGCGAACTCCCACCCGGAAAGCACGGAGCATGAGGAGTGCTCCGGTGGGGGGACTGGGGAGCAGAAAGTGAATCAAAAGACGGCAACGGGCCGCATTCAGGCTCTGTTACTGTTGCCTGTGTGTGGAAGCAGGGCAGCCCATCTACTTGGAGGAGCTGAGATGAGCGAGAGTGCAATCTTCAAGGGTACACGTGTGGTGTAGCCTGCAAAACATACAGGTGGGGACAAAGACATATACCATCGCTGACTGGTGCGGAGAGGGCCCGCACAGCAGGAGGCAAGTGCTGAAAGAGGTACATAACTGAGAGCAGCGCTGGTGCATGGAGGGTGCTAGGGCCGACTGACAGAGTGTTTTTTGTCCTGGCTGAAAGACTTGTGCCTAAGGCCCTAATTCGGAGTGCCCATCCCTAAGAACAAATGGTACTGGTGCAATCAGGGTGGATATGTTGCCAGAAATAAAGGAAAATACAGGAGGACCTTTGCATTGTAAAAACTGAAAGGGGTCAGAACCTGATTTTCCCTGGATGGTCGCTGGATGGCGGCATAAGAAGAAGTAAGGAATCAAGCAGGCTAAGGGCAGACGCTGCGGGAAAGTTCCCATTAAGGTGGATATATAACACCGAGCCCCAAAGATGTCCGAGGCATGGTGGTGGTGGCAGGGAGGGTGTGCCTATTGGCCTGCAGGAACAGGCTAAGGGGCCATTGACTACGGAAGTCAGAGGAGGGACATGGGAGGACACAGCCCACTCGAAACGCAACCTTTCATGCCACCACATAGCACAACTCTCTGAAGTAGATGCTCCAGCGTCTGACTGAACTGGTAGAGGCACGATAACACTGAAGAGCTGGAACCAGACACGCAGGGAAGTTTGCATAATGTCAGCGAAAGGAGTGAGGGCCAAGAGCAAACAACCCACAATGGAGACCTTCGCAAAGGCACAGCAGACTCCCTCGACCCCAGCGCAAAGTGTAGCGGCGGCTTCGTCGGAAGGTACCCCAGAAGGAGAAAACCATCAGGTCCTAGCCGCCCTAACAGAACTGAGTGCCAAATGGAGGACAGCAATGGCAGATCTACGGACGGCCTTGGAGAACAAAATAGACGCAGCAGGAATAGAAGTCACCCTGCTGCGACAGGATGTTAGGGCACTGGCAGAAAGGACACGTGGCCTGGAGAGCACGGTCAAGACTAACACAGATGTTGGCACAAATAATGCGAAAGAGGTCCACATACTAAAACAACAAGTTGCTAACCTTGAAAACCGAGTGGAAGAAGTGGAAGGAAGGGCAAGACGGAACAACATCCGGGTGGTCGGCCTGCTAGAGGGAGAAGAAGGCCAAGACCCCACGGACTATGTGGAGAATATGATTCTGCAAGAGATAGGGGCAGACCAGCTCTCACAAGGGTTTGCGGTAGAACGTGCACATTGGGTCCTGATGAGGAAGCCACGGCCTGGGACCCCACCGCGAGCAATAATTGCGAAAATCCTGAACTATAAAGACAGGGAGAAGATCCTGGAGTATTTTCGTAAAGGGGGAACGATAGAAAGAGCATCCACTGACATCACGGCGAATCCTGACTATACTATGTTGGGGCAAAGACAGCGGTATAGCTAAGTGGCGGTCGAGAGGAGACTGCGTGCGACTGGTATCAGGTACATGCTCTTGTTCCATGCAACGCTAAAAGTTTTGCACAAAAGTAGAGCGCTCTATTTTGATACCCCAGAGGAAGCAGCGAAGTGGCTGGATTTGCAGGGCTGTCCAGAGCAAGACGAGGAGCAGGATCGCCAGGAGCATGATAAGTGAGGAGAATGTATCGAGAACACTGAGGGGATAAGCGGGAGGGGAGTCCTAGCATGAGGCTTCGGAACATCTGAACTGTATTGTGTAGTTTACGGACTCTGTGACCTTGTTGGACTGGAATATAGCGAATAAAATGCGCAAGTGAATTGGGTAGCTGTGGTCGTAGTAAATTTAGAATAAACAGAAGCGACAGGATGGAGGCAACCTACCCCCAAGAATTAGTAGTAAGGCGGCCATTAGGGCGACTTTACCCTGATGAGCCGCGAGTACAGGCTTTGCCAGAAAGGGCTAGATGCGGGGGTGCCTGAGATCCAGGGATGGAGCTGGGCAACAGTTGGGGAGGGTGTTGTTGGGGAAAGGTGGGGAGGTGGGAGGGAGGGAGGTGGTAGGGGAAGTTTTAGTTGGGGTACGAGCCTACATAGACGAGTTAAGCAACTGGAGTTGGATTGCATATGCGGGGGAAGAAGAGGGACTCTAACATGCCATGGGGGATCTTAAAATAATCACTTGGAATGTCAGGGGATTCAATAGTTACCTGAATAGAAACAAGGTTATGCTATACCTACGGAGGCAGAAGATAGATATTGCCTTGTTACAAGAGACACACCTAATGTGTGATAAGATGGAGAGGATTGGGAGGAAATGGAAGGGAACTGTGGTGGGTTCGTCATACTCGGTTTACGCTAGGGGTATGATCATCTGGGTGGCGCCACACGTCCCGTTTCAGCTGTTACAGACGCTGGTTGAGACGGACTGGAGGATGGTCGTAGTAAGGGGATTGGTGGAAAATAGGGAAATAAGTGTTGTAAACACGTATGCACCGAACCAAAATACAGCAGCGTATTTTAAAACCCTATGTAACAATCTTAGCATGTGTGTGGGGAGTGCGGTGATGTGGGGTGGGGACTTTAACTGTGTATTAAACCCTAGGGTAGACAGATCAGATGGAAAAATGGATAGGCCTGCCCCGTCGGCTAAAGCGTTACAGACGGTGCTGCAAGACTTTGGGTTGGAAGATGTATGGAGGGCGTGCCATCCTTATGAGAGGCAATACTTGCATTATTCTGCCCCGCAGCAACTGCACACAAGGCTGGATTATGTCTTCGTCATTCCAGAGATACTGACAGAGATCACGCAAGTTGAATATAAAGCTAGTGTCCTCACGGACCACTCGCCCTTGATCCTTAGATGGCAATGTTATCCCCTGAGAGCAAGAATCCCGACGTGGCGCCTCAGGGCAGAGGCGCTCAGAGACCCCCTTTTTAGGGAGAACATGAGGAAGGAGATTGCTAGCTACTTTGAGACAAATATGGGCAGTGTGGATTCGGCAGGCACATTGTGGGAGGCTTTCAAAGTTGTGATGAGAGGAGTGTCTATAGCAAAATCTAGGGGATTGCAGGGAGGGAGAACTGGAAAGGGCACTTAAGGGAGAAAACAATACCAACCAGGACGCTGATCTGATACTAAGCCTGCAGCAAAAGTGTGCAGGGCACTGGGAGAGATTGTGCAACCTTAACTATAAAAAGTACATGGCGAGACAGCATGCGGGTGGAGATAAACCAGGAAGGATCTTAGCATGGTTGTATAAGAGTGAAGCCCCTAGACCCCCGATTAGATCAATAACAAGGGAAGATGGAAGGGTGGTGGGTACCCAAGCGAGAGTTAATCAGGAGTTTGCAAACTATTATGGGCTGCTCTATGGGGATGATGGGGAGGATAATCGTGCAATGATAGTAGAAACACTGGAGAACATGGGATTGCTGCAGATCAGTGCCAAGGAAAGAGAGGAGCTGGACGCACCGATTACCTTAGAGGAACTAGAAGAGGTGGTGAGACAGTTGCCAACTAGTAAGACCTCGGGGGCTGATCGACTCCCAAGTGAATTTTACAAAATATTTAAGGATGAGGTGCTTCCCCCGCTGTTAGATATGTTGAATGAGGCGTATGAGCTAGGCAGACTGCCAGAGTCACTCAGAGAAGCGATTATAATACCACTTCCCAAACCTAACAAGCCAGGGCATAGCTGCAGTTCTTATAGACCCCTGTCGATGTTAAATCAAGACAGTAAAATTCTGACTGCTGTTTTGGCAAACAGGCTAAGAAGAGTCATAGGCAAATTAATACATCCGGACCAGACTGGCTATGTCCCCAATAGAAACATATCTAATAATCTTAGAAAGATCCACAGAGTCATTGAATATGGAAACGAAAGCGAGGACGAGCTGGCAATTGTGTCGCTGGACGCAATAAAGGCCTTCGACTCGGTCAAATGGCCATAGTTGTTGGCGTCCCTGGCTGGCTATGGGATGGATCCAGGATATCTACAGTGGGCTAAAATGTTATACAGTGAACCGCTGGCCAGAGTGAAAACAGGGTTGGTAATATCAGAAAGGTGGAAACTCCGTAGGGGAACCAGGCAAGGCTGTCCATGGTCCCCCATGCTTTATATATTGGCCCTGGAACCCTTAGCGATCTATTTAAGGCAACAATATGACCCGATAGGCATCCCTGTGGGAGGTGAATGACACCTGATATCCCTATATGCAGACGACATACTATTGTATTTGCGGCACCCAGAGGAGAACCTCCAATACAATCTTGGAGGTGATGGGAAGGTATGCAGAGATGTCTGGTATAGCGGTGAACCCTCAGAAGTCAAGCATGTTCCCATTAGGTGTATATAAAGGGATCCCCCTGAAACAACTACCGGTGTTGCAGGTACCATGGGCAGCTAGTACATTACGCTATCTTAGAATAGATATATACCACACGGTTAAAGAAGAGCACAAACGCAATACAGAGGTAGCCATTAAGAAAATTGAGAATTGCATTCTGGGTAAAGCTGCCTTTGGCAATGATGGGACGTGGTGCAATGTTGAAGATGGTGGTCTTGCCTAGGCTCCTGCATTATTTCGGGAACATCCCGTATTTGATACCAAAGAAGTTTTTTAGTATACTAGACAGCATGTGCAGGGACGTCCTGTGGCACGGTACACGAAACAGAGTAGCCCTCTGGAAGCTACAGAATTTTTACGAGAAGGGGGGTATAAAATTGCCTAATTATGAAGTCTATTATGTTGGAAGTCAGCTGCAATATGTGGCTAAATGGCTCTCGGAGGATGTAACTTATGAAAACAGGTTGTTCATGCGGGACTGTGCCCCATTCTATCTGAAGGAGATCATGTGGTTGCCCCTAGCAGTAATGGACGGGCGCCCAAAGATGATGGTGCTCGGATGGAAGATGTGGCGTGGGGCTTGTCAATTGATGGAGAACCCATACCCGTGCTCCCCTCAGGTGCCACTGGTTGCACTGGCGGGCGGAGAAGAGCAGTTAAGGATGTTAATCAGAAACCACTGGGAGCCGGCTGGGATAGCGACAATGGGGGATATTTGGCAGGATGGGACTATAACAGATTTTGAGGAGATGGGGGCGGAAACTGGGCTACACAGTGGCCAGTATATCACGTATCATAGACTGGTGCAAAAGATTAAAAGAACGTGGCCCGAACTGGTGCTGGAAGAAGAACCAGACCCCACTATAGACAAAATATATGATATAGCGGAGGGGGGACATGAGACATCTAGAATATATGAGATGATGATGTCTAAAGTGGGAAAGGAGGTGGCGCAGCTAAGACTGGAATGGGAAGGGGAAGTAGGAGCCCCGATGGAAGATGGGATGTGGGTACGAGTCCAAGGGTATCACAAGAAGGTGTCGAGGAACGCAAGACTTCAACAGATGCAACTGTATATTACGCATAGAGCGTATCTGACACCCCAGAGGATAGCCCAGTTCAAAAATGCAGGACGGCAGGCATGCCCTAAATGTAATGAGAACACGGTCATGGTACATATGTTTTGGTCATGCCCGATTGTTGAGAACTTCTGGGGGGCGCTCGCACATAAATTTGCAGACAAGGGTATCAAGATCGTGGTGGATACAGTGTGGGCCTGCCTGCTAGGGGGATTCTCTAGGCCACGAAAACCTGGGCCTGTAAGCAAACTGAAAGATCTGGCATATGCGCTTGCGAAAAGGAGAATTGCTATGGGATGGAAGACATGCCATAAACCACGATTGGAGGTATGGTGGAAAGATTTACAGAAATGGGCGGAGGCGGAAACCATGGTATGGCAAGAGGCTAGCAGTGCTGGGTGGGAGGAGGAGGAGGCTGAGACGTTGATGGCTTGGAAACTACTGATAGCAGAACTATTTGGGTCAATGCAAGACCCATCGGAACCCGCGGAAAGGAATACTCTATCACAAGATGCAAGAATAGAACATCAGTAGAAATAGGCTCGTAATGAGGGGTGGGATAAGGGAAGCAGTAAACGTGATTGAAGAATGTATAATTGAAACGTTACTGTATACACTGCAAGTTTGGTTTGTATTGTTTGTTTAAATATTCAATAAAAATGTTTTTAAAAAAATATCAATATTATCATAATTTGCAATAAAACAATCAATGTTATAACATAGCAAATGTTACATATTATAGTAACCAAGACAGAGGGCCTCATATTGTCTGGCCGGTGCTACCGGCGGGTTGCCACTAAACTTGCAAGATTTACCGGCACCTGGCTTGCTGGAAACACTGGGGGATTACAACCCAGGCGTTCCGGGAAGTCAGGCGCCAGTAAATGGTAAATCCTCATTCCCACTTGAGTCCCAGAGGACTCAATGGGAATAAGGGACCACGGAAGCACCAGCACTGTTAATAACGGTGCTGGTCGTTCCGTGAAACTCTGCGAGCAGGTGCCGTTCCGCTCGCCTGGTCTGACAAGGGCCAGAATTCATCAGAGGATAAGAATACTCTTTCTGAGACACACTTTTGAAAAAAATTGATACGTCATGTTATCAAGGTGAGCCCCCCCGTGATTCCCAAATAACTGTGCGTCTATGTTGCTGGCGGTCAAGGATAGGGCTGGAAGGTGGCGTCTGTCTGGTCCGATGGCTAGTCTGATGTGGAAATACATCTTCTGACCCCTAACCAGAGGATGGCAACCAGTGAGGGATAGGAGGTGGGTCCCCGGCACCATGAAGAGGACTTCCCACGATTCAGGTGGTACCAGGCAGTGCGAAGCACTGTATGTGGTAAGCCAGAAATGCAGAAGGAAAGCAGGGGAAAAGGATACTGAAGCGCCAGTATCTGAGCGAGAAAAGGAAGAGAGTACCAGACTGGCCAGCTAGTAAGTAATCCTCGGCAGAATGCCAAGCAAGGCAAGAGCTCAGGCAGGTAGGACTGAGCAGAGCTCAGCAGCATTTTCCCCCCAGAGCGTTCACCTTGTCTAAATACTGTGCCGTTGCCCTGGACCAAGCTGTCTCCAGTGCGCATGCACAGAAGGCAGCTGCTGATCCCACGAGCATGCGTGGTGCCCTCAACATGGCGGCCCCCATGGGAGGAAGAGACCTGGACCGTGCATGCCTGCAGGGGCTATCGCAGAACTGCCACTTAGACCGCCCGGCAAAGAGACGTGGCCGGCGTACCAGGTGAGAGTGCTGACATGCCTCCCACCCCAAGGACCGGAAGGAGCACCAGGCTTCCAAGTACAACGAAGGTAAAATCGGCGAATCAAACGAGGGGCGTGGACACCAGAAGCCTGTTCCCAGGAGTTGTTACAGGCAGCATAGCCCTTCCAGGACACCAGAAAATAGAGCCAACCACAGTAGAATTTGGCACAGCAGAATTTGCCACAGCTCCATCCACCAAGAGAGAACCAGGATGAAGACTGCGGCGCTGAAAAGCATCGATATGATAAGTCTTAAGCAGGGCTATGTGGAAGATGGGATGATCCACCAGGAAACAGGTAATAAAAGATGAAATACCACAGACGAAACATGCAGGACAATCCTGAACGGACCAGCGAATATAGGGGCAAGCTCACGAGGAATGTTCTGCAGGGGCAGGTTTTTAGTTGAAAGCCAGACCTTGTCACCAATGCATTAATCAGGTTCAGTGACCAGCGACGGTCGGCCATGCTCTTAACCGCTGCCTGTGCCAGACGGAGATGAGCAAGGGCTTGACGATCGACCTCCTGCATATGAGGCACCATGATGGCACTGGAGTCCACAAAACCAGGAGGTGACACAGAATGAGGAAGCAGAGGATGATGAAATCCCATACAACAAAAGAAGTGACTGATTCCAGTCACGGAATGCACTGCGTAGGCCACCTCTGCCATGAGTAAAAAGGAACTCCAGTCCGTCTGCATACCACTGGTGAAACATTGCAAGTACTGCTCCAGCATCTGGTTGGTGCGTTTGGTCTGCCCATTTGTCTGAGGATGGTAACCGGAGCTGAAAGCAATAGCCACTCCAATGAGTTTACACAAGGAAGTCCAGAAGTGGGAAGTAAACTGTGAACCCCTATTCAAGATGATTTCGGTAGGCAGCCCATGGAGATGATACACGTGGGAAAAGAAAGCCTCATCCATTGGTAGGCACTAGGGAGTCTGGGCAAAGATATGAAATGGGCCATCTTAGAGAAACAGTCCACGATTACCATGACACAGGTCGAACCATCAGACAGAGGTAGATCCACAATTATATATCTTGCTATCGTATGCCAAGGGTGAGGAGGTATCTTGAGGACATGCAAGAGACCAACTGGCCGCTTGCATTCAGTCTTAGATTGAGCACAGACTGGACAAGACGACACATACTCCTTTACTTGTTTTCTCAATGATGGCCTCCAGAATTGTTGACCAAGAAGTTCTGTGGTAGCTCGAATGTCCCTGTGGCCTGCAAGGGTAGAGTCATGCATATGTGACAGAACAAGGTTACGCAACTGAGTGGTGGGTACATACAGCTGGTCCTCATGGAACTTTAATCTGTCCTGCAAATGGTTTTATGGATTCTTGAACAGATCTGGCACTCCTACATCATCGGCGGTGTGGGCTAATACTCGATCCAATTGTAGATGTATGGAACTGGCATTTCTCTATTTTAGCGAAGAGACGGTGTTGACACAGCCGTTCCAAGACTTCAGATACATGGAGAACATGTGCTTCCAATGTTGCAGACAATATGAGTATATAATCCAAATATACCCATACAAACCGTCCAATGAGATCAGAAAACACAGAATCTATAAACCGTTAGAAAATTGCAGGAGCGTTACTCAGGCCAAAGGGCATCACATTGTATTCAAGGTGAGCCCCCCGAATACCTGTGCGTCGATGTTGCTAGCGGTCCAAGATAGGACTCGCCCGAGCATCTTTTTACAATGTGCTCTTGCTTCACAGAGCAAAGGACAAGAATTCAGGACAGTTGCACCAGATCTATGGTGGAAATGTATCTTAAACGGGGACAAAATGTCCTTGACCATAGCCACGGTGGCATTCTATAGGTCAATCTTGGAAAAAGAGCTGTTGAAGAAATTAACTGATAAATGATAACAAAGTTGACACTACAAAGAAACTGGCAACGACCGGTTGGACTGGAATTCACGGATTGGCTATAAAAATTTACTTCTAAACTAAATAGCTATAAATAAATAAAAAAAGATACAGCTGGAAGGTGGCGTCCGTCAGGTCCTGTGTCTAGTGTGATGTGGAAATCCACCTCCTCACCCCTAACCAGAAGATGGCAACCAATGAGGGATAGGAAGCGGGTCCCGAAACCATGTAAGAAGACTTCCCATGATTCATGTGGTTCCAGGCAGTGCAAAGCATGGATGTGGGAAGCCAGAAATGCAGAAGCAAAGCAGGGGAAAAGTTGAGCTTTTTAGGGCAATTTGTTATTAAGTGCCTCCAGGTCTCTAATACACCGTGTATAGATGACAACACCGTTGCTCCTTTGGCAATCCTCTCCTTGGGCCCCAAACTTCAGGGGTATGTAGTTGGTTTAGCCTTTGTCTCATAAACACCATGAAGTAATTATGACCAAGACATGTTTTTAAATGATTCTGAATTGTATTGTATTTCCTTATGGTTATTGCATACACTCAAGGAGCCAATTGGTTCAATAGATTAGTATTTTTGCCCAATCTAATTCTCGTACTTTTTGTTTAAATCTACTAGGATTTCTCACCAAAAGATCTTCATGATACCCAGCTTCACTTAAAACATCTACACTTTCATTTCTCTTTTTTTTATTTTTATTTTTTTTAACTTTTATTTATTTAGCTTGGCAGCACAGAAACAGGTGAGCAACATACCAGGCAGGTGCAATACAGTAACAGTATAGATAATACAGGTACACAGTCAGTTTACAACTTGATTATGCACTTGGGGGCTATATACAGAGTGGGTGCGGGGCTGGAGAGACAGCAGTTCAGGAGGGGGAACGGGGAGGGGGGGAGCTGGAGATGTAGTGTCTGATGCAGTATCCATAGAGGACATATAGGATCGCAACTTGAGCCAAATATCTCTGGGTCTTGAGTGAGATGGCTGTAGTAGGGTCCAGGATTCTTCGGTGTCTGAGGCCCAAGTAACCGCCCTGAGCGACTGCGCATGAGTGGGTGGTGTAGGCTGAAGCCAGCAGAGTAAAATGGACCGTACTGCGAGTAGCATACAGAGGCCGGCCAGTTTCTTGGAATCTTGGCGGAGTTCGGGGAAGTCATGAAAAAGACATCTCAATGGGGATGGAGTGGTAGGATGTTCAAGAATAGTTGACATGGTAGAGCATACCAAAGTCCAGAACTGGGCAAGGCGGGAACAGGACCAGATCATGTGAATATAGTCAGCGTTATCATAGCCACACCTGGGACATCTTGGGGAGTGGTCATTAAGCATGTGATGAAGTCTGTTCAGGGTATAGTGATATCTATGGAGTACCTTACACTTCCACTTGTAAAGGAGTTTATCACAGAAGATGAATTTCATATTAGGATATCCTTTAAAACTACATATATTGAGCCTATCGGGGGATTCAGCATTTTGTGCAATATCATAACCCAGGGTTCGAAATTGAGGGGAGCTACATAATGGACAAAATGATAAGTTTGCATCGTATGTGGAAGTTAGATTTTTGGAACGTTATGTACTAGCTCCTCGTACCCCAGAGGTAGCTCTTGGTCATTTACTGTCACAAACAGTGCCTACCACATCATCCAGGCTCACAACAGACCGTTGAAAGAACGGAGTGCCTTGGACAGACACGACAGCTCACCCTTCCTCCATCCTGGAAGCAATCTGGGCGCTTCCGATCACTTGGTGACACCCCGTCGCGGGGAATGGGCAACCGAGGCACATTCCCATTGTCAGAGACTGATAAAAAGGCCCTGAGGGGAGTCAACGTGGGTGAACTGGCAATCCCTAAAACTGGAATCTGGTGCCCAACATAACGAACCCTGAGGCTCAACCAACAGTGCACCCTTGGGAATCCTGGCCGAAAGGTATGCAAGAAGTCCTCAACGCACACCACTCCGGACCACGAGGCCGTGGGTTGGGCCCCTGAACTGCAGGGCGTGTGCCCTCCTCGGCACCAGAGAACAATACTATCCATGTCTTTTCCTGGCCCCTGACAGTCTGACAGAGGAGTTATGGACGCCTCAGACACCCAGCAGCGCCCCTCCCAAGTGCACATAGACCTAAGGAACCAGAAACAACGGGAGAGCCCTCATATTCTTGCACACCATATCACGCACTAGCTGTGTAGCCCACTCTGGTGCCGGAATCCTGGAATCATACTGGGGACATCCAATCTCGAAAGACACTCAACAAGGGGATCAAGCACAAGGCAGTAATTCCAAAGTAGAACACCACCAGAAGGGACAAGGCATGAGGACATAGAAGCGGACTGGTAAGTCCCATGAACCACAACCAGTAGTCCAAAACAGCAGACAACACCAAACTGAGCACCGCTGGTAAGCTACTAGCCCACTCCTGAGGAACCAGACTAATTGGTGCCCGAGAAGACCTCACTCAGCTTCCCTTTAGGCTACTGCGCCGAGGGTTGGGCCCCTGCACTGCAGGGTGTGTGCCCTCCTCGGAATCGGTGCGCAGTTCAAACCACGTCCCTCCTGCACTACAGGCACTCTCTGCAAGCCATTGTGATTCACAATCCACCATCACTGAGATATACCTACTCTGAACACGCCCAGGCAGTATAGGTAGGTGCCTCCCGCACCCCACGAACAACCTGTATAAAGCAATTTCCCCCCCATTGTCCCTGATGTATACCCATCACCGGGAAGACTCAGCTACAACACTTCAAACTCGTTGCTCATGGACATTAGGAAGAAACTAGCGATATATACGTTTTCCCCATTACATAACTGCCATTGCCCATCCAGAGTCGCAACAATTACATCACCAGGACCCAAAGCAGCCGCGACCAAGGCGGACGTCACCGATCTCCTCACTGTGTTAAGAAGCATGGGAGCCGACATTGGTAGTAAAATAGACAAAATCACCCATAGAATCAACACAATGGAGAATAGATTTGAGGATGTTGAGCACAACCAGACCTCCCTAAGCACCCTGGAAGCCCAGATAGATACGAGACTTGCTGAAATCGAGAACAGAGAGGAAGGATTTCGCCTAAAGGGCAATGACCTGGAAAATATGGAGCGTCGCAGTAGCATACGCATATTTGGTATCCCAGAAGAGGAGGGCGAAACGGAACTCTATCTAAAAAAGAACTTTACACACATTAATGAAGGTGCTGTTCAATGACGACTTAGTGGATGAACCCAAAATCGACCACATCCACAGAGCCGCCTGCAAACCAGGAGGCCCGAGAACAGTGCTAGCCTGATTTCACAATTATGCAGACAAAGCCCGAGTGCTGGAGAAAGCCAGACACACACCGCAAATCACAATGGACACAACGAACATCTCCATCTACCAGGACCTATCCTCCCTCGCACTGGCAATGAGAAGAAAATGTCTACCTATCACCAAAATGCTTAAAGAGAAAGATATACTATTACTGCTGGGGATACCCATTCTCGCTAACCTTCGAGTGGGAAGGTACGGCAATGAGACTGACTTCAGAAAGGACATAGGTAGCTGTATGGCACTTATTGGGCGACCATGATGAGGGTGCATCCCCGAACGAAAGAAGGAAGGAGGACAGGGAGTGGCGCATTAAAGGACCACGGCGGAAGAAAGTACAGGGATCCAGGAAGTTCAGGAGGTTGAATGCCTCACTGGACATGGACCACCGACTTCCCCCTCACGACTCACCGATTATACTGTAAGATGTACCCGATAATGGGATTTGGGTAAGGTCGTGATTGAATGCCGGAAGCCAATGTACATTAATCGGCAATCAGAAAACAAGGGGGGGATTGAAAGGTTAGAGGTAATGCAAGGGGAGGAGGGGAAACACGGATAGTGTAAAGTCGACCCAGACATAATGATTGTTCTAGCAATACTGTGATGGGACCCCGATGCGAGGGTCCCGCCAACAAGACATCTGGGGCCAGAACAAAGTTCAGATTGATACAACTTTGATGTTATACAGGGGGGTAGATGGAGGCTCACTGTTATCTAAAAGTTATATTTTATTTAGGACCGTTTGTTGTACGGTTCCCACTAGTGGTTCGAGACCGACTGGGTGACAATAACCCATCTGGATCGGACGCTGTTTGAGAGGGGGGGGACGGAGGGGGAGCAGGATGGGATACAGTGTTATGCAACTATGTAAAAGTGGATCTTTACAATCACAAAGCACACACGGATCTGCTACAGTTCTGAATATACGCGAGACAACTTGTTGATAGGTGATGGCAGGAACTTCTAATGTTTCATGGGGCGTTCCCATGAAGATCTGTTCACTTAAAGTCAAGGGGCTTAATTCCTCCACAAAAAGGTCCATGGTTTTGAGGGAATTCAGGAGGTCTAAGGTGGATGTGATTTTTCTGCAGGAGACGAAATATCCCAGGGGTGAGGATCCAAAGGTGATCCTGCCCATATTGGGAGCAGAATAGTGGGGCTGCGGGACTCTGAAGGCGGGAGTTGGGATACTAGTGAAAAAAGTTATTGAATTCAAGGCCTCTAAGACTTTGATGGACATAGAGGGGAGAGCCCTATTGTAAGTAGGAACCATAAGAGGTCTAAAGATTACACTAGCAACACTATATGCCCCAATTGTAAAACAGGCCAAATTTATACAACGCAGTGTCGAAAATATTGCTTGAGGCCGAGGGCCATGTAATCGGTGGAGGTGACTTCAACTTATTGGCGGACACCAAAAAAGACAGTTCCTGACCCCCCGGAACCGGCCGATGCTGGTAGAACGGCAGTAATGGGAATGATGCAAACATATAGACTACGAGACGCGTGGCGAGCCTTACACCCAGACACTATGGGCTACACTTTCTATTCTGCACCTCACGACACATACACGAGAATTGCCTACATCTACATCTCAGAAGAACTCATGGCAGTGACGGCTCGCTAAACAATTGAGCCAATCACTTGGTCAGATCACAATATGGTCTTGGTGGAATTAGAGCTGGGTACACCTCCATGTAGCGGGAAAAAATGTCATTGCAATGAGTCACTATGGAAAGACCCCGTATTTCTTACAGAAATGACGACCGAAATACAATAATATATCAAGGTGAACGATACTGGGGAAGTACCTATAAAAACTATGTGGGAAGCAGGGAAAGCGACCTGGCGAGGGGTATTAATCAGAGAAGGTACCAACAAGAAGAGGTAGAGGACCCTAATAGAAAAGAAACTGAGAGCAGAGATAACCCGTATAGACTGGGCGGCCCGAACAACCGTAGAGGGAAGGGAGGAGCAGATTATTCTATCCATGCAGAAAAGAGAGGAACTCTGCCTCCTTGAGGAATCCCAAGTCGTTAGGAGTCTCCAACTCCTCAAGAAAAAATTCTATGAGAAGGGAGATAAAGCTGACGCATTGCTGGCGGCCAGACTGCGCTGACAGATGAAAAAGAGGTTGGTCGTGTCTATATAAGACGATTTGGGAGGCCCCCAGGATGCATGCGAAACCGACATCCCAGAGGCATTTGCACGGTCCTACCAGCGTCTGTATGAAGCCGAGGTGGACCAGACTGACTCAGAAATAGACAGCTATCTCACCGGGATTACAATGCCTTTAGTAATGTACGATGAAGCGGACATAATGGACGCCCCAATCACTGGAGAGGAGATTGAGGCAACAGTGTGAAGAGACTGGCTTTAGGGAAAGCCCCCTGCAACGGTGGCTTCACAGCCAGTTTCTACAAGATATTCCTGTCCCCCCTTCTTCCCCTCCTAGTGAAACTTTTGAATGAAATTCTTAACTCGGGCGTAGCCCCAGACTCTTTCTCTGAAGCTCTGATTTCGGTGATAACAAAAGCAGGAAGAGATCACAAACACTGCAGATCCTATCGCCCGATCTCACTGCTTAATATAGACGCGAAGATCTACGCGAGAATATTGGTGGCACAATTAGAAATATACATGCCCCGCCTCATACATCCGGACCAGGTGGGATTCATCCTGGGTCGGCAGGGATCCGACACCATGCGAAAGACCCTGCACCTGATAAACGAATCTAGAAAGAGAGCGTAGGAATCAGTCCTCCTATCTGTTGATGCAAAGAAAGCATTTGATAGGGTTGAATGGGGTTCTTAGAAGCAGTCTTAAGCAAAGTGCGTCTTGGGGTGAGATTTAGGAGAGGGGTGAAGGCAATCTATACATCTCCCAAAGCATCTGTGGCAGTCCACTCCGATTACTCGAGATGGTTCCCCCTGAACCCTATCGCTCGAACCACTAGCGCAAAAGATTAGGGCTGAACAATCGATCACAAAGATCTCAGTCAACGGACACGAATATAATATAGCATTGTACACCGATGACTTACTATTACATATCACCAACCCGCCAAAATCTATCCCCAGGGCAATACACTGATCGAACACTATGGCCTTCTTTCCGGCTTCAAAATCAACAAGAACAAGTCCATCCTATTCCCCCTTCATGAACCCAAACTGAGCGACAAAGAGAATTATACGACCCTGGGACAAACCATTGGGGGACCCACTCTAAGATACTTGGGGATCAACCTGGTCAATCACCTGGATGCCCTTTACGAAGCTAATTTTCCCAGTGAAGTGGCAGATCCTTATGATCTCATGGATGGGGAGGGTGAAGGCAATCAAAATGGTATCTCTTCCGTGATTCTTATACCCCTTCCAAATTCTCCCCATCAAAATACCCAAATCATTCTTTAGTGAGGTCAAGAAGGCCATCTTACAATTCCTCTGGCAGGGGACGAAATCGAGAATTGAATATGATGTGCTAACGCTACCCAAGGAAAAGGGAGAGGTTGGGTTGCCTGATCTCGAAAAATACTACATGGCGATACAATTAAGAATACTAATACCACATTTGAGGAATCATACACACTTAAAATGGCTAGACCTCGACAACTTCTACTTCACCCCTGTCACCCTCTCTGAGTGGCTCTGGGTACCGAAGGATAAGTTGACACGCAGGATATGGGGACGTCCGATTATAGGTACTATTTGGGAAATTTGAAAGGACAGCCTAGACATGCGAAACATCACAACCTGGCCAGCCCCATTGAGCCACATCTGGGCACCAGGAATTGGAGAGGAAATTCCAGACCATGCACGGTTCCAAACATGGTTCAAAGCGGGCTTAGAGAGGGTGGGCCAACTCTGGAGAGAAGGAACATTTATCATAATCACAGACCTCGAAAGTGCCCTTAATATAGAGAAACTTCCAGTTTTCCACTTCCTCCAACTGAAAGGTATAATGTTGAGAGAACCATGGAAAAAAAAGATACAAAGTGACCTTTCCCCCGTTGAGAAGCTTCTCGATACTCTTATCGAACACTAGGTTCTAATCTCAGCCATCTACAAAACTTTGATAGAGGCAGGGAAGGGCTCCACAACCAACCTCAGGAAGAGATGGGAAACGGACATGAATATGGAAATTTACTCTTGAGTTATGGTCTAGGATATGTATGGGAATCCCAAAGGTGTCAATCGCTTCCCAGTATAAGATACATGCAGTTAAACTCCTCCACAGGTGGCAATACGATCCCCATAGGCTGTCCAAAATGTACCAAACGGTAGGCCCCCAATGTTGGCGGCGGTGTGGCCAAAGCGCTAACTACTGGCATATGTGGTGGGGATGTCCCAAAGTTAAGGTGTTCTCTGATGAAGTTCTAAGGTGGTGTATTGCTCTCCCCAGAGTGCACAGAAAAACATAAATCACCAATGCAATTACAGAGCAAATACTTTGAACGCAGAAAGACGCAATAACTCGCAACCACACACTCTTAGAAGATAATCAGCTCTTATACGGCTATTTATTCAAAGTTAAGAAGAAACCAATAATAACATAGAAATAACTCACAGAAGTAATATAGAGATAAATCACAGAAGAAGCAAAGAATTTTAAAGGAAATACATCACCGTGAGTGTAACTGGATTCCTCATCTCGCCCAGGAGCGGCTGGAAGACCGCGGGAACAGCCAGGCCGAGAGCACCACAGCTCACAGGAGTGCCGGACGTAAGCGTCCTCCTCCAGCTGAAGTCTCACCTGACGACCTCCGGGTGTACGCATATATACACACTCCGCAGAGGGGTGGCAGTTCTGGAACCTTCTGGAAATGGCACTTGCACAGTTGATGAGCAGCCGTCGGTTGCCAGCTGGGTCAATTGAGAGCCACCCTCAAGGAGCAGAGTGCCTCCCTCCTCTAAAAACACGCTCCGCGGAGAACAGTAACAAACCATAACAAAGTTAGCTTTCCCAGCAGAAATGTCCTTGACCGCATACCAGGTTTGGAAAGCATGTTTTCCTCAGCACCGTGAATCTAACACTCAGCAAAATGTGTGCAGCTTTTCACTGCGGCATGAAGTAAATATCCATCATGGCTCTGAGCGCTCCCAGAATACACTGCGCACCAGCGCCATTTTAGTTCAAGCATAACAGGTGGATCAAGGACATCAAAGGGATCCAACGTCAACAAACACCCCTTATGATATTGTTTGGGTTAGAGGCGAATGAAGATATGCATGTCAGAGCAAGGGCTTTAATCATCCCCTTACTGTTGGCAGCCCGAGCATGCCTTGTCATTAAATGGAAAGCCGAGATAATCCTGAACAAAAGAATGGCTACATTTTGCGACTTACATCTATGTCATGCAGAAGATCACTGCCGGTCTCCATGGAAGATCTACACAATGTGAAACCCTGTGGCAAGACTTTGATCACAAATATATACCCAATCGCTAGACCGCAAAGCAACATTGATCCATAAATACACAGTCAACTCTATTACAGAATGAGACCCCGAACTGAAGACCCAAAGGAGAGAGAGTCCCCTGGCAGGTGACTCAAGCACCCTTAGTTCACTGCCTTCCAGGACACAAATCCGGTTGTATGATGGTCTCTTTTTTTTGTGGACAAAGATCCATAGATGAACATATCGTAGCAGACACTGTATTTGGGGGGTGGAGGGAGGGAGAGGGAAGCAACATTGATGTGATATGATGCTATGATCCAGATGTAGACAAATGTCTTTCTTATTATTTTGCAGCTGGCAATGCTCTGGTTATACGCACTGAAATGCTGGGTTTATATGTTATGCAAAATCTAATAAAATCAAATTCGAAAAAAACAAAAAAAACTGCAATAAAGTCCAACATTGCCACATGCAAGTGTGAACTGTTTCAGGATCTAGATTGGTCTCTAAGAATTTTCATTAGAAATCCATTTAGGCTGGTCTCCACTCCTTTCCTGAAGCCTGTCCGGAAGGCAGAAACTCACCCCGAACTCGTTACACAAGCTTCAAGATACTCAAGAACTAATGAGGCAAAGATTTTGAATCGAGCAGCATTATGGGACGGTAGTTTGCTGGGGAGTCACAATCTCCCCTTTTTTATAAATGGGAACTGTGTAACTCCTGTAACATGACTCTGGAAATCTACCTTCGTCCCTTATTTGTTCGAATACGGGATACAAGAAGGTGGGCCACAGTAAGGGATTGCTCTTCAGCATAATGTTGGACAGGCCAATCAGGGCTGGATGCCCTGGAGCTCTTGCCTAAGATGATCTGTCTTTCAATATCATCAACCATCACGTCCGTCGCAATTGAGTATTTCCTGTGGAATAAAATGT
The DNA here is from genome assembly GCF_040938575.1 of Ambystoma mexicanum. NCBI lineage: Eukaryota > Metazoa > Chordata > Amphibia > Caudata > Ambystomatidae > Ambystoma > Ambystoma mexicanum. Next base: position 775,916,375 of record NC_090933.1, on the reverse strand, counting down.
GAACTTAATAGGTAAGGGGCAATCAGACTTATCTTTTAAGATGAGAGTCCATGAGGCTTCAGATATCGGATGCGTCTGTGCACTACTTTGAAAAGATTCTATGGAATGAAGATTACCTAGCCTTACAGCTATGGGGAGTCTTGATTCTACCAAAGACACAGAGGCGGGCATTATGCTAGAACTTTATTTCATTCCACTCCTCTCAGCCTTTCAAAACTTCAAACTTTAAACGTTTTCTTTTCTTTTTTCTTAAACAAACAAATAAAATAAATGTCCATGGGACTACAAATCACCACACATCCCTTGCTTTTGTAGTCACATCTGCACCTATCAGCACGCAAGATCTCTTATGAGCCACATCCTGCCGGGTTCCTTTCCTCTTTCTTTTGGTATTGAACAGTCATCCATAAACAAAAACAAACTGATCCTTTCAATGCTATCAGGACCAAATCCAACCGAGACGAGCAACGGTTCTGTCAACCACAGCAACTGTGTCTGAAGACAAATCTGCATGGAAGGTAGACTCTGGTGGCGCCCTCCTAAGGCTGACTCACGCCGTCTTCTGGTCATCCCCTACAAGGCAAGAAGAAAGCATACCATCAGGGTGGGATACGCCAACCACGTGCCATACATGAAACAAGTCAAATTGCCAAGCATAATATACCCTCCAGTGTATCCTATGCAGGAGTAATGCTGGCTTCCATGTCTTTAATAGTATCTAGACTCCCCAGAGCATTATGCTTGTTCGAAGCTGTTAATTACTGTTGCTGTAATCTGAGACTGGCTAAAAGTAAAAGGTCTTAAACGTAGAATCAGAGGAACTGTCAGCTGACTTCTTAATGTCCTGCAGAGACACTCCTGCTGCAAAAGCTCTGGATGCGCACCAAAAACGCTGGGATCTATGCCAGCCCATTGCATGAGTTCCCTGACCCACCTGACTATTGTGGCCGCGGCCACTGCGTGATAAGGCTTCCTGCGTGCTATAAGCAATTGTAAGCAATTGGGTCACCCCTCGAGGCCTAATCGCAGCTGTCGCTGATTCATAATCTTCGATGCATTGCACAAGACACAGCTTGGGACTATCTGGCAAATAAGAATATGAGATCACCCTGGAATCACTTTTAGTCCGCTCAGCAATACTGAATGCTGCACCATCTGGATAGAATACCTTTCTGTCTATCTCCAATGCTTTCACGTCTGACACCCGCCTACAGGCTACTAAATAGAGCAACATAGCCAATTTCCTGGATAATCTCGGTTTCAACATTTTGACAGTTGTCAGGCCAACTAAGAAACAAACGGAAAACATCTCTGACATCCCATAAGACTGCAAATCTGGGAGCAGGAGGCTTGTGCAACTTCGCACCTTTCAGCAGTCGTACTGCCGCTGGGTGTTCCCCAATCGGCTTACCGTCCACCTTTCCTTGTCCGGCTGATATCGCTAACCTATAAACTCTGAGCGGCCTATAGGCTCGACCATCTTGTGATCGGTCAGCTAGAAAATTGAGAACCTACACTACAGGTGCAGAAACTGAATGAACACTGTGCTGACTGCACCAGCTCTCCCACTTGTCCCAATGCGGAGCCATAGCTCAGAAGGATGGAAGGGGCGCAAGAATCACTGATGAATTTTGCAGCGAGCTGCGAAATGCCCCGCAGCTCCCACCTTTTCCTGAAGCCCTGCACCCTAATAGCCGTAAGCTCTCCTTGTCGATCAGTGGGTGTGTCTGGCCTGACGGGTTCTACAGAAGATCCTGCCTGAACGGAATCACCCTCGAAAAATCAGAGGAAAGTTCAATCACTACTGGAAACCACACTTGGGATTTCCACAATGGCACCACTACCACTAACTCCGCCTCCTCCCTTCGCCAGAAATCCCGTCAGCATGATGAACGGAGGGAAGGCATAATGAACTGCTCCCATCCAAACGTGGAGAAAGGCATCCGTCCCCAGAACTCACGGGGCCATCCTCCATCTGAAATACTTGGAAGTCTGAGCATTCAATCTAGATGCAAAAAGATCGATGTCAAACGGCCCCCACAGCTCTTGCAGCTGCAAAAAGACTGCTGGATGTAGCTTCCAGTCGCTGGAGTCTGCTAGGTAACGCAAGTTCCAGACTGCCATTACATTCTGTTCTCCTGGGAGATATTCCGATGTCACAACTTAATACTTCCCTAGGCAGTGATGTCAAAAGTCCTTTGCGAACTCAGCTAGCATCCTGTACTTCATACCTCCCATCCGATTTATGTATCGGACTGTTGAGATGTTGTCAATCTTGAGCAGAACAAAGCAATTGACTCTGTCTTTGGCAAAGGTACGCACCGCAAAAGATCCTGCTTGCAACTGCAATTTATGTGGAGCTGTAATTCCTGCACGGACCACTTTCCTCCTGTATGTAGGCTTCCCCATCTGGCACCCTAACTGGCTCTGCTCGCGTCCGATTCTATCACAAGCTCTGGAACGTTGTCGAAAATCGCTCGGCCATTCCATGCTTCCATATTCTGCAGCCACCACTCTAGTTCTGATTGCACTTCTTTGTCTAGGGTAACTGCTTGATGGTACCCTACAGCCCCCTTGTAAGTGCCTGATCTTTAGCCATTGCTGTAATGTAGAGGGCTGGGAAATATCATCTGAATCGACGCTGCTAGCAGACTCACTAACCTGACTAGACTGCAAGACTGCAAAGCGAGATACTGCTCTCTGATCACTGATCTCAGCTCCTTCTTAATGGCCTTCAGTTTTTGTGTGGGCATCTCGAGGGTAGCTTTTCTGGTGTCTAAGACGAACCCCAGGAACTCCATTCTTTGGCCGGGATCGAGCTCCGATTTCTCCATGTTTATTGAAAAGCTGAGGGAGGTGATCAGAGCCCAAACCCAGCTCACCTGCCTCTTGAGCACTACTTTCCTGTGCTAGAATGAGAATATCGTCGAGGTATATGATAATCCTGATCCCTTTCTCTCCAGTGACTGCTGCCACTGGCCTGAAGGTCTTCGTAAATGCCCATAGGGTTGAAGCCAAACCAAATGAGAGACACTTGAATTGCCAACTCTCATTGTTCCAACAGAAATGAAGGAACTGCCTGTGTTCCGCGGCGATGGGAATAGTAAGGTAAGCGTCTTTGAGATCCAGCCTTGCCAGCCAATCTCCCTGACTGAGAAGCTCTTGAAGGAGGTGAATCCCCTCCATCTTGAAATGTTTGTAAACCAGCCATTCGTTCAATTCCATTAAGTTAATCACAGGTCTCGCTCTTGCTTTCCTGTGCACCAGAAACATATTGCTGTAGAAACTCAGCTCTCCCCCTGTGCTGCACTCTATCACTCCCTTGCTCGTAATAAAGCAATCTCTTCCTGTTACATCCTAATTGGCTGTAGATCTGCCTTCTGCACGGGCATGCCTACAAATTCCAGACGCAAACCTGCAACTGCTTGCAACACCCAGGCATCGCTTGATAATTCTCGCCCTTTGCACAAAACAACTCTGTCCTGCCCCCTACTGCCGGATTGGCTGCGCTCTGCGAACTTATCACCTGAGCCACTCTGCTGTCTTTAGATGCCTCTCCCTCTGCAACCTCTGCCTTGCCGGGATCTCGTCGGGAAAAAGGCGATGTGCTGTCTTCCTTCCCTGAGGCGACTGGACGAGCGACCCCGATGTCAGCCGGTCCCTGCAAAAACTTGCCCCAGGAAGATTTTTCTTATTGATGTTTGGCCCTTTTCCAGAGCTGTACATGTTCCGACAAACTGGGACATTTACTTTGCGAAAGCATCCCCAAACAACATGCCGTTCGCTCCTTCCCCTGCCTCGTATGAGGCTAGGTCGCTGAGCTTGCCGACTATCTTTAGCAAGAGTCTCCATCTCCTTTCTGAAGAAAGTGCACCATTGGCATTTCCCAATAGACAGACTGCGCGCTGTGCTCAGTTCCCTGGGGTTTGCTCATCTATGGGCTCCCTGTATCCTTGGCCCTCTCTGCTAGGTCCATAATCTTAGCCAAGGGTCCTGCCAGGTCTAAAATGTTGTCCTGGCAGCCTTTCCAGGCCCGATCGACTCCTTTTCGCATGTCTGTTGACGTCTTTGTGACAAGACAAATGTCACCATCTATGGATCAGGCTCTGGAGTTTCTGTGACCTTTCCGGGCAAGTGCTGCCTAGAACACTCTGCATTCATGCGGAAACGGAACCTCTTGATCCAGCGGATTTTTTATGCGCTGAGCCATATAGACGGTGACCTGGGGTGATGGCACCCAGTCTGTAGACTTGCGGTGCCTGATGGCCTCAGGATCGAACATATCGACTGTTTCGTCTTCCTCACCCAAAGCTGCATCCTTTGTCGTAATTGACTTCTGTGGTACATCAACAAAATGTTCCTTATTGTCATCCTCTCCATCGGGTGAGTATCCGCCGTCATCGTCCTTGGGGCACAGTCGACTTAAGCAAGAATGCCTGCTTCAACTTACTGAAGGCGTCAATCACTTCACGTGCTCATTGTTATCCCCTTCCTTCGCGCGCGGGGTCGGGGGGGGTAGAAGAGGGCGGCCTCCTCTGTGCCTTCTTACACCACACTTGTCCAACCACTGTGCAGAGGTGTCTGGCAGATGTACCCTCTCGTTGGCTGCTCACCCTTCTTTTCCTGTGCACTCCTTCCCCAGCCACGGGGATCCAATATATATATAACTGTCCATTTTCAAACTAAAGTCCAAAACTGCCTCACTATTTCCAGTCCAGTAGTTTAGTGTATAAACCTATTTATTACTAATGGCAATCATGAGACCACCATACGGGCTGCCTTAAGAATGATAGTATATCCATTTAAAAAAGGTTTAGTGGCTAACCATACCTCTAGACCTCTTGTAGCAAAAAGATATGATAAGCAGTCGTTCTGGGATGGGTAGCGTCGGTGATGAAGCTGTTCAAACCCCAGAATTCCAGCTAACAATGTTTACATCAAAGGCTCAAATGGTCAAACAGTTTCCCTGGTCTTTTAGACAGTGTTCAAGGAAACCAAATCCAATCCTCTCCCATTTCCATGACTGAGGTTTATGGCCTGCTCCATTGAGTTTCCCTCAGGCCATGCTCATTGACTCTACACAGAAGTAAGTCCTCCCCAGAATGGCATGGCTTTTTCCAGCCCTTTATGCCAGAGCATTGCTCGTTATTACCATCAGTTACTATTTTAGTGTGGGCCTCTCTTTCAAATGGATAGGTTCGATTCCTAATGATAACCACACAACAGAGACACTCAAAATTAGATTTAAAGGGGGGTGGCGGGGTGGTGGGGGGGGTGGGGGGTGTGTGTGTGTGTGTGTGTGTGTGTGTGTGTGTGTGTGTGTGTGTTTGTGTGTGTGTGCGTGCTACACACATAACTATGTAAAGTAGCAAGCAGACAGTTGTTTTACTTTGGTTTAATATTCAACCTTACCATAAATTCACGCTTTTCCATAGATACAAGAAAACAACAGAAACTCTGAGTCAGGCTGGACAGAAAGCCTCTGCAGCATTCTCATCAGTTGGGTCTGTCATTACCAAGAAGCTGGAGGATGTAAAGTAAGTTATTAATGCTCAATATGTTAAATACTTTATAGATTGTTATTTATTTATTGTTCCATGAATTAGAATGCCGTGGTGCTGAACAGTATACGGAAGGACTTAAATCATTGACATTTGGAGGAGTTTGCCTTATTTGCCTGAAATAAAATATAATTATAAGGAAAAACTTCCTCATTATCTGAAGGGTTTGAAAAACATGCTTTGATTTCCATTTGATCTCATTATCAACCTATTGTTATGCAAATTAAACTGTCTTTGCTTATAGTGAGTGCTTGAACTGAAATTGATTTGAGTATTGCATGTTACATGTGTGTCTGCTTTTTTTGTATCTAAACATTGGGCTTTTAATATTTGTGGCTTAATTATTGAAAAGTGTACACTTCCTTTGTTGAGGAGTTATTTTGCAATTTTAACTTGTGGTCTTACTTTGAGTTTTTCAAGATAAGTTAAAGACAGTGCATTGGTGTGGGTTGGGTCTTTTCTGTACATATTAAAAAACTGTCCTCTGCTCCTCCTTCCAATTTTCCTTAATAGATCTCTATTAGCACCAACTACCATTGGCTTATTCTCATTTATGTTAAGCCAGTTCACTGACTCATTAGGCATTGTGGACTGCATTTACAGTCATTAACATCAAGATATTGAGATTGTTCTTTAGTTCACGGGTGCAAAATCTAGTTTAATGCTGTGATCTAATCTCTCTAGGATTGTGGAAAAGATCAGTGCTGAAGTTTGTTTATATGCCAAATGTGTTATATTTAATAAATGAGATGATGTAGCAGTTCACCTAAGACCCCGATCTTTCATTCAGTTTAAGCTTATTCAGAGTTCCAAGTATATGCCATCAAACAGACTCAATACAGTATTAAACTCTCATTAACAATGAATATAACATTTTCTAAAAGAGCTAATATTGTCAAATATTGGAAACATTCTGGGGCATCCTTGCCTGTATTCAGTGTTTGGCCGAAGTAAGTATTCAATATAAAACATGTAAGAGTGTCCAACAATGTTAATAAATAAAACAAAGCAGGTTTACGTTGGTTAAAATGGAGTAACTTGAGTAATGGTACAAAAGTCTTTGTACAGAAAAACAATTAGCAGGTAATAAATTCCGGCATCCACAGTAAGAAGCTGACACCAACAATCTAATATCAAATAAAGTGGAAAGAACAATCAGCTTATTAAAAAATTGCAGAAGTACTTTAATATTAAAACCCAATCAATAACATACAATTAACTAGAAAACATCTTACCATACAGACTCATACACTCCAAATGGTGTATGCTGCACAAATAAAATGTATCAATTCACAATGGTGCAATAAAGTGCAAAAAGTGTCTCAGGCTATTTTCATATACAGCCTCTATCGTTCTAAAAACGATCTAAAAAAAAGCCTTGGCATATAACAAAGGCTGAGGCTCGACATGTTTCTGTTCTTTAAATCCAAACAAATGGTGAACATTCCTCAGGAGTTAAATGTTTGCATCACTATTAATGCTTGAGATTTATAATCTATCACCCCAAAAGAAAATTTGCTCTAAAAACTATCTTGAGCTTGTATCCCTCTTGGACCTTTGGATCTCTTCTCACTCTGGAAAAACCGACTACCGCCCCCCGCCCAAATAAAATAGGCATTAGTGCTATGGACTCTGAAGTAAGTGCCTGTCCATGCTTGAGGTTAGTCCCTAATAAAAACAATTACCTCAAGTGGACCTTGGTGTAGTTCACGAGTATGTCACAGGAAAACAGTGAGAATAAATCTCCCCATCTGAAGTATCTGCGAAAAACACAAATATGTGTTTTAGAACTACCAAAGTAACATACCAGTTGCCAGAAAATAGGCACTCAAACAGTCCAAATAACATCAGTTAGTAATATGTAAGAGCCACCCCCTAACTAGGAGTCTATACGCTCTAAGTGCAGTGATCAAATATAACCAGGACGGCCTCTGTATAATGCATGGACTACCACTGTGTTATCCTGCAAGAAATTGAATGTGTAGCTGTAAAACACAGCAATCAGAACAAAAACGGGGACCTCTCATCCCTCTAGGCTACAAGTCACAAAGCTGCTTACCTATCAAACAGATGAACTGTAGAAAAGCAGCTTCCACTCAGTACATGTGATCCCAACCACTGTGTACGGCGTGGCTTATCCACATCACAGGATAATTCTTAACTAAATGAGTACAAAAATTATATAACCCTGCATTAGAACACGGGATATCATTTGTTCGTAAAGATGCCAGTAATCCAAACAACGATATTAGAATCAATATCAGGACGCTCCCTGAACCGGGAGGTCTTTATTTACCTCAGAAAACGCTGTTGTAGAATCAAAGTCGGCGTAGTGGTTGCTCAGCAACCCATACCAAATGCGGCGAGGCGATCGTTGCCTATCTGAAAAAGGAGGACAGAGACTGTAACTCCTGCAGCATAGTCTTACAGCATTCTAAAGTAAATAAACCAGAGGGGGCTCTAAAGCGTTTCTCAGTCCACCATTATCCCAGTAGATCTTACCGTCTGTCAACGAGAGACCCAGTGCGAGTCTCAGAACTCCTGCTCCATAGCCAGGAAAGTTTCTCCTGTCGCTTGGGGAACACAAGCTATATCAGTTTGCAATGGAAGTTCCTGAAAATGGATGCGGCCATCTTCAAGTGGACTTCCTGTCTCTAAATGTATGAGACGCTGTAGCACCAAAAAACCTCCATGGGCACTAAATTAATGTTCCATTACAAATGGCATAAGCATGAGCCTTAATAACCACGAATGTGAAAAAGTACGAGCAGAAACGCTGTAAAATCTACTCCACAAGAATAGTACATGGAAACACAGTCATGAGTTGGTAGTCCCTCCATAAAATGTACAAAGCCCAATGACAGGGCCTAAAAATATTTCTGTCAAAAAACAGTCATATAACTCTATCTAAACTAATTCTGAATTGGATGCACCAATTGTGCATGCACCAATTGTGCATTAGGAATCCAATTCATATACCAGACTGAGTAAGGCCATGTTCAAGCAAACACCTATTGCTAAGATCAGCAGAGGGAGAACAGTAAAACCCTCTTCCCCCGGCACCCATTGTGGCCCTAGATGCACTAATCTGAACAACCCTGCCCTCTAAGTGTGTCATTAATAACACATCAAACCGTAGATCTCGAGCAATCCTTCATTTCATCTTGTGCCACTCAATGCCTTCATTAAGGCCTGTTGTGTCACGTCTGTTGAGGAAAATAAATGTATGCTCCTGTCTTAACAGTTTCACCTCTGTCGTTTGTTGGTTTTGGCTTTTATAGTCTGCAACACTGTCCATTCAAATTCTTTTCAGCTATGTTTTTTAGCAACAAAATGCTTGACCATCGGATCTTTGTCTGTGTTGTTTTTCAAACAGCTCCTTTGTTCCATAATTCTCTTCTTCATCTTCCGGTTGGTTTAACCTATATATTTCAAACCACACGTGTAGATAATCAAATAAATAATATGATCAGTGTTACAATTGGAAAAATTATTCTGTGTCCAAGGTCTATTCATTCCCAGGTCAACACTTTGCGATTTTCTTTTCAGTTTACATACCCCACATTGGCCACATGGATGGTGTTCCTTTTCTATGGAAATGCTTTTTTGGTAGGCAAAGATAGGTCGATCTAAATTCTGGTCTGCTCTTTGCAAGATCCTCCCTAACTCCAGGCAATGCGTTTAATCAAAGATTTTCAGGGGTATAATTAGCACACTGGATATTATACTGATTCAGTTATATTGGAATGACTGTACAGTAAATTGGATTATCAGTACTTAAGTTAATGTATGCACTAGGTGGGGTGGAAGCTCCAGATTTTAAAATACATTCTGAGCCAGCCACCTACAATATGTTGATCTTTGGTTTGGTGACGGGAAACGTAAGGTAGAACATCTTTTTGCCTATGTTTCTGAGGCCTCAGAACTTTTCGCAGGTTTGTGTGACTATTACCACTTATATTACACTTTACTAACTATAAAATTCAATTTTGACTTCCAATGGGGCTATGTTTTTATACATCAGGCATGCAATGTAAGTAATCTAGTCTCCACCATCTCAGAAACTCTTCAGTGTCTAAATAATCTGTAATATTACAAAATTGCAGCATTCTGAGCAACCCTCAGAGCAACAAGAAACATCATGTGCCTACAGGATGTAGTCATCAAAAGGGCCTACTCGGCATCACCATCGATACCCACAAGGTATTCCCTCCTGTGTTTTTTCTTCAACAGACTGGGGAAAACCACTAGTCGTCTATTGTCAAGTAAGGATTGGACACACATTGATCCAGCAGAATTTGGTGTCCACAAGAACATAGTTTTGTTTACCTATTAGAACTATAGCTAATACAGTTGTAATTTGCCTTTTCAGATGCTCAGTATTTTATATTTACCCACCACGGTATTAGAAGTACACAGGGTAGTAACACACAATTCTAAGGTATTGCTATTTAATTGGTGATCACCATTGAACTGGTATTTCTTTCCCCTTGCCATATTAGGAAACTTTAGTTCTGTCAAATTTAGTCCCCCAATAGCACCAATGTACACCTTGGAACTCATTACAAGTTTGCTGGTAAGAGATCCTAATTACCGGCATGCTGGTGCCACAGTGTCCGTGAACTCCAGCTGCCGGAAACACCGGTTGATTCTGTGTTAGCGTTCACGCGCATTCTGGCATGCTTAAGGTAATTCCAGCAACCCCCCCCCCCCCCACCCAAAATGCGAACACCCTCCGAAATCCGGCATCACACTCCCGGGTCCACCAGCACCGGGAACAACGGTGCCGCAATTACAGTGACCGGAAATACAGTGATCGCCGGAACAGGAAATAGACCGGCGGCCATTAATAAAACACAATCCATTGCAATCCTGAGAGAACAGGACACACACCTCAATCCTGAACACAGCTTTTGAAAAAGCTAGATGACATCAGGAGTCTGTGCAACCCGGAGACGCAAGCCGCGCTTCAGCGAGGAGGAGCTAAACATGTTGGTGGACACCATTGTCCAACATGCAGACCAACTGTTCTCCACCGACCAATGCAGGCAGGCACAGCTCAGAAAGAAGTCAATCTAGGAGGAGGTTGCCCAAAAAGTGACAGCAGTTGGTACAACCCCCCGCACTGTGCGTGACTGCCACAACAGTAGGGTGTTAGGGAGAATTCTCATAAATGGTTAATTTCCCTTACCAATTGAGTCCCTCAGTAGCTTTGCTGGATTTCTAGGATTTATTTTTTCACCTGGTAAGAGTGAGAGCCTTTTTTCCCCCCACTCTTACATGTGTTTTGCTGTGTGTGTTTTTACCATTTGTGTAATCTTACACCTACTCCATGAGCACCATTTTTGTGTGTGTTAAACAGCACCCTCAGTGCAGTAACACAGGGTTGTCTTTTAGACTGCCCTCCGACTCCATTTTTCTGGGACTGACTACTGTCTCCCAGAAACATGTAAAGTTGCCATTATCTTTATGTAGTCTCTTTAAAGTACAGACCCAGTACACCCCATCTTACATGGAGTATTGGAAAGGGTTAATTCTTATCACTTCTTGTCTGTGTCTCTTGGAGCACTGTTTCGCTTCCTTTACATTAATACTTGGCTGGTGGCAGTGGTAACTACCCTAACTTTTCTACTGCGGTTATATCATATAACCATGGTGTTGTTTTCGGCTATTATATTAGCCTCGAACATAAACCCGCTTGACTAAATACATTTTATTTTGGCTCCGGCTGGGTTTAGTCGCCATTTCTTTTTGTTAGTCTTTCTCGTGTTCTTCTTTGTGCGCCAAACCGGGGAGAATTCCTTTGTTCGCTGTCTTTTCGCGGGCTTCTGCAAAGAAGCCCTCCTTAAGGTGCCTGAAAGTCTGGGTAGGCAGGATGTGAGGGAGGGGACTTTGGACCCCTGCCATGGGTTCCCTTGGTAACCCAAGTCACACTCTTGTCTAATTGGCTAAGGGGACTGGCCTTGCCAGGCCAGCCACCCTGCTGTGTGATTGACAGCCAGGCTGTATGAATGGGGGAAAACTGCATAAAAAGCATGTCTCTGGGACTGAAAAGACAGTCGCCACTGGAACGAAAGAACCAACAAGGAACTGGCTGAAGAAGACCCCTACAACGACTGAACCAGCCGGTGAAGCCCTGCTGCAGGTCCGAATCTCCAGAATCTGAAGACAGAGAAGATCCTCCGGGAAACTTCTTTCCTTGAGCTGGTGGGACCAACCAGTTCGCCCAAACTGCAAGCCAGGACCCCTCCTCTGATCGAATTCGCTGTACAGAGCTACAGTGGGCCGGATAGCCAGGAAGGTCGGACCCTGCTTGGGTTTTAAGGAGTGCACCTTTTATTCGTTGCTTTGCTCTGCTGCTGGTTTCTTCCCTGGGTAGTCCAGGACCCTCCAGTCTTTCTACTTCTGATCAGTCCGACAGTCGCTTCAGGAACCATGAGCCTGCAGGAACTACCAGGAACGTCCGCCTCAGCTACAGCTTCCTCTCCGTTTTAAGGTATTGTGCAAACCCAGTTGCTCGTTTCATTCAGCCGTGGGGAAAGTGTGTGATCTTGAGGAAAATACTTTTGACCCATTGATCTGATCTCCTCACTGAAGTTCCTCTTGTTCAACTGCCCTGAGTACTTACCTGTTGGTTTGATCTAATTTCTAATAACTTTTGTCTTTCCCTCTCTTTTAAATTGCTGTAGTGCCATTTTGCTACCACCTTATTTTTTTGAGCTTACCTTTTCTGGGATTTAAGGGAAGTGGTGTGGTGTATTGAGAGTGTGATTTTGTTTAAACTGCTTATAATGGTGTAATGTTTTACAACTGAAGAGTGAAATAAATGTATATGTTTTTACTTGAAAACCTTGAGTCAGTGGTTGCCTGAATCATAATAATTGCTGTCCTTTGTGTAACTATTTGATACTGCTCACTTACTCTTGAGATAAGTCTGGCTGCTGCTCCGCTACTGCTACCACTTTAACAGTGTAGTACAGGCATGTACCAAAGGTGAATTTGTACTATCACTTGTAGTCTTAATTGTGTGTGGTGTTCCCAAAGGGTACTGCATATAATTGTGCCTAACAGTGGGATGACCTAAGGTTGAGGGTGCACAACCTCCTGTCAGCCCAGCGCAGACAGGGCATGGCCACAGGTGGCGGCAGCGCATCCCCTGGCCACCTGCAGCCCTGGGAGGAGACATGCAGCAGTGTGCTGCACCTCAAGTCCATAGAAGGTGTTGGTGGTGCATAGGCCGGAGCCATGACATCCGAGGAGGCTGGTGATTACACGCAACCCCAATGTCACATCAACCTCCCTGTTCACCCTGCACACACTAGAGCTGCAAAAATATGTTAAGTGCGTTGTGCACAACACCAGTACAGCCCTGACGGCTCCCCACAACCTGCAACCTGTTTGCAGAAAGCAACATACACCTTCCCCCCCAAACCTCACTCATACCCCAAGCACACAAAGAACATAACACAGGTACTGTATCGCCAACATAACATGCTCCTGCTGCCACTCAGACACACATTCCCCTGCCACAGCATAATTGTTGTGTTTCTGGCCTGCTAGCTGAGGCACAAAGTCACGTCAGTGCCAAGCACCTACACCACCCACAAATGACCAGCGTCACACACCAAGGAAACATGTGACTCCCTTGTCCCAGTCAGGCCAACCCATGAGAACAAACTTCCATTGATACCTGTAAGTGCTGCAGGCAGCAGGCACATGGGGACCCCATCCATGGCACAACCCTCCCCAACACGACATCACACAGCATGTGTGCCACACCCCTAACAGCAAACCCAGAAGTTGCCAGTACACCACAACAGTATCTCCGGCACACCACACACCATGTACGTACATCACACATCCACCTGCGCAGTATCCATGACCCAAGCACGTGTGCACCATGCCATGTCCCCCGCCATGTCCCTGACACAGCACTGTCATCAAAAAGCAAAAGCATTAATGTCTGCCTCATCAATCCACACTCATCATTGATGCCCTGCCTTTCTGACTCCCTCAGGCACATCATCTGGCAATGAGGATGCCCATCCCAGCACATCAAGGGGCACCAGGCGTCGACGCCGAAGGACCACCACCACCTCAATCTAGGACTCGTACAACTGCAACCCCAGCTGCATCCTTCCAGCAACCTCGGGCCCTGTGGTTCCTCCAGCACTGCCTCTGCCGGCTCCTTGGTCCTCCCGTACTGCCACCGCAGGCCCTCGTGGTTCCTCCCGCCCTGCCACTGTATGCCCCCGTGGTTCCTCCAGCACTGCCACCGCCAGCCCCCGTGGTTCCTCCGGCACTGCCACTGCAGGCCCCACAAGCTGCACCCACCCCAGCAGCCCCCGAAGTAGCAGTGCCACCACTGACACAAGGCCGTGCACATGCGTGCTTTGGAGATGACACAGTGGGTGAGGGTGGTCTGGAAACTGGAGACACTATGAACCAGAGCATTGAGGAGCCCCTACTCTTCAGCCCCATGGGCCTAATTAGCCCCCAACGTCCCCCCTTCACCAGTGTGAGGGATATTGAAGGCCTCCTTACCAGGATGGAGCTACACCTGGTGCAGCAACACCTTCAGGAGGCCCAGCTAATGTGTGAGAGCGTGTAGGCCAGTGGAAGAAGCAATTCATGTGCACTTGGTCGCTGTCCAGATGCCACGGAGGGTAAGCGAGGGGAACAGCATGATGCCGTCCATTGCCGAAACAATGGCCATGTTGCTACAGGCTTTCCTGGGCTGACAGCCCATGGCACCACCCCTGCACCATCAACAAGCACTACACCTGGTAGTTCGGTGCAGAGCAGCCCAAGGCGGCGTTCCATGCGACTGTCCCACTCAGCACACAGCCGCACACCGGAACCAAAAAGCAGACGCAAATATGCCATGGACGCATATGTGCCCTGTCTCTGAGTGGTGCTAATGTACATTGCAAAACATGACAGGAGTTGGCTAGAGACAGTTGGGGATGTATATTTGGGGAGGGATAGCTGGAGAGTGGGGAGGGATAGTTGGGGAGGGGCTCTGTGGAGGGATGGTTGATGTGTATAGTATCGTGAGTTAAGACATTTCACATTTGTATATATTTTCTTATCACGAAATATAGTTGGTGTTGCAAAAAAAAATCCTGACTGTACATTGATTTTTCATTGTGAGTGATTTTATTCATGTGCAGTGCCCAGTGTGCTAGCTGGCCTGTGCCACGTTGGTGACAGGTGATTAGAAGTAGTGGTGTAAAAGTTCATCTTGTGCGACACGTCCATCCATGCCAGCTCCACATCACTGTCATCCTCAGCCTCTGGTTGGTGCATCTCCATGTCGGGAGGAGGGCAGTGGGACGTTGCATCTGATATACATGGTGTGCAACATGGCAGTGGCAAAGACTATCTTTTCCACCTTTTCATGGCTGTAGATTAGTGCTCCCCCTGATCTGTTCGGGCACCGGAACCTCGCCTTTAACAGGCCAAATGGCTGTTCAATGGTGCACTGAGTACGTACATGGGCACGGTTGTATGCCTGCTTGTAGGTGTTTTGTGGTTGCCTCACGGGGGTCATAAACCATGGAATCAGGGGATAGCCAGCATCCCCTGCATGGCAGCAACAGAAAGTGTACAATGTCATACTTCTGCCTGTATCATGTTGGCACACGCTGTATAGTGTTCATTTGAGAAGACAATCATGCACATGCAAAATGCAGTTTAGCTAGCATATGTCCTATTTTGGGTACCAGAAATGCACACTGTGAGAATGAGTGTTGGTTATGTGGTGTACAGTGGCATTCATATGGCCCATTCGTAGACAACATGACCTCTAACCCTTTCAGAACAACTGACACAAATGGAACTGGTGTATGTGTCATTATTATGTTACAATGCACTATTACCAATATGTCCATAAAACAAAACCTGACTTATGTACTAGAAAACATTTAGATTTCAAATTAGATGCATGTGTGATTGTGCAGTTCTAACAGGCAGGGGACCTGGCCAATTGATGTGCAGGAAACTGGTGTTATGTGGGTTGGAGCATAAGTATTCTCTGTCTCTGCATCAGGTGTTGTGGGTTTGCTTGACTGTGTTTGTGCTTCATTTTGTCACTTTGGTGTGGGGTATTCTGGTACATGTAGTTCATTTCTGTTCATTGATGTACAGAATTGATGTTGTCATGCATGTACTGGATCATTTTCCTAAATTGAGACACCCCTGTCAACACCTTGCATTCAGCCATGCTATTACTGTGTTGCACCTTGAGTAACACCTGTACACTTGCACGTTTAATGCACTCACAATACAAAGTAGGTTCATCTCCCCATACCGTTTGTAGCTTTACTTGTTGTACTATTGTCGAAATTAATGATCCTTGCTCTTATTCATGGTCTACCTTCCCCTTTAACCACCCTATCCAGTCTCTGTGCACTTTGATGGTTTTTTTGTAATTGTGTGAGCGCATAGAAGTAGGAGAAATAATGGATTGATGCATACACTGTGCACAGCCACTGGTGATGGGTGTTATACATGCCCATAATACAACAGTGCACATGCCATTGTAGTTAGACTCACCCAGAAGCCAGGTATGCAGCACAATGGAGTTGTGGGTTGAACCGGGAAATCTGGCACAGCAATGGGTGATGAGGTGGCGGGCATAACACACCATCTGCACGTTCAGTGAATGATAAAGTTTTATGTTGCAGTAAACTGTCTCCACAGCATGCCTGGCCATCCGCTCCACATATGTGCAGTCCAAAGCACCAATGATGTTTGGCATGCCTGCAAGGGCATGGAAGGCTATTTTTGTGCCATTAACCTGGTCAGCAGTCCTGGGTAGACTGATGTGGTCTCTAACGTGAGGTAGGAGTGCATCAATGACCTGGAACAGGACACGCGACAAACAGGGTTGCAGTATCCCATGCAGCTCACCCACAGTGTGTTGGTATGTTCCTGTGGCTAGGAAGTGTAGCACAGATACTACCTTGAGAAAGGGGGGGTATGGCTGTGCGAGCAAGGGGGCTATGGCTGTGCGGATATTTATGAGGCTGTCCAGGTCGCCATGGGTCAGGTCCACTATTGAAGTGATGGTGTCCCTGTCTAGCCAGTACAGGGTGTGGATCTGGCTTTGGCTCAGGTTGAAAGGTGTGGCCCTTAAGTGTGAAAGTGGTGGCTGCCTGCAGGCTGCAACCTGCTGCACATTGGGGTTTTGCTTGGCCATGATGGTCCTCATTCTCCTCAAGCGCCTCCGCTGCATCTTCTGTCTCCCTGCCTCTTCAAGTAGTAGGCCTGCAGGCATGGCCTACAGCTCCGGTACTGCTACTGCTACTGCTAGAATGGTGGTGTTGTAAGGGGTGTGGGAGTGGTCCTTTTGTGCTGTAGCACTGCTTATTGGTAGCACCTGTGCTGATTTCGTACACCTGTGGCATGTTTCTACACACCTGAATCTACTTAACGCCTGGTCCGTGATGCCAGTGTTTCCGGCACCTTTTTCACGTTGCTACTGGCATGTACATGCCGGTAATTGCGTGTCCGTGCAGCTCGGTATGTGAAAGACGCCATGCCGGTATCTCGGGCACAGCTGCTGTGTCTCTCTGCAGATTCCAGCAACAGTGTTGCCGGATGCGGTGGGCCACTTGCGGTGCCGATGTTACCGGCATGGCAACTCAGACTATGCCGGTCCAGAACGGATCTACCGGCAACGCTATTTCCGTACCGGCATACTTGTTATGAGGTCCCTTGTCTTAATTGTAAACCGTAACTCCCTTACAAATACTGTTACGATTGAAATGGACTATATATATATATATTGCTGAGGCTTGTGGAATCTGCTTAGATTGTTTTTTTTTGCCATCGTAGACGGACGCAAAATCGCAGAGTTCTAATTTCAGCATAACGCCATTGATTAATCAATTAGAGGTAGTTACTCTTCCTATACATTATATCTTCGCTCACCGACTCTCAATAACATTTCCTTCAGCGGTGAAGAAGACTCTGATCGACAGATCCTTTTGGCCTTGGAGGGCCGCTTCGGGCTTTCGGCCCACACAGTAGCGAGAGAGGGGGGAGCACATTGGAGAATGTATTTACCCCTTTTCGTACATTATCTTTGCCTAGCTGCCATTTCATTTAATTATGAATAGAACCCCTTTCAAGTTCTGCCCAAGTTGCCACAAAAAATTCCCCTGGGTCGACAAGCATCTGGTGTGCAACCTTTGTCTCCCACGGGATCACGTCGAAGGGAACTGTCGAGCCTGTAAGCTCTTTAAACCTGAGACGTTAAAGGACCGTTTAAGCGCTGAGCCCACCATAGACATGGAAGGGACTTAGATCGATGGCAGCAATGCTGCATTTTCGGACTGCGAAGGTGACGGGGAAACATCGGTATCCCAAGTGCAAGCCCCTGCCCCCACCAGACAGCCCGGCAGCCCTGTTACGGGGACGACCCCCGGTGGCATCAGCACTCACACTGCCCCTACCACTAAACACACAGCCAAGGGCCGTGACTCGACACGTTCGTCGACCAAGGGCCCTCACACGATGTCTATGGAGAGGTTCAAAGAATTCCTGTCGTCTGGGCACTCGAGGTCTCGATCTCCACATGATAGGCCCCGACTGTCTAAAGACAGCACAGACGTTGTGCCTGAATCCGTTCCCGAATGTCATACGTCTGCTGGCGAGTCGTCGGGTCACTCCACAGCCGAAGTTCGACAGGCCTCGTCGAAGATGGCTAAAAGCCATAAACAATCGGGATTAGCCCACCTGGTTAAAAAACACATCCCGTATTTGTATTGGAGTTTTGACAATCAGGTTGCTTACTATATGGGGGGAGCATGCAGGCATACGTCAGGGTCACACATGTTTGAGGTGGTGTATACTGTGTGACATGCATTTCTGTTGTGGACTGTGTGCAGTGTGACTAATGCCGTTTCCATGTTTATGGGGTGTGTCTCGGGTATGGCATTGGCATGCTGCATGCATGTGGATGTGTCAGTGCTGAGGACGGCATCTAGGCAGGGATGTGTCCTGTCTGTAATGGGCCATGCATTGCCTCATGGCACGGTCAAATTGCTGGACTATCATCATACTCTGCATTACAGTGTTTTCTTGGGACACTCGCCTCCATCTGCCGATGAGGTGGCACCACGTTCCATGTCGCCCACACCTTCAATCGCCTCAATGCCAATAGTGCTGGTGCAGGTTTCTTCCCAGCGGCTTAGTTTGATTGGGGAGCTAGGCCCACCGCCAGTAGCCAGGCCCTGGCTCCGGCTGGCCGACATGATGTTTTGGACTCTGAGGCGCAGGTCGTCCCGTCTTTTGCGCACGTCCTTCACTGTGCGGGGTGTGTTCCCAACTGAACTCACTTTCTGGGCAACTAAATCCAGATCTCTTTTTTTCTTGATCTGAGCTTCTCTCTTGAGGTTATTCGAAAGACAAACTCTGCATTACTGTCGATACCGCCATGCCGCTACGCTCGTGCACGTGAACTCGTAATACGCCACTGTTTGCGTCCTCTTTCCTACACGGACACGGTATTAGCTCCATGCTGGTAAAAGTTTTTTACCTCCAACCTCGCAATGACCCCCAAAGACTTTGTTGAGAACATTTTGGGGAATAAAAGAACAGTCATTCAGTTCATTCCCATCCTGCAATCTATCCAGCAGAGGATCCAGCCCTCTCTGGAGACAACTAACCAGACGCGGGCAGTTAATCCACGCATCGAGAAGCTCTAACGCTGGGCTCCCACAGATCCTCTCTATCTCAGGGGACAGCTCAAACCAGACTCTCTTATAGTAACAACAACAAGAAAGAGAGCAGGGACACCCTTGGCCTCTTCGGCGGTACCACCTGACAAGGAGAGTAAGAAACTATACACTAAGGGGCGGAAAGAAGCCTCAACGGCTGAATTTCAGGCGAGAATCACCAACAATACCACACTTCTGGCGAGTTATAACTGCCATAAATGGGATGAAGTGTCCGCATTATTGTCTTCAGCTCCTGAACCCCTTAAGACACAATTGGCCCTGGTAGCGGCACAAGACAGAGCAGTTTGAAGCTGCATTCTGAAAAGTAATTTAGACGCAGCTGACAACGCAGGATTATTGCAGAAGGAACAATTATTAAGAGACATGCGTGGCTACTCCAGTCCGGCTTCAAACTGGAGACTCAAGCTACGCTTCTTAATGTGCCTATTGAGCCCAACGTCCTCTTCAGAAAGGCTGTTGAAGACGTCCTAAAATCTGCTATAAAGGAATGCAACACCTTAAAGACCTTGGGCCATCTCACCAATAAACCCACAAGGCAAAGAAGTGATAATAATCATTTTTGTTGCTTTCGAAGACAAAATTCACAGAGGGGTTCAAGCTACAACCAATATCGGGGATCATCCTGGGGTAACAATCAAGGCCAGGCCTCACAAGGTTACCAAAGGGGACAGCGCAGATCTCGCGGCCGGGGGAGGTCCTTCTCTTCTAGAAGTGGAGCCACACCTCCAAAACACTGACTTCCCGCTCCAGTAGGAGGGTTTATTTCAAACTTCACCCAAGCATGGGAGGGAATCACCTCAGACAAAGGGGTGCTATCCACCATGGCGGGCGGTTATTGTGTGGAACTAATCCAGCGACCACAGAACCATCCCCCGCGTCAAAAGACTCACTGGAAGGAAGAACAACGCATCCTTCTCGAGGAAATTGCAACGCTGCTCCAAAAGGACATCATAGAAGCCGTCCTGGTGAACCAGGTAAACAAGGGTATTTATTTAACCTACTTCCTTGTGCCAAGAAAAGATCTAACAATGTGCCCAGTATTAGACCTACGCCCTGCAAACACCTATGTCAAGGCACAAAAGTTCTGCAATACTATGCTGCAAGAGGTAATCCCCCTGCTAAAGCAGGGAGACTACATGGCAACAATGGATATGAAAGATGCCTATTTTCATATTTCAATGTTCCCAGCGCACAAAAGATTCTTGCGGTTGAAGATAGCAAACCAGCACTACCAATTCAAGGTGCTACCCTTCGGAATAGTATCCGCACCAAGGGTATTCACAAAGGTACTGGTGGTGGTGGCAGCACACCTGCGCAGGGAAGCAATCCCTGTGTACCCTTACCTGGACGACTGGCTGATTACAGGGGAGACTTCCCAAATTGGCAGGCAAAACATTCAAATAACTATCAACCTTCTCTTTCAATTGAGCTTCTCAATAAATGAGAAAAAATCGAGCATAGTGCCAAGTACAACCAAACAGTTTCTAGGATCTTTAATAGGCTCAAAAGAGGGGCTAGTCTTCCCGTCAGAGAAAAGGGTCCAAAATATGCTACTGCAAATACCTCATTATCAGACCAGCCACCAAATAAGCGTACGCAAAGCTATGCGTTTGCTAGGCATGATGGCATCTTGCATTTACCTGGTAACGCACGTACGCCTGTGCATGTGACCCATGCAGGAATGGTTGGCGAAACGGTGGTCTCAGGCAAGTGGTCAGTGGGACGATCTAGTGGTCGTTTTGCCAACACTAGTACAAAGCCTTCGCTGGTGGAAAAGGAAAAATCTGTTGAAGGGAAACCCTTCCAGGATCCAGAAATGCAGGTGATAGTTACGACAGACGCGTCTCTCGCCGGGTGAGGGGCTCATCACCTTCATCACACAGCACAAGATCTGTGGACTGGTGCCACGGCGCAGAATCACATCAATCTGCTGGAACTACTGGCAGTGTTCAAGGCCCTTCAGGCAACTGAGATACACCTAGCAAAGCAGTCGGTGCAAGTCCTCACCGACAGCACTACAGCGATGTTTTACATCAACAAAAAAGGGGGGGCACATGTTCTCTAAATCGGTCCAAACTAGCAAAACAAATTTGGAAATGGGCACTCAAATGGAAAATATTCCTATCCTCCCAACACGTTCCAGGGGAAGTCAACTCTCTCACTGAGCAGAGATCCCCTACCAGAGGAACATGAGTGGCAGCTAGACACAAGGGTCGTAGACCACCTCTTCTCTCTATGCAGTTTCCCATGCTAGACTTGTTTGCTACAAGCAAAAACAAACAATGCCCAGACTTCGTGTCGAGGTTCACCTAACATGCTCCAAGGGGAACGCCATATGGATGAACTTGGCAGGGAGATTTGCTAACGCTTTCCCCCCCGACTCCTCTCATGAACAAAGTGGTGAACAAGATCCACAAGGAACAAGTGACGCTCATCCTAGTTGCTCCTATGTGGGCAATACAGCCATGGTATCCACATCTGCGCAAATTGGCGATGTGCAATCCCATCAAACTCCAGTGCCAGACCAACTTATTCACTCAATACGGGGGATTAACAGTGCACCTGCAACCTCACTCGATGAACTTGGCAGCGTGGCTCCTGAAGTCATAGAGTTCGGACATCTTAACCTACCACAGAGGTGTATGGATATCCTAAAGGAGGCACAAAAGCCAAACACTAGACACTGTTATTTCGACAAGTGGAAGAGATTTGTAATTTGGTGCTAGTCTAAACAAATAAACCCCATGGAATGTACCCCATCCCACATTCTAAACTATAAAAGCCACTTGCTAGACTCGGGGTTAGTATTCAACTCTATAAAGGTCCACTTGGCTGCCTTGTCGGCTTACACCTCCTTCCACAATAATGTATCGTGGTGGAAAGTGCTGGTCATCAAAGCATTCATGAAGGGAGTAAAGAGACTCCACCCTCCAATTTCGAACCCACCGCCACGATGGGATCTCAATGTAGTACTTGCTAAGCTCATGGGAAACCCTTTTGAGCTGATGCACAAGTCCAGTCTTAAACACCTGACTTACAAGACTGCCTTAGTGGCTATTACTTCCATAAGAAGAGTTAGTGAATTGCAAGCGTTGTCAGTGCAGGATCCTTTCTTTGTCATACACAAAGACAAACTGGTTTTACATATTCATCCTAGGTTCTCTCCTAAGTTCATCTCTAAATTTCATGTGAACCACTCCATGGAGCTTCCGGCTTTCATCCAGAACCCAAAAGGCTCCGCTGAGGTAAAACTCCACACACTAGATGTAAGGAGGGCGGTCCTTTACTTTGTCTCCATAGCCCCAGGCAGAGAAGGAGACCGCATTTAAAAGCATGCCATTTTCAGATGCATAGTCAGACAAGACACTGCCTTTCACATCAAGAGCTCACTCCACAAGGAGCACAGGAGCTACTCTGGCATTTATTGCAAATGTCCCTTTAGACAGCATTTGCAAAGCAGCTACATGGAGCTCAGTACACACTTTCACTCAGCACTACTGCATTGACACCCATTCCAACACAGATACACAGGTAGGACAAGCGGTTCTAAAACATCTGTTTGCCCATGAACCTTCTCACAACCCACCACCTTCCCCTAACACTGCTCGCTAATCTTTGCACAGCATGTGATCCAATCATATTCCACAATCCTCAGAAGGGATGCATTACTCACCGTAATTGTTTTTCTGATGCTTGTATCTGCTTTGATTCACATGCATCCACCCTTCATCCCCTTGGAGAGAAGGTGCATGGATGCTTATGAGCTTGTCTGATACATATCTGCTTGGATACACCTGTACTCACCTGAAAACAACTGTAATACCCTGCAGCGTCCACTAGAATCGTATTTCTGATGCTTATATCTGATGCAGATATAAGCATCAGAAATACTATTACGGTGAGTAATGTATCCCATACATATATTACACGGCCCGCGGCTAAACTCATAGGAAGAGCACTTTTCCGGCGGCTTATAACTTTGCTCCCCCTGGAGGAATGCTCACCAAACTTTGCAAAAAAAGTATATGGCCGGCCTTGAACGAGAAGTTGGTGACTTTTACACAATGGTTGTGGAGGACATTGTAGACTTGGTACAGCAGCAGAAGTGAGCCGGTATGCGTACATTAGCATACAGTGTACATCATTGCACCTGTTGAACAATAGAGAGCCACATGCCACCATGTGCATTTCCTATGGTTTGGCCCTTATAATCCCCCTGCTTTTGGGAGTGCTGTAAGATATTGCAGCATGAAAGGCTGTGCTCAGCAGAACACATGTAAACTATGTCTAACGTACACAGGCTCCTACATACTGTTCAGCCAAACCCAACGCAAAGTTAAGCAGCCGTGCGTGCAAATACGTGGCCAGGGTGATAGCTGGCAGGCTCAATTGCAGATGGGGAGTGCAGTACACATGACACGAGCATTTAACCATAGCCTGTACTATGATGTGTTTTCTGTGGGGAGGCCCTAGTGCCTTGCATGCATGGCTGGATTGTAAAGGAAAAAGTAGTCCTCCTGCTTTAAAGGGGCGCGGCCCTCCTGGTACTTGGGGAAGCGTACATGCCACATTCTGCGTTTCTCACCATGCTGGCCAAGGGACATGGGACTATGGCCTTTGTCCAATCAGGTGCTCAAGGTGTTCGTCACAGGCAAGAGCAGCAATAGGAAGAAGGACTCCTCTTGCTTCACTGGGGCACGGCCCTCACAGTACTTGGGGAAAGGCATGTGCCACATTCTGCGCATCTCACCATGGTGGCCAATGGAAATGAGACTGTGGGGAATGTCCAATCGGGTGCTCAGGGTGTGCGTCACAGGAAAGGACAGCAATATTTGTTTCCATTAGTTTGGGTAGTGCGGCTGGCAAACATGGCAGGATGCACATTTTTCGTTGTGGGTGATGCCTTTGTGGAAGATCTGGTCGTGTATGCCCTCCAAGAAGGCTTTTTTGCCAATTTCGGTTTGGAGGGAGTGGAGGCTTTGTGGCGCAGTGTCGAAGCGTGCTGTTTCAGCGGAGCGCTTGTAGAATGTCAACACATGGCCACTTCCGGACCTGTACATGTTGTGGTTGTGCACTTTGGAGCCTTCATTTAGGGTTCCATGTCTTTTTCCCGTGTGTACCGTCAACTTAAGAAGATGATGAAAGCAGTGCAGCACATTTTTCCCACTGCCAAGGTGCATTTCTCAAGTATACCCCAAGAATAGTGTGGAACGATTTCAATGATTCCTGTCACCAGCCAGAGGTTGGAAGGGGTCTCATCAACATAAGCATATGTGACTTCTTGAGTGCTGCTGGTATGTTCTCCTGTGAGAATGACAACATTTGTTCTCGATATATACACCTTTTCAAAGGAAACAGCATGTCTTTGTCGACCAGTGGCAATGACATTTTCTTTCACAATCTACAGGCTGCAGTGAAGTCCCTATTGTAAGAATGTGAGCTGATGTAGAAAACACAGAAATACTTATAAAAAACGCAAAAAAAGGTGTTTCTATGGAAGCACCTTTAAAAAAAAAAGGCTCTTTTAAGAGCCGCCACAACTAACGACGTCCCCTACCCTGGTTGAACGTTACTCCCGCACGCGCACAGATGAAAAGTCAGCGAATATCACGATAGTTGCAAGGTAGCACTTGTCAGATACGCCCCTTTTGCAGATGATGGCCATACAAATGGACCTGTAGAGGCTACGGGATTGGTCAATGAGTGAGGTTTCTGGTTGCGGTGTGTACACACAGACTGTGGTACAAAGTGTATTTGTGGACAGAAATGCAGGGGGTGCGGTTATGGCTGTGTGTTTCAGGAGCCACAGTGTGCGGGTTCTATGGGAGTTCGAAATACATTGATTGAAAGTGAATGGAGAACACTTTGCAGTGGCTGCTCATTTTGGAATCTTTCATGTGGATGTGTAGAGCTATGGAGTACCTACAATGAAGTGACTGATTTGGTTTGTCTGTGTGACACTTTGGTGGCACGCAATCATGCCGACATTATTGTTGTTTATTGTGGAGGGAAAATTGCACAGCATGCGTTTCAGTGCCATTTGCGATGAAGGAGGCACTTGCCCAGGTGATGCATTTGTTTTCGATCTCTTGCATAACTTTCTATCGCATTATGCAGACACACGATGTGGCTACATCATTTCTTATTTGGTACACAAATGAAGAAAGCACGGTACATTGCGAAGAAGTGCATTTGTGCCTTTGTACGACATGTGCCAATGGCGTACATCACACATGGGAAAATTACGTTTCACAGCAGGAACAACAACTAACGTCCATGTTACAACGTTTTTCCATTGAATTTGATAGGTTTTTAGTAGCGCAACTTAACCATAACGTCCCTTTAACAATGTTTTTGTTAGTGAATATATATATATTCAGTGAAAACAAATTGTTAGGGGGACGTTTCACAGCACGAACAATTTACCCCAGCTATAACGTTCATCTTACTATGCCTGCCATCCCAATTTCTGCATTCAAATTGCCTTGGTGCCCTTCTTGAAAGTAGTGGAAAACTTTTTGTAGCAAGTGTTGCACACTGATACTCTTCAAAACGCTGTGCAACACGTAAAGAAACCACTTTCTACAGCGACTCCCTTTCCAACCGATTGAACTACAGTGTTTTGCACAGTGCCACGCCTCCCGCCCTGCATCCGTTCACTGGCAATTCTATTGTTCATCTCTGAAAAGTGCTTTTTTATTTCCCTTTTTTCCTTTCCCAGTTCATTCCCATTTATTATGGTCTTCTGACACGCCACAGAAGGAACGGCAGGAAAGGCCCGGAACAGAAGGGGCAACACCTGCATGGATACCATAGGGGACATGCCGAGAGAAGGAATTATTGGTTGGCGGTCACTTACATAGGCGCCAGTCATTGTTATGCTCCCGGACGCACCCTTCCCAAAGCAGATGTGGCAAATGCTGTACATGAAATTATCCTATGTAACTATTGAAAGGGCGGTAGACTGCCCACTGGTCCCTTGTGCTTTCATTTCAGTTGTCGTCACATGCTGTACAAACACTTCATTCTACGCCACTAGTCTTAGGAGTAGCATTCACAGAGATGTATACATTCTGGAATACAAGAATGTTTACAACAACGGGAAACACAGCTTCATTATGTGGAGGAGGAAGGCATTTATTCTGTGCAACCCATGCAGGTACAGTACTTTTCTAAGCACCACTAACATTGTCTGCGCTCTGCACATTCTGTTGTTTGCTAACTTGCCTTTATATGCACTAGTATGTGCGTGACCAAGCCGCACCAGCTTTCCCATTTTGCAGACTCACTACAAACTGTCCCACCAGCAGTTGCATGTTTTCGTCAACTGAACTACCTGCAGGTGACCTCTTGAAACTTTCCGTCACACTGCTTGTGAACATGCCCATGTTACACTGCGGGTTGCTGTTCCATGTTTACCAGTGGGTGTCATACAGCCAGGCGTGCTTCAGTCACACATTGGTAGGTTTGCAGAGCCACCCACGTAGTCGGCAGGAGTACCTGAAATGCAGTAGCCTACCGTATGAATCCCTAGGGTTGGCGACAGGGGAGGTGTTAACAGCACACAGTGGATCACCTATGGATGGGTATAGGTGTGCAACGGATGCAGATGCTCTTCCACAACTATTTAAAAGTGCATTTGAAGATGCTGACATGCTACGGATACATTTGTGATGTCATCTTTGATGTCATGGGTGTTAGTCCTTGCAGTGCACAGTGGTGGCGTGAGTTATGGTTGCTTAGCTTACCATAACTGGCGAATTTCTGAGGTTGTTCGGTTTTACTTGTAACCATAACGTCCATGTAACAACGTTTTCCATTGAATTTCATAGGTTTTTAGTAGCGCAACTTAACCAAAACGTCCCTTTAACAATGTTTTTGTTGTGAACATATATATATTCAGTAAAAACAAATTGTTAGGGGGACGTTATGGTTAAGTTGCACTAATAAAAACCTATGGAAAAAGTTTGTTAAAGGGATATTATGGTTACAAGTAAAATCGAAAACCCCCAGAAATTCGCCAGTTATGGTAAGGTAAGCAACCATAACTCGCGCCACCACAGTGCACTACTAAGACTAACACTCAGGACATCCCCTACCTTTCTCAAACCTGTGGTGTTCCCCCTATTTCTCTGAGCCTTCCCTTAATGCACCTCACCTACGTAGTGTAGAGAAACCCCTCAACGCTCACACCAGAAAAAATGTAACCAACTAGGGAAAAAGGCCCAGCACACCACTTGCGAGGAGAAAAAGTTTTATTTCTACCAAAGATAAAGATGCGCCAGCAAAGAACTCTGCTGTCACGGAGCACTGTGGCAAAATCAAGACGAGTAATACGTTAAAAGTGCGCACAGTGTCATCAGTGACGGGGGCATCTGCAGGGATTTGAGAACCAGAGGCGCCTGTAGTGGGAGGGGTGATTTGAACATTTTGGAAAGAATCTGGGTTCTTTTTGAATCAATTTGCCATAAAGGTCATCCTTCTCATGACTCTATCAATGTCCTCACATGTCCATTGGACCGAGATTGGAATGGACCTAGGGCCTAGTTGGAAATCCCGACCTTGAGGTGTGACTGGGATTTGAGGTGAGGGTTGACTCTTATTTTTTTTTTATTTCTTTGTTTTCTTTTAACAACAACAAAACAAATAACATACAAACAACCATAACATAAATGGCTTATGGGCACTTTGTACGGATCTTGCCCTTCCGCTGTAGTTTCATGGTTTCCCCAACGACCTTGTTAGTTCAGTCGGGACCTCCTGTTGGGTCGAACACCAGGTCTGGTACGCATAATGTTATATTCTTGGGCTTCGTGCTTGGCCTTTCTATTTCGTCTATGGATCCTCTTTTTCCGAGGGATCTTCTGAGTTCCCTCCTCCGGGTGGCCAAAGAGGTCTTGTATTAGTGTGTTCCATGCAGTCAATTTGTGCGCAGTTTCACCTTCCCCTCTTATCACTGCACTCGTCCACACCACTGTCTCTGCCTGCGTCCACTTCTGAAGTTCTGACCACCATGCTTCTACGCGTGGGCCCTCCCTTGACTTCCATGTCATTGCTATCCTTCTCTTGGCCAGTATACTTATTAAGTCTTTCATCTTCGCCAGGTGCGATTCGTGTTTACTCCCTCTCGAGAAGAGGCCCA
Source organism: Ambystoma mexicanum (assembly GCF_040938575.1). Lineage (NCBI taxonomy): Eukaryota > Metazoa > Chordata > Amphibia > Caudata > Ambystomatidae > Ambystoma > Ambystoma mexicanum. The sequence goes on along the minus strand of NC_090933.1, from coordinate 775,887,924 downwards.
GTAGGTACTTTTCGTGGTATTCCGCCTGGATTTGAAGTCCGCTTCTTGCTATCTTAAGTCTGATCCCGTCCCAGAACTCTTGTATCACTGGGCAGGACCAGAACATGTGTACCATGTCCGCTTCTTCTGACGAGCAGCGGGGGCACCCGCTCTGGCCTCCCATCTGGACTTTATTCATCTTTTTGGGTGTGAGATACGCTCTGTGTGTTACATATAGCTGCGCCTGCCTAAATCTTGCATTTCTGGATACCTTTTTTGGGTATCGTAGGGCCCTGGTCCATTCTTGGTCGCTGAGGGGTCTCCCCAACTCCTCCTCCCAACGCTGCCTCGTGTGTTGCTCCTGTGGGTTTTTAACTTTCAGTAGCTGTTCATATAATCTGGAGGTTGTGTGCTTTCCCTCTGCAATGTCATACCATACGTCTAATGCTGTCTCCTCATCCTGGTCTTCCCAATCTGCCCATCTTCTCGTAATGTTTCTCAGCATGCCGGTATATAGGATGAATTGATCCACATGTGTTTCATATTCGTCTACCATTTCATGGAAGTCCGCCCACCTTCCCTCCCTTCTCAAGTCTCCAATTTGTGCTACACCTTTAGCCTCTCAATGTGCTTGATATGTTGCTAATGTATTTGTGTTCCCTCCCAGGAGGCCCGCTAGAGGGATTTGTGCCGACTGCGGATCTTTTACCCCTTGGAGTTTCCACACTCTTTTCCATAAGTCCATTGCAATGTTGAGCATGTTCGGCAGGGTTCTGAGCCGGGGTCTGTCGAGCCATAGTATTTCCCTTAGATAATATTCCTTCAGTGCTGGCTGGAAAATGCGTGTGTCTATTGTTTCGTCTTCCCCCAGCCATTTTACTGCAAATTGCAGCTGCCCTGCTAAGTAGTACCTCTCGAAGTCCTGTAGTCTGATACCCCCTTCTTCGTAGTCCTTCTGCAAGGTCCTTATTGCAATCCTATTTCTCCCTCACCCCCATAGGAATGAACGCCTTATCGTGTTTAGTTTAGTGAAAAAGGCCCTGGGTATGCTGTATGGGATGTTCGTGAGGAAGTATAATAGGCGGGGCAGCAGCACCATTTTCAGGAGGGCTGCTCTCCCCATCATTCCCAGTGGGAGTGTCCCCCCGAAGGTCATCGACCGCTGTGTTCTTTCTAGAGCGACGAGCGTGTTGGATGTATGGGTATCAGCGGTGTCATGATGTATCCCTATACCCAAATATTTGAAGGTGTGGGGCGCCCATGTCAGGTCCAGTTCCGGCAAACACTGTGGGTGGACGTGTTTTAGACCTGCTAAGGGGAAGACGAGGGACTTCTCTTTATTAATCGCCATGCGCGAAAGCCTGGTGTACTCCCCGATCGCTTCTAGGAGGCAGGGTAGGTTTGTGGTTGGCTTGCTTACGAATAGGAGCATATCATCCGCGTATAGCGAGATTTGGTGGAGTACCCCATCTATGTCTAGTCCGGTGATCCTATATTCTGCTCTAAGGATTACCGCAAATGGCTCTAGGGCCAGGATGTATAACATTGGCGATAGCGGCACCCATGCTTGGTTCCTCTATGTATCGCCCACTCCTTGGAAATGAATCGCCCAGTTTTCACCCTTGCTCTGGGTTCCTTATATAATAACCTGATCCATCGGAGGTACCCCTCCCCGATACCAAAATGGGCGAGTACACTCACCAGCCATTACCAACGCACAGAGTCAAAAGCTTTGACAGTGTCCAAGGACACTATTACGCTCTCGTCTTGTAGTCGATTTGTCTCATCTATCACGTGATGAAGTCTGCGGAGGTTCCAGGACGTATTCCTTCCCGAAACGTAGCCTGTTTGGTCCGGGTGAATCAGTGTGGGTATTACCTGTTTTAAGCGGTTGGCTAGGACTGCCGCTAGCATTTTAGCATCCTGATTAATAAGGGATATCGGCCTATAGGAGGTGCAGTTCCTGGGGGGCTTCCCTGGTTTGAGGATCGGGACAATTATTGATTCCGACAGGCTTGTCGGGAGACGCCTGGTCTCATATGCGTCTTGGAATGTCTCTAGTAGTTTCGGGGCAATGGCGCTCTTGTACGTCTTGTAGAACTCTCCCGGAAGCCCATCCGGGCCCAGGGTTTTGCCGGTGGGAAGTTCTGCGATCACACTCTCTATTTCTTCCACCGTGAGGGGTGCGTCCAATAGCTGGACCTGTTCTTCCCCCAGCCTCGGCAACCCCATTTCTACCAGTGCATCTGCTATGTCCTCCGGATCTATTTCTGAATTCGGGGCGTACAGTTGCTCATAGAAACGCGCAAACATAGCGTTAATGTGCTTTTGGTCCCTGATCTCTGTCCCAGTGTGGTCTTCTAGCACCGTTATGGGATCTTTTTTACTCTCCTGTCTGGTGAGCCAGGCCAGGAGCCTACTAGGTTTATCCCCTTCCGTGTGTAACCGCTGTAGGTACCTCCCATAGTTTAGCCTCCCTAGTTTTTCCCAGAGCAACAAACATTTAGTCTGCAGCTCTATCGGCTCTCCCGGTTCCTCCCTCTCTATCCCCGCGCGTTGTTCATTCAATTCGATCACCCTCTGAAGTTCATTCAACTCCCTCATGGCCGCTCCCGTCAATCCTCCTGTTTTGCCTATTGCTGCTCCCCTTATTACTACCTTAAATGCGTCCCATAATACAGCGCCACTCTCAACACTGCCCTCGTTCTGCTCGAAATAATCATCGATCACCTCCTGGAGGTGTTCCTTGAACTCACCCTCTCTCAGGGCCTCTGCTCGAAGTCGCCATGTTGGAAAAGGGGCTTTCCTATTGGTGTGTGCCCATGTTGCCACTATTGGGGCATGATAAGAAAGTGTGCATGCTTTAATATTGATTCCCGTGATATCTTGTAATGATTCCCTGCCCGCAAATATATAGTCTATACGTGTGAATGTTCCATGTGGTGCGCTGTAGTGTGTATAACCCCTCCCCTCTCCATGTACCTGCCGCCATACGTCCGCTAGCTGTAGCTGCTCCAGGATCCTATGCAATTCTTTGGCTGGGGTTGCCGGCTTCTTGTGTTTACTATCAGACCTGTCGAGGAGGGGATTCAAGGTGCAGTTGAAGTCGCCGGCCCAGATGAACGTTGCCTCCCTACATTGCGCGAACTTGGGCGCTAGCTTTTTGAAGAAGTCCGTTGCATCATTATTCGGTGCGTAGGTGTTGACCAGGCACACCTCTTCTAGCATGCCATGCACTAATACCAGCCGTCCCTCTGTGTCGGTCTCCTGCTTGAGTAGCTGGAACAGGACCCCCGGGGCAATCCATATTAGTGCTCCTTGTGCGTAATTTGAATATGTGCCGCTGTATATCTTTCCTCCCCATTTCTTATCCACCTTGGCCTGTCTGTCTCTCGTGAGGTGTGTCTCCTGTAACATTGCTATCTTGATTTTCATCTGGTTTAGCCAGGCATAAACTCTAAGTCTCTTGACATACGCAGTGAGTCCTCTCACAATCCAGGAGCTATTGTCAATTCATCTGGTCCCATGATCTTCTCTGTTTACCCGGCTTCATTATCCCACTGCTGTGTCCTTGCATCCTGCCCTTTGGTCTCCTCGTACCTATCGCCCTCGGTGTCCTGGTCCTGGATCCTTGCCTCTTGATGCAGCCACTGCTGCTGTCACAGGATTCCTGCCCCATGTTACTCCGGCCGCTTATTGTCTGTATTATTTTGATGTCCTTTGCAGTAGTCCTTCCGTAGTTTGTGCCGTGTGCCGCCCATTCACTCCATTCAACGTCCTTAACCTGAATAAAAACTGGAAAACTAACACCCAGCCACCCTCCCCCTGCTCGGGCCCTGCCGCTTCTCTCATCATGCTCCCGTGAGGGGGCGGACTCGCCGCAGCGTGATGCCTTAAAACTGACATCCAAACTAGTAGTTCATTCTTCCCGGGGGCGCCGCTACTCTCAGCCAACACAGCTAAAGTGGGGCTGATTGCTCCTCTATGCTTTCTTCTAGCTTCTTTTAACTTACATAATGCTTATTTTCTTTGTTCCAGGTTGCCTTTGTTACTCCTCATCGGGGTCTATTTCCGGCATTGCTAGCGTTTCTCTGCCTCAGCTGAGGGATGTCTTGCGAGTCCATCCAACTGCGGGCCTACATGTTTTGCCTTGGTGTATCACCTTGAGTTTAGCGGGGAACAGGAGCATGTATTTCACCCCCGTGATCCTGAGGCGTTCTTTTGTTGGGCCGAACTGTGCCCGTTGCCTCTGAACCATAGCTGTATAGTCTGGATACATTGTGATCTTGGAAGAGTTTCTGATTATTCCCCCTCCCCTCCTTGAGAACGCTAGTATTCTCGCTGTCTTTGTAGTTCATTATCCTAGCAATTATCGCTCTCAGGGGGGGGCACCCGGCTGGGGTCTTCCGGTCAGGGCTCTGTGTGCCCTTTCTACCACAAAGCCCTGGGATAGTACACCTGCTCTGACCGCCTGGAGGAGCATGTTTTCCACGTACTCAGTGGGGTCTTTGCCTTCCTCACCTTCCGGAATTCCAATTATGCGTATGTTGTTCCTCTGCGCTCTGCCCTCTGCATCTTCCACTCTCCTTTCCAGAACCTTGATTCTCTGTAATACCTCCGACATCTGTGTCTGCGTTACAGCAAACCCTGCCGTATTTTGCTGCACCTGCTGGTCCGTCGCCGTCACTCTCTCTGTTAAGTTCCTTGCATCCTGGCAGAGGAAGCCCACATCTACCATTACTGTATCCAGTTTATTTTCTAGAGATGCTTTCAGAGCCCCTATTGCTGTGTCCATCTTCTTTTCGAGGGATGCTTTTATGGAGGCGATTGTCTCCAGTATTGTGCCTTCGTTAGCGGCTTCCGCTGGGTGTGAGGTGTCATCTGTGGCTGCTGCCTTGTCGGCTGATGGTGACAGTTTGTGTCCGGATGCCTTAGTAAAGGTTTCCATGCTTACTTGCTTGGTTTTCCCTTCTGTTTTCTTGTTTGGCATCGCGGGGGGTACCGTCCTCTGCCTGTGTTGCCAGTACCAGTCTTGGCTGTGCCCCACGTGCCGTGGCCCCGGTTTCTTCCTCCGCCACGCTCTTCCTGCTCCTCAGTGTTTGCGGGTCTCTACGGCATATGTTTTTCGGGCACCTTCCACCTTGTAATAAGGTTGTTATACTCTCCGGCAGGTATATACGTTGGGCCTTCGTATCCTTGACGCCCTCGTTGCTCCCGGTGCTTTTTGCTGTCGGGTGTCGCCTGTCGGATGTCGCCTCGGGCTCAGGCCTTTCCTGTGTCTGCTGCGTGTGTCCACGTGTTGCCTGCGTTGCGTATGAGCCCTCCGGGAGTCACCTCACAGTATCAGGGGGTAGGTTCGCCCCTATGTCGGTGTTCGCCGGCACTGGGGTTCGGCTTCAGTATTTTTGCTGGGGTTTTCTTTCCTCCAGCCTCACCGCCTTCTCTGCGGTGTGGCTCCGTGTGCCTCTGACCCCCTCGCTGGGTTTCGCGGGCGGGGTTGGCCGTTCGGAGAATGTACGCTTTGATCCCATCTGAGTCCTCGGGTCTCCTCTGTTTTGCCGTCCTTCTCCATCCGGCAGCGCTGATCTCCCTAGGTTGTTTACTGCAGTCCCCGTCTACGCCTCCGGGCCTCTCCCGCTTCTGCGTCCCACTCCACCGGTCACGCTGGCCTCCACTTCGTGGGGTTGACTTAGGCTCGTGTCTTCCCTGCACTGGTTTCTGCGTTATGCGCGGCCGGTGTCCTTCTTGCCGATCGAGCAGATTCTCTGGCTCACTCTGTATTATGCGGCCGGGGTCCTCCCACAGCTCGCGCATCCGCCATTTTGTTTTCGCGGGATGATTCCTCTCCGGCGGTCTATCTTCTTTTCCACCGCCTGATTTTCTCCGGGGGCTTCGCCGGGTGGGCAGCAGGTGTTCCGGTCTCTGTGGAGAGACTTTGGTGGTCTTCTGGAACCAATTTATGCTAGTTTTGTCGGATTTTGTCAGGATCGCTCCAGAGCTCCTCAGCTGCACGTCTCACTACATCGGCTGCTTAGCCACGCCCCGAGGGTTGACCCTTGTTCTTTAGAGCTGCTGACAAGGATTCCTCTTCCTGTGGAAGTGAATCCTTTTCCTTGTGTGGATGGGAATCCCTCTCCCTGGGTGTAGAATGGGACCTTTCCTTATGAGAAGTCTTAGAAGAGTGCTTCTCCAGCATGGGGTCTGGGATGGATTCACATGCTCATGAATATTCCAATCGTCAGGCTGGGAATCCTCGGTAAAGAAAAAATCAGTTTCGTTTCTGAACTGTCTTTCTACTAGTAACCAATCACTGGTCTCTGGCTGATACTGCCCCCAGACAATGACTGCCCTCTACATAAGCCCCTCCTCTGGCAGCCATCTTCCGATTTTTACCGCATGTTCAAGTGTTGGGAGTCCTCGTGCTTTAGCTCTCGAGCTTTTACTGCGGTTTGCGTTTTTTCGAAGAGTTTTATATTTTCAGTCAGTCGACCCTCAAGCTTCACCGACTTCACTTCTGATTAACTGGGACCCGTTTTCGGAATTTTCTTCGCCCCTCAAGGGCATCTTTTCGTCGTGTTTTCCTCTTCTCAGAGGATTCCAGAAGATCTTTGATGTCTACCCTGCGTGGACATGGCCCAGGACAAGGGAAGCGTGATGCCCGTTGGATCCAAGCTGTTCAGGAGCTGCCCTGGATGCGGACTTAAGAATGTCTTTAAAGAGGATGAGCACTCTCACTGCCTCCACGACGACAAATCGCACGTGGAGAAGGAGTGTGCGCTTTGGAAGAACATGTCCGAACGGACAATGAAGGATCGTCGTATTCAACTCACCAACTGGCTGGAGGGGAAGAGCCCAGCAGCAGCTGAGAAGAGGAAGAAATCCGAGCGGTCTTCTAAGACCTTTGAGGGTGCTCTGGCGACGGGGGCCCAACAAAAGGCAAAGCACCGCCAGTCCGCGGGCACCGGGAGCGCCTATCGGTCAGGCTCCTCGGCTGCCAGGCAGGGCGCACTATCACTGACGCCATCAACAACAAGCCAACTCTCTGGCTCGATGAAAAGGAAGTCGGAGAACCCGGGTAAGCTTCGGGAGAAGTCCCGGTCGATCCCGACAGACAGCCGAGGGGGAGCGAAGCGGTGACCATCCCCCCAAGGTGAAGGCCTCAGGCACGCCCAATTTCGTGAAGGCCCTGATTCACCCGGCAAAGGCCTCGATTGAGGAAGTTGTGGCGGCCCTGGCGAAACCTACAGAGGTTTCCCCAGTGGAGGCGACTTCAGGGGCTAGAGTTTCCCTGCCACCCAGGAGGGAATCGTCTTTTCTGCCTATCGAGAAGACGAGAAGACCCCTGTGAAACCCCAGCAGGAGAAAGAGGGGGGGCACAGTAGCCATAACGGACACGAATACCACCTCTGAGGATGAGTTGGTGAGCATCCAACGGACCCTGGCCAAGACGTTCGAGGAATCCAGGGCCCACTGGAAGGATCCCGACGAAGCCGACAAGGAGAGCAACAGAGGGGCCGACGATGAAGATGGGGCCACAGAAGACCCAGCGCCCCAACAGTCGGTCCCGTTGCAGCCGGTACCCGTACCTCAAGATAATTCAGGAGCTATCTTGATGGCTATACAGACCCTGTGCGCTGAGATAAGGACAAGGATGCCCTTACCCTCCACCGACGATCCAGCGGGGCCTGGTCCGTCGGGAGCCCACCTAGCAAGCGAGGAGACGAGTCCATCCTCCATCCATGGGAGGTGGGAGGCCGGCTGGCGAAATTCGTCAGCATGTGGGAGTCCATCTCCACCGACCTTTCGGTGCTGGATGCCCTGGCCCGTGGGCACACCCTGGAATTCCGAAAGAGGTGTCCCCGTATTCCACCCATGGCCAGGTAAGAAAACCGCAACTACTTCTGAAGGTACTAGCGATGTTAAGAAAGGGAGCCATACAACTCGTCCCAAAGAGGCTCCGGGGCTCCGGAGTGTACTTGCAGTACTTCATCGTCTGGAAGAAGACCGGCGGTTGGTGACCCATCCTGGACCTTCGTCGTCTAAACAAGTACATCAAGTCCCAGAAGTTCCGGATGGTCACCCTCCAGCATGTGCTGGGACAGCTGGAGGAAGGCGATATCCTATCGTTGCTGGACTTGGAGGGTGCCTACTTCCACATCCCCATCGTAAAAGGACATCGCAAATTCCTACGATTAGTGGTCCAAGGACGACAATATGAGTTGAAGGCCCTTCCCTTCGGATTGAAGTTGGCGCCCAGGGTGTTCACCAAGTGCCTAGCACCAGTGGCGGCGTGGCTGCGCCTTCAGGGGATCCACGTCTACCCCTACCTGGACGATTGGCTCATCCGAGCAAAGTCAAGAGAACTCGCCGTTGATCACACAGCGAAGACCGTCCAACTTCTCACGGATCTGGGATTCTCGATCAACTTCGCGAAATCCCACTTGGTACCATCGCAAGTCGCCCTGTTCCTGGGAGCCAAGCTCGACACAAAGGTGCGATTTGGCTTCGCCGTTGGAGGAAAGGACGAAGGCCATCCTGGGCAAGATACAACGGCGGCTGACCATGGACGTGGCCAGATCCATCAAGTCCCTACTCGGCATGATGTCCTCGTGCATCTACCTCATGCGCCTATGCAGGCTACGGATGCGACTGCTACAGGAGTTCCTTGACGCCCGTTGGATGCAAGCGGCGGGCAGCTTCGAAGACAGGATCTCACTCAACGAGATTTTCCGCCAAGCAATCCGGTGGTGGGGCCCCCTTGCGCATCTTGCGGCGGGCATGGACTTCCAGACCCCGGCACATCAGGAGATGGTGACGACGGACGCCTCCCTGGAGGGATGGGGGACGCACACTGGAGATCTCCACGCAAGAGGCCTTTGGCTTCTGGAGAAGAGGTCACTACACATCAATGTCCTGGAGCTCGGTGTAGTGTTCTGGGCCCTCAGGTCGTTCCTTCTGTCCCTCAAGGGCAAAGTGGTAAGGGTCTGCACCGACAACACCACCATGATGTTTTACGCCAGGAAGCAGGGGGGCAGATCCCCAGCCCTATCCAAGGAAGCACAGGATCTGTGGCACTGGGCCGTCGCCCAAAGGATGTTCCTGGTACCCTTCCATCTGCGCTCGTGCCAAGAGTGGGAACTGTGGCAGGATCAAGTAGATCTCCTATTCCGACGATGGGGCAATCCCCAGATCAACCTATTAGAGACAGCGACAAACGCCAAGTGCCGGAGGTTCGCCAGCAGGTTTCCCCAGCCGGGGAGCATGGGCGATGCCTTCTCATTCCCCTGGGACGGCCTTTTCCTGTATGCGTTCCACCGTTGCTGCTGTGACTCATCAGTCAACTCAGACGGTCCCGGTGCAGGATAATCCTCGTCGCACTGGCATGGCCGAGGCAGATCTGGTTCCCGAACCTTCTGGACTTGTCAGTGTCCCTCCCGGTCAAACTATCGACGGGTGCGGATCTTCTCACAACGGAAGGAGGCGCCATCCTCCATCACGACCAAGGATCGCTGAACCTGCAGGCCTGGTTCCTGCAGCACTAGACTTCGGAGGGTACGATATCCCAGTGGACTGCAAGGAGGTGCTTGCAGAGGCCAGGGCGTCCTCGACTCTCAAGTGCTATGGACACAAATGGAAGAGGTTCTCTGTCTGGTAGAGTGCACAGAAGATTAACCCTCTGCGGATTACGGCCCCTCAAGTGCTGCCGTACTTGCTATCGCTTGCCAAGTCGGGGCTGGCGCATGCCTCCATCAAGATCCATCTGGCGGCTATCTCCCGCTACACCAGAACTCTGGGGCGGTCATCTCTATTTTCTCATCGCCTGGTGAAGGAGTTCATGAAAGGTCTGTCCCGATTGTTCCCGCCGGTGAAGGCTCCAGCCCCGGTGTGGGAGCTCAACGTGGTGCTGACCAGGGTCATGGGGCCGCCATTCGAGCCTCTGCATTCGGCACCATTGAAGTTCCTGTCGTGGAAGACAGCGTTTCTTGTGGCCATCACCTCCGCACGACGAGTGGGAGAGATCCAGGCCCTCTCCTGTAAACCTCCACACCTGACATTCCACGAGACGAGGGTGGTGATGAGGACGCACCCCTCCTTCATGCCCAAGGTGCCTCCGGACTTCCATCTCAACAAGCCCTTGGTGTTACCGGTTTTCTTCTCGTCGCCTTCGTCGCAGGCTGAGAGGACTTTGCACTCGCTGGATGTGGCTAGAGTGCTGAAGTTCTACGTGGACCGCACAACGAGTTTTCGGAAGACATCACAGCTGTTTGAGAACTTTGGACCTGTGAACCAAGGGAAGGCCCTCTCGAAGGCTTCCATTTCCAGATGGCTCTCTGGCTGCATCATGCACTGTCACCGGTTGGCAAGCCGACTGTTGCCCGGCCGTCCGAGAGCCCATTCAACCAGAGCGATCGCCACTACCACAGCGTTCCTGTCTGGTGGGCCCCTGCTGGACATCGGCAGTGCTACTATGTGGAATTCGATGCACACCTTCACGAGATTCTACTGCGTCGACTGGGATTCCAGGGAGGAGTCCAGAGTCGGCCAGGCAGTGCTGCGCAACCTGTTCGCCTGAAGGTGAGCAGGTGAGGAGTTAAGAGTTGCTTAATTTTGAGTTGTTGAAATGCTTAATGTTGAGCCTTGCCACCTCCCGTGGTTGTGCATGTGTGTACTGCTATGTATTGTATTCATGAGTATTTGAATCCATGCCAGACCCCATGCTGGAGAAGGAATAAGTTACGTACCTGTAACTGTTGTACTCCAGCATGGAATATACATGCAAACCCTCCCACTTACCCCTCTGCTGCTCTTCCCTTGGTCCTACTGCCACTTTATGTGCTACTAAATATGAAGATGGATGCCAGAGGAGGGGCTTAGGTAGAAGGCAGTCATTGGCTGGGGGCAGTATGACCCAGAGACCAGTGATTTGTTACTAGTAGAAAGCCAGTTCAGAAACAAAACTGAAACTGATTTTTTCTTTACCAAGGATTCCCAGCCTGACTGCTGGGAATATTCACGAGCATGTGAATCCATGCCAGACCCATGCTGGAGAATAGTTACAGGTAAGTAACTTGTTCCTTCTTGGACTCCTTCCCCTTCAGTAGGCTCTTCGGGATGTGTTTTTTAACCAGGTGGGATAATCCCGACTGTTTAGGGCTTTTACCTGTCTTCGACAAGGCATGTTGAACTTTGGCTGTGGAGTGACCTGACGTCTCATCAGCCGACACACCACGTTTGGGATCGGATTTAGGCGCGACGTCTGTGCTGTCTTATGACAGTTGGGGCCTGTCCTGAGGCGATCGGGACCTCAAGTGCCCAGAGGACAGGGATTATGTGGACCTCTCCCTAGGGATCATGTGTGGGCCATTGATCGACGAACGCATTGAGTCACGGCCCTTGGCTGTGTGTTTAGTGGTAGGGGCAGTGTGAGCGCTGATGCCGCTGGGGGTTGTCCCCCTAACAGGGCCGTCGGCCTGTCGGTTGGTGTCGGGGACTTGCGCTTGGGAAACCAATGTTTCCACGCCTTCGCCGTCCGGCGTTGCTGCCATCGCTTCAAGTCCCCTCCACGTCCATGGTGGCCTCGGCCTACATGGCGTAGTGGGCCCAGCACTTACTTAAACGGTCCTTTAACGTCTTAGGTTTAAAGAGCTTACATGCTTGACAGTTCCTTTCGACGTGATCCCGTGGGAGACGAAGGTTGCACACCAGGTGCCTGTCGACCCAGGCAAATTTTTTGTTGCAACTTGGGCAGAACTTGAAAGGGGTTCTATCCATAATTAAATTAAATGCCAGCTATGCGAAGATAATGTGTGAAAAGTGGTAAATATACTCTCCAATGTCCTCCCCCATCTCTCACTACTGTGTGGGCCAAAGCCCGAAGCGGCCCTCCAATGCCGAAAGGATCTGTCGATGGGAGTCTTTTTCGACGGTCGTCTTCTTCACCGCTGTCAGAGATGTTATCGATAGTCGGTGAGTGGAGATATAAAGGATAGGAAGAGTAACTATCTTTAATTGATTAATCAATGACATTATGCCGAAATTAGAACTCTGCGATTTTGTGTCCATCTACGATGGCGGAAAAAGACCATCTGAGCGACCTCGACGCATGAAGGACCATGGGCACAGTGGACATCACACTAGAGATAGTATTACTGGCACGCCCTGTGAACGTCCCTTTTAGAATTTTGAAAACAACAACTGTAATACTCTGCAGCTTCCACTAGATGTCGGCCTATTCACAGCATGTGAGTCTAAGCAGATACAAGCATCAGGAATACGATTACGGTGAGTAATGTATCATATATATATATTCAGTGAAAACAAATTGTTAGAGGGAGGTTATGGTTAAATTGCATTAATAAAAACCTATCACATTCAGTGGATAAACTTTGTTAATTGGATATTATGATCAGTGTTGTTGTCCTGTACATTGAATTGCACCAAACTCAGTTTGTGATTTAACACAGTTTTTAATTTGAACACTCTTGTGTGTTCAACCTCTCATTGGAGGTGCCCTTCGATTACACGTGTTTCGGCACTACTGGTGCCTTTCTCAAATCAGGGCTTTTCTTAACACAAACAATTCAATTACTATTGTATGAAATTTCAGTACAATTGTTGAATAATCACAGATAGACAGAAAACAAGGAGTGGTGAGGGGGAGGAGTGTTTAGGATGAGAAAAATATATATTGAGAAACAGACAAAACACATGAGAAAAAATAAAATAGAATAAAATCAATACAAAAGTGAAACCAAGCATCAAATCATGATTTAATAGTCCTATCTCTATCATTAGTTCTGTGTCATCTTTGTTACAGCCATTGCACATACTGTTTCTCATATTCCAGTCGTATAATACCCATGTGGTTCTGTCATCTTTGTTACAGTCATTGCACATATTCTTTATAATGTTAGTCATATAGTACCCATGTGTCTATATTGTTCTGATTTCCACTTGTGTATGTCATTTATCTTTATATTTACATAAAGAATCCTGCATTCTCTAATAATTGCATGCTTGTGAACCTGATTAGGTCACACGGTCTACATCATTGCATTTTCATTGCCCGTATTAGTTCAAAGATTGCCTCTTATACTACAGTCAAAACCTCGTACAGACTATTGAAATCATAAATTATAATGAATTGTTTCATGTCTAACTGCGTGTGCTGGTGGCCAGTCTTCTCATGTAATATACATGAAGATAATAACTGGGTTAAATCCCACCTGCAATGAAATGTGTCTAGTTATTATTTATAGGATTTATATTGTGGAGTGGACAGAAAATCAAGGTTTGTCCGTCCATAACTAAGAGTCAAACTGGAATGATTATTAGTATGTGTGAATAAAAGCCATGGAATCGACTTCGTAAAAGGGAGTCCAGGTGTGTAAAAACTGGATGTTTATAATATGTGCAGAGTTAGATTGAAAAGAACCGTTTGTATAGCATATTTGTTTGTTCAGTGTAAAAAGACGAGCGTGTGTGTATAAGTCTGGAACATATGTCAATATATAACGCGGATAGGGAATCTTCCGCGTGCCTTCTAAGGCTTGTTCTTCTGTCTGCATTACACTTATTGCTTACTTGTTGATTGATCAATCTCTGCGCGGCGTCGGCTCTCCGGGATGCAGTCGGACTGCCACGTACCCTGCAAATGTTGTTATAGGTTGCCATGGATAAATTGCAAACCCATTGTCGCTTTCTCGCTTGGTTGGCCTCCGGCCGCCATACTTTAGGAAAGCCTGACTGATTGATGTCTTATGAGTGGTTGTAAAAAAATCTCGGAATCATTTTTTACAATTCTGACTTGAACATAGATAGAAAACTAAGGGTCAGTTCCCGTTGGGCACGAGAACGTTTTAGCAATAATTTGATCTGTCTTGCGTGTGACAGCGCCTCCCATAATTTGCTAGTAAATTGCTGCGTGAGTGTTGTTGATCTGAGTGCCAGGGTTACACACTGAGAGAATGCCTCCTACTCTTAGGAGAAAAAAAAACATTTGCTTGAAATAGGACACATCGATATACTTCCAGATTTAAATTGCTGTAAGAGTAGGTTAGAAATCTTACTGTGAATCTCGATAGGGTGTCAACTAATTTCTCATGAGTTATGTGTTTATAGGTAAACTGTACTGCCTCATTTTTTAAAATACTTGAAAGTAACTTGATTTAATTGGCAAGGTTGGGTTTGTACCTTGTTGTATAGGGATAAATCATCTTCCCTTACTCACCATCCTTTTGACAGTAAGCTGACCTAACTTGGATGTTGGTGAACAGTTTAGGGATACATATTACCCTAATTACACAACTGATCTTATCTATGACAACTTTTGGTTTGCCCTTGCCATGTATCAATTTGTTAGATGCTCACAATAAAGAATACATTTCATTGGGCCTCATTACACGGTAGGCGGTAACCATGGTGCTATTAGCGCCATGGTTGCCGCCGGTATTTTACTGTGTCCACCTTGGTGGATAGCGGAATTACCGCCCTACTCCAAGGTGAGCGGGGGCGGTAATTCCCCATTCACCAAGGCACTTCCCCATTCCCATTTTTGCCCCCATAGGGCTCAATGGGAATGGGGAAGGCGCCAATTACGGTACCGTAATTAGCACCAAGGTCCCTTTGCGGCACCCTACTTTAACGGCTGGTAAAACCAGCTGTTAAGGTCGGGTCCTGCAAAGGGAACTCGTAGTAAGGCGGTAAGGGTTTACCGGTACCGGTGCCCTTACCGGTACCGGTAATCCCTTACCACCTAAAGTGTAATGAGGCCCATTGACTTTTAGTCCATACTCAATAACAAAGCTTGGTTTGTCCTTGGCGGGTGTCAATTCTTTGAGGGCTCTCAAGGAGTACATTTCATTATCTTTATTGAGTCCATACTCAAGAGTCCTGAATTTACAAATGAGTCTCGCCTCTATCTGCCGAAGTGCAATCTCTCGGTCACCACCTCTTGTTCCAAGGGTGACTTTCTGTAGTCTAATGAACTTGATGCCTTGTTTCTGCTCCATCTGGTGTTCCTTTTGCCAATGATTCGCGAGTGGCAGCATTGGATTTTGGCTACCAATCCCGGATAAGTATTCTTGTATTCGAGTACGAAGTTCTTTGATCGTACTTCTTATGTAAATACAATCACATACGCAAATTATGGCTTAAACAACAAATTTCGACCTGCAATTCATATTTTCTTTTATCCGTATTCTGTTGCCTTGTTTGTCTTGAAAGAAGTTAGTGTTCTCATGAGCATGTTTGCACAATGTGCAGGTGCCACATTTCCTGCAGCCAGAAACCTTGGTCATAACCATGTTTGCCTTTTTAGTACTTGTGTCTTCAGGGAGTAGGGATGGGCTCAGATTGTTTCTTAGGGTTTTAGCCCTTTTATAGATCATTTTTGGACCTTGGTCCACATATTGTGAAATGTGCGGGTCAAATTGCAGGAGACGCCAGTTCCGGGTAAGAATTTTCTTAATCTTCATATTGGCAACTTTAAACTATGCAGGTCATCCTGCAAAGAACTCATGTACAGGCCATCATGAGGCCATGAAGGGACTACTTTCCTTTAAGAACTATTTTGCTGCTTGTGTGTGGTACTGGAACTTCTTACCTGGGAACTACTTTTTTGATGCTATTTAAACCACGCCCGAAGAGCAGCACACGCTTCGCGTTATTCTGCATCTTAGCAGCGTAACGCTCACCGTGTCTGCAGTCCAGCATCCAGTCTACAGCCATACCCGTCTTGTGTCCGGAGCCGATCCTAGAGAAAAGGAAAGAAGAAGAGAAGGTTAGAACAAGGAGATTTCCATTTGGTCATCTTTTCCTGGAGCAGCCACACCTGTGGATAAAAATAAACTGCGTCGCATTGCCAGCTGCAGCGCCGTGCCATACTGACCTGTCTTCGGAGCATCTCCATGACCTGGCGCAGCTCCCGTTGAATCACCGCCCGAAACATCAGCGTCTGAAAAGACAAGAACAAACAAAAGGTGAGCGGGGTTCCGCCAAAGACATTCTTTTACTTACTGCAAGATACTTACTCGGAATTTTACCGCTCGAGGCAGCGCTGCTCACCATCCTACGTGAGACATTTTCGGCAAGGCGCCGCACCTGCAAAGACGATAGAGAACTATTAGTTAATTACATTTGGAAAAATATTACTTGCTAGACAGTGCTTGGTACAAACTGACTCTTACTAAGCGCTACCTTCATCCATCGAGGCGAAATCACTCCTTGGATCATGCTGCAAGGGAAAAGGTATGAAAGGAGCAAGAGTGAATTAACAGACATTTGAACTCTAGAATAACTATACATTCGGTTTACACACTACTTACCTCGGAGTCATTGTTGTCTGGAACTCTGCCAAATACCTTTGGATCAATGAAGTAACTGAACTTCTACGCGCCCCTGCACTCCACGCAGGATGGAGAGTTCATCCTTCCACACAATAAGGTGAGACTTTATGAAGGGGAATACTGGAAGTTTTCAGGGAAAATAGTGTTAGTGTAACCTCTCTACCACAGGTGGCTAATCCCCTTTACTGCTTTTAGGAAAATATTCCTGCGGGCCAGGCAGACGGAACTGAGTGGGCAAGTGCAGTCGATCATCACTTCGCTACGAGTCACACTGGTGGAGACCGCAGCAGTCCAGCTTCGTTCGGCGCCCCTGTGGAATCCAGGTGAGCGTAACAGCATTACGATCAGAGAACTTGTACCCGAATACGAGAACACTTATCTGGGATTGATAGCCAATTCCAATGCTGCCACTCGAGAATCATTGGCAAAAGGAACACCAGATGGAGCAGAAACAAGGCATCAAGTTTATTGGACTTCAGAAAGTCACCCTTGGAAGAAGAGGTGGCGATCGAGAGATCGCACTTCGGCAGACAGAGGCTAGACTCATTTGTAAATTCAGGACTCTTGAGTACGGACTCAATAAAGATAATGAAATGTGCTCCTTCTTGTGAGCCCTCAAACAATTGACACCCGGTAAGGGTCATCCAAGCTTTGTTATTGAGTACGGACTAAAAGTCAATGAAAGGTCTTCTTTATTGTGAGCATCTAACAAATTACTACTTGGCAAAGGCAAACCAAAAGTTGTCATCGATGAGATCTGTTGTATAATTAGGGTAATATGTATCCTTAAAATGTTCACCAACATCTAAGTCAGGTAAGCTTATTGTGAAAAGGTTGGCAAGTAAGGGAAGATGATTCATCCCGATACAACAAGGTACAAACCCAACTTTGCCAATCAAATCAAGTTACTTTCAATTAGATATGCACCTTGCTACACGTATTTTCAAATATGAGGCAATATAGTTTACCTCTAAACACGTATCTCATATAAGAAATTAGTTGACACTCTATCGAGATTCACAGTAAGATTTCTAACCTACTCTTACAGGAATTTAAATCTGGAAATATATCCATGTGTTCTATTTCAAACAAAGTGTTTTTTCCTCCTAAGAGTAGGAGGTGTTCGTTCACAAACAGTAATTGGGGCTCAGTGTGTAACCCTGGCAACTCACATCGACAACACTCACGTAGCAATTTACTTGCAAATTATGGGAGGTGCTGTCATACGCAATACAGATCAAATGATTACTAAAACATTCTCGTGTCCAACGGGATCTGGCCCTTAGTTTTCTATCTATGTTCAAGTCAGATTTGTAAAATATGATTACCAAACAAGGTTTTTTACAACCACTCATAAGACATCAATCAGTCAGACTTTCCCAAAGTATGGCGGCCGAAGGCCAACCAAGCGAGAAAGCGACGATGGGTTTGCAATGTATCCATGGCAACCTATAACAACATTCGTGGGATACGTGGCACTCCGACTGCATCCCGGAGAGCCGACGCCACACGGAGATTGATCTATCAACAAGTAAGCAATAATTGTAATGCAGACAGAAAAACAAGCCTTAAAAGGTACGCGGAACATTGCCTATCCGCATTCTATAATGACATATGTTCCAGACTTATACGCACAAGCTTGTCTTTTTGCACTGCACAAACAAATATGCTATACAAAATTCGAAGGTAGCTATTTAATGCTCTTTGTTAATGAATGCGCACACAGATATTTGTAATATTCTATTTGTTAACCCTAGTAACCCGCGGAAACGCAGTTGCTTATCAATCTAACTCTGCACATATTATAAGCAGCCAGTTTTTACACACCTGGTCTCCCGTTTACGATGTTGATTCCCCGGCTTTTATTCAAACATACTAATAGTCACTCCAGTTTGAGTCTTAGCTTTGGACGGACAAACCTTGATTTTCTGACCACTCACCAATATAAATCCTATAAATAATAACTAGACACATTTCATTGCAGGTGGGATTTAACCCAGTCATTATCTTCATGTATATTACATGAGAAGACCGACCACCAGCACACGCAATAAGACATGAAAGAATTCATTAAAATTTAAGATTTCAATAGTCTGTACGAGGTTTTGACTGTAGTATAAGAGGCAATCTTTGAACTAATACGGGCATAGAAAATGTAATGATGTAGACCATGGGACCTAATCAGGTTCACAAGCGTGCAATTATTAGAGAATGTAGGATTCTTTATGTAAATATAAAGATAAATGACATACACAAGTGGAAATCAGAACAATATAGACACATGATAAACAGTATGTGCAATGGCTGTAACAAAGATGGCACAGAACAGATGATAGAGATAGGACTATTAAATAATGATTTGATGTTTGGTTTCACTTTTTTATTGTTTTTTTTCATGAGTTTTGTCTGTTCTCAATATGTATTTTTCTGACCCTATACACTCCTCCCCTTCACCACTACTTGTTTTCTGTCTACCGTGATTATGCAACAATTGTACTGAAATTTCATGCAATAGCAATTGAATTGTTTGGGTTAAGAAAAGCCCTGATTTGAGAAAGGCACCAGTAGTGCCAAAACATGTGTAATTGAAGGGCACCTCCCATGAGAGGTTAAACATACGAGTGTTAAAATTAAAAACTTTTTTTTTTCACAAACTTTGAATGTGGCGCAATTCAATGTAGAGGACTAACATCGACTATGATTTGGAGGTGGGGTCTTGACCTCCGTTCCTCACAGTTGTGACACCAACCTAAACAGGCATCATCTAACCAGGTCGCACAGCATAAGTTCTTTATGCAACAACCCCCTCAACAAAGGGATATTGTGGTTACAAGTAAAATCGAAAACCCCCAGAAATTCCCCAGTTATGGTAAGGTAAGCAACCATAACTCGTGCCACCACCGTGCACTGCTAAGACTAACACTCGGGACATCCCTTACCTTTCTCAAACCTGTGGTGTTCCCCCTATTGCTCTGAGCCTTCTCTTAAAGGAATGGTTTGGTCAAAAAATGTTATTGCCCCTACGGGTTGGCCATGTGTTTTTAAGCCTAAGTCGCTCGATTTTAGAAAAATTTCCTATGGACCTTACCCGAGTTTTTTTCCATTAAACGCACGCGAAAACAGGCACCAGGGAGCTGCCTTTTTGTGATAATCCAATCATTTCCCCCATCGCCCTGGCTGACCTGCTTTTGCGGCACTAAATCATATCCCCCGCCCCTGAGCCTGACATTATCAAAACATTCATACCCCGCCTCTCTCCGTGACGTTACTGTGCTGCATAGGCAAACGCGCCCAGTCGTCTTCTACGCGACTTCACACAGAACCCGGAAACCAACTCAGATCAGCCCACAACACAGCGCGCCACAATTCGGAATATGAAACTATACTTTAAAATCAAACGGCAACACAGTAAATTTGGTAAAGTACATTTATTTGACATTAAATGTTTATAGAATATTCTGCAATTGCCATATGAACTCCGAAAGTCATTTATTTTCTTTTATCTCTATCCGCAAATCCGTAAAACATACTTGCCAACCCTACCGATTTAGGCGGTAGGATACCGCTTTTTAAGCAGTCCTACTGCCTACCGATTTTTTGACACCAAATACTGATTTTTTTGGGAAGAAAAAAAAATGTTTTATTTTTTACATTTTTTTTTTTTTTTTTTTCCACGGCAACTCGGGGGAGTCTTTCAAGGGCTCCCTCGAGCTGGCATACCCGGAGAATGCCCGGCATGCAGGCTTTTAATGTCAAAGGCACCCACGGCGGTGGGCTAAAAGCGCCCCTCCACCGCGGGTGCCTTTTGGCCAAAGGCGCCATTAGCCCCCCACCACGCCAGCTTGGGGGAGTCTTTCAAGGTCTTCCCCGAGCTGGTGTAGCGGGAGAAGGCGTGGAATGCAGGCTGTTAATGTCAAAGGCACACATGGCGGTGGGCTAAAAGCGCCCCTCCGCCGCAGGTGCCTTTGGAAAAAGGCGCCATTAGCCCCCCACCACGCCAACTCGGGGGAGTCTTTCAAGGACTTCCCCGAGCTGGCGTAGCGGGAGAAGGCACGGCATGCAGGCTGTTAATGTCAAACGCACCCACGGCGGTGGGCCCAAAGCGACCCTCCGCCGCGGGTGCCTTCGGCAAAAGGCGCCATTAGCTCCCCACCACGCCAACTCGGGGGAGTCTTTCAAGGACTTCCCCGAGCTGGCGTAGCGGGAGAAGGCGCAGCATGCAGGCTTTTAATGTCAAAGGCACCCATGGCGGTGGGCTAAAAGCGCCCCTCCACCGCGGGTGCCTTTTGGCCAAAGGCGCCATTAGCCCCCCACCACGCCAGCTCGGGGGAGTCTTTCAAGGACTTCCCCGAGCTGGCGTAGCGGGAGAAGGTGCAGCATGCATACCTTTGATGTAAAAGGCGCCCACGGCGGTGGGCTAAGGGCGCCCCTCCGCCGCGAGTGCCTTTCACATAAGGCGCCATTAGCCCCCACCACGTCAACTCCGGTGAGTCTTTCAAGGGCTCGCCCGAGCTGGCGTGATGGCAGAAGGCGTGGCAGGCGCCTCATTGTCATTGAATGCACCCGCGGCGGCGGGCTCATTAAATGACAATGGGCTGCTGACGCGCCCTATTCCTATCATTACCTCCTCGCCTGACTATTTTTTAAACTTTAAGATTCCTACAGATTTTTGGTCACAGAATGTTGGCATGTATGCGTAAAATGTTATTGTGAGTCACGCACTGTTCCTTTATGGTACACAGGGTGTTGGTTTTCGTTCAAAGAAGCACTTTTGTCGCACGTTGAACCACAAGGCTGTTCCATCAAGTAGGCACTAGGCCAGCGTAAAGGTTGATATGTTGCTTCTAGCCGCTAGTACCGCATAAGGGCATATGGGCCCTTGGCGATCGTCCCATAAGATCATCAGAATAGTGCAGTTGTTTACATTAAGCTGCAGCTGGCGGTTAAAAAATCCATCTGCCGGTGTCTGAAACTGGTGGCAGGGGCAAAAGGGAAGGATGTACCTATTTTGAAAGCATAAAATTTATAATTAGTCTCGCCAGTCGATCTTTATTAATATTATTCATTTTATTTATTACGGCCGAGCTGAAACTATTTGCTTTCAAGGATAGTGCAATGGAGTATGTTCGGCTCTAAAATCAATGCGAAAACTAACGAAATAAATCGAGGTTGGTACACAATGAGAAATGACTTTTTGTCTACATGCGTGTGGAATGTGGACCTGCATGCCCATGTGCCCGCTACAAGGACGATCCCACAAACCTTTTCAAAGCTCTTCATTCATTCATTTATTCATGCATCCATTCATTCATTCTTCATTCCGGCATAAAAGCGTCTAAAGAGTTACTTACATTATATTTGCAATTCCCATTGTGTCTCTGCGTAATGCAGTCCGTAAATCCCACTGTGCTCTTGACAACGATTTTTCGTATGCTGAACTAACATGAAACTCGGTCTAGTTTAAGAATTTTCTGCCTTATCGTCTCAAACGTTATTGCACCCCCCAACCCTCCCTTCAAATGAAGTTCTTTCTGCATGGTCCCTGTCTCTCAAGGTCAAAAAACAATAGAACCTTATACTGCCAGTGCGAGTTGTGGGCCTCTTCAGGGCGCGAGCTGAAAATCAAAGCCGCTGACCTTCACTAGAAATGAGCATACATTCTTTCTTTGCAACATCCCGTAGTAAAGCCATCTGTGAGAACTTGAAGTTTCAAATCCATCTATGTAGTGCGCCTCAATGTGCAAATGCGAACTGGCTTCTCTCCCATCTGCAACGGCTCGCTTGGCGCGTTCTTAGGCCCCAATTTTGTCCTCATTTCTGCAAGCTTTGAAGCCCCAAAGAACCATAACTATTGAGACTTTTAATTTTTTGGGGAAGGTCAGGGAAAGTATAAAGTACCCGAGGAGTTGAGTTGAAAGTGAGATTTATTGTTTGTTTGTTTTATTATTTGCAATACGCAAGCCTCCCCTCGGTTAACAGTGCCCAGCATTTATAAGAGATTGCAAAAATTAGTTACATCAACAAAACTATATACATACACATATAGACAAGGTCAGCAATATGAGGTGAATAGAGAGAGAATTCAAAGATGACACCCAGGTAGTTCGGCATCCAGGATGGTGAAGGTAGGGGTTAGGGTTAGCGTACTTTGTATGCACACTGTACAATAAAATTTATTTACAAAAAGACAATCGTATTACACTTATTTAAACCGGGATTTGTACTTCACAACCAGCTCTCCTTTGGGTGGACATGGCACAGTGGCAATGTTGGGTGTGGCAATGGATCAGTGTTCTGCACAGAAACGTTCAAAATTCCATATCTGTGCTTCTCTAATACAGCAACAATAAGGCTTTTGACAAAGTCAAACTCCATTTCCTCATAGACTGGTTTGATCACCTATTGCTTACTTCTTTTTGAAAAGGCCTTAGTGTAGCGAGGCATCCTTACATTACCCGTAGCCCTAGATTGTTCACGGCCGAGATTCTCGTTATGGGCCAAGACGCCAAGTAGAGTCCTATGTCTCATGCCCTGTATGCTGAAATGCAAGCGCTTTGGCCTGTACTTTAGGCACATATTGTGGAACACCTCCAAACCTCCTATGTGACAGAATTCTGTCAGTCCCATCAAATCTCTTGATAGAGTTTTATCGAAAACAATCTTCTCAATGGCTTTGTGTGTCGGTGAAGATGGATTCAACCACTTCTTCTTCCGTGCCTCCACTGGGGATAAAGGGCCATGTTCACATTGGTGGAAATGTAGGTTTTCTGACCAGCGGTGCACGTTGGTACAGTGGTGCATCAGTGACCGCCATTTTTCAAGTAGTATTTCCACTGACCCTTCACAAGTTTTGGAGCTCCACCAAAGATGGTTGCTGATAGACTGGGACCACTCTGAAATATTTTCCAAACCTTTTTTTTTCCCTGCAGCCGATATTTTCTTATTGATTGATTTAGCAAGATGCCATACCTCAAATTGATGTTTAATATGTGGGAACTGCTCTCTCATTGTCTTGGCAATTGAAACGTGTCTGTCCGTGGCTATGAGGTGGCTATGAGGTGGATGTGCATTCCCCTCGATTGTAGATATTCCACTGATTTTATAAATCCTAGTTTCTCCATGGCCACTGAAGATGTACATTGTGTTACCTGCACGACCACCGAACTCACAATTTTCTTACTATCCATGTCCTTAAAGTGGTAGGTGCAGTACTTGGCAGAAAATCCAGGGCTGTCGCACTGTCCATCGCCAGCTAGCCTGAATCGTCTGCCTTCGAATGTACTTGCTAGAGACAATTGTTCAATTTTCCAAGCATCACTAATGGCCGGAAACAGATAATTATGTTGGTATTTGTAGTACTGCGTTTTTGAAATGAAATGGAGTCCCACAAACTGAAAGAAAGACTCTAACTTTCTAAAACTGGAGCTACTAAAAAGTGATGCAGCTGCACACAGTAGATTGCCTGCTGGCAGTTTCCCCAGCATCGGTTGTGCAGACCATGAGAGCATATGATGTAATCTACAGGCGGCATGTATTGTGACGTTACTGCCTTGTTTTTGACTAGTCACATGAATCAATGGCTTCCCACATACTTTCCCTCTGACGGAATGCCCACATTTCAGCATACTTATAATATCCATCAAACAACTATTGAATACTATGTATTTGCCCTCTTTCGTTAGACTGTCATCCTGCGTCAAAGTTGTTTCGGCCTGTGACGTTGACCACATTTGAAAGAAATATCGCTGCTATCAAGTTCTGATGCGTCGGTGAATGCTGCTGCTGGTTCATTCTCTGTCATTTCAACATCTGCTACCTCAACATTGATGGGAGAACACAACAATGTCGACAGCTTTTTTGGTGGCAATTTATTGGCGGGTGTAGATTGTGTGAATTGATCTGTGACTACTTCAGAACTATCTTCAATACATCCAGTATCATGTTGTTGCGGCGGTGCGGTCGTACTGTAGAAATGCTCCAATAAAACTTTGCTGGATTCTCCGTACACATTCATTTCATGTTCTGGCCATTGGACATGAGCATCCCGAGTCTCAACATGCCGCGTCTGAATTAATAGTTCCTCCATAGTGTAAATGGTCTGGCAAGGAACATCTTTCATTCGCTTCACTGTCTGTGTATGTATAGTTCGTAGACCCACGGGTGACTAGAGGACAGATTGGAAAAGGGATGTTCAGTTTAAACACAAGATAAAGTATAGTACAATTGACTGGAAAAAAACATAAAATAGTCCCCAGCACAAAAAATGTCTAAAGTTATGAACTTTTTGTAACTAACCTTATTTTGGTTTCTTTTCTTTGCAACTTTTTTGACTCGACCTTCAACATCTGCACGCTGTTGCTCCGATAAGTATCCGCATGTCTCCCCTTCCTCTTGCGCTGCAACGACTATATTTTCTGTATCCGCATAGACAGCACGGAATGAGGCTCCATCGACTCCCTGAAACATAGTATTTTCATTACTGTGTATCAAAATATTGTTCGCGTAAAACGCACGCGAAGACGAACACACATGTACATCTCAATAGCCAAACATGATTTAAACATTGTGTGGAACAATCAAACGACAAGTATTCGAGCTCTGATGACCTAGTTCGATGGAGATGTCAGTATCCATACCTCTGGCTCTGCATGGACTGCCACAAATGATTGTATTGAAGAGGAGGCATCAGCAACTCCCTGAAACACAGTACTTGCATTAGTATGGTTTTCAATATCGTAAACATAACACACACTTGGGGTCGACGGCACAGGTACATATAAAGAGATAACCACAAATGTTGCATTGTCTAAAAGAATCAAGGAATATTTAAAAATGATCAGATTTAATCGACTTATTTCTCCGATTTCTTTACATCTGCATCATCTAAATGGGATCTTGTGATTGTAGTGGAAGCTCCATCATCTCCCTGAAACACAGTACTTGCGTTAATAGGGAAGAAAGTATAGCAAATGGAATCACGTTATATGATCACGATCGATGGAGCTGTCAGTATCCATACCTCATGCTGCTGAAGAATATCTAGGGCTGTTGTCAATGTGGTGCGCACTTCCGAAAGCTGTTGCGCCCATTCGTATCTGCATGGTCCCGCTTCCACCGGAATTACTTGAATGTCAGGCTCTGCATCAAATGCGTGGGTTGACGATTCAACAACTGCCTAAAACATACTATTTGCATTAGTAAGGATTACAATATTGAAAACACAACACACGCTTGGGGTCGACCGCACAGGTACAGATCAACGGCTAACCACATATGAAACATGGTGTAGAACAATCAAACGACAATTGTTCCAGTCCTGATGATCACGGTCAGTTGAGCTGTCAGTATCCATACCTCGGGCTGCTGAAGAACATCTAGGGCTGTTGTCAATGTGGTGGACGCTTTAGCATCTCCCTGAAAGACAGTACTTGCATTAGTATGGATAACACTAATTATAACTGAAAACAAACACCAGGGGACGACAACTAAGGTGTATATCAATTGGAAAGCACTAACCAAACAATTGGTAAAATAATCACACGATACATACAAACTATTACTTGACATGCATAAAACAAGTCTGTAGCGGAATAGCCAAGTATGATTACCTGATACGCGCTAGAAGTGGTTGATAACTGCGAGCACGTGACAGAAGTAGAATGTTCTTGCTTCAGATTCAAGGGATAGTCAAGAAGTTGTAAAGGTAAATTATTGTTTGATAATGAAATGCCAATATTTAAAATTGCCATGTAAGGAGACAGAATACTTGAGTAATGCGCACTATAGCACAGTTCCCTGTTCCCATATATAGATTTCGTTTGTGGGTTATGAAATATAAAAATAATATATTGATAAATGTCATTATTCAAAAAGCTATACACTCATATCAATGTCGAAAGTATTACAAATTGGAAACAACACCTAATATATCAATGAATCCATTCGGCTACCTACACACTACCACAAGGCCTAAAGCTAAAAACGGACACTTGACTCACCAGTGGCAGATTGTGGATGAATAGAGTGGGAATAGCGTGTGCGAGCAATTATCGTGTCGATCGCCGTTTCTTCTTCTTTGTTACCCAAGATGTGGTGTACATGTTCGAGGGAAAGTGCCGGCTGCAGATGCGGTATCGATCACCCCTCTTGTCCTCAAAGACTTGTTGGACTGTACTTTCCAGATCATCCAGTAGATATCCCCAATGTCTGACCCATTCTCTTATTCGATCAACAGTTTTCGGGAATACATGCATTGTAGTGCCTTCAGATTTAGCATGGGTCTTCGAAGGGCAACCGCTAATTGAACAGGCAGGCATTGTTGAAAACTCTGAAAAGTAAATATCAAGATTATTATAAAACCTTCATGGATAAAAATGTCATGCTCAATGCAATGTTTGTATTGGTTGCCGGGACTATACCAGTTCATCATGTGCAGCTTAGTATTTGCATAAGTTACAGAAATGTTTTAAATTATGTGGCTAAACTCTGAACATGTGACTCGTCCCTTGGATGTTCTGTCTTGCACGAAAAGGAACCATGCTTACATTATTGACTGGACCCCCGAAGGATGCAATTTGATGACAATTGACACAGATGAAAATAAATAGGTCTATTGATAGCATAACAATTGAAACTCAAGTCAATAGCAATGAGACCAATGACCATAGCTCTATTGGGTATTGTAATAGCAAATAGATTGAAATGTAAAAATGACCGAAATATGACTAGGATACATGGCCTTACCTTGACCAACAAACAGTTGGATTCAGCAGGCCGAGCAGTATGTTGCAGGAGAACAGGTAGATGGCCACAGGTAGCACGGCGACGAGCAAATTGGCATAGATCTCAGTGCTTCTCAGGTAGAAGGTTCAGGAGTTGACTTGCAAAGCACAAAGATGTTCTCATGAGACATATCAAGTGGTTTATAAAGTATTAGAAACAGGGGTGTGTTTGTGAATGAATGACGTGTGTATGTCGTGGTATTATGTTTATTGTAGGGGGGCGGCCTGCCTCAGGGGAGGCCTGCCTAGAGACACGGGGTCTGAGGAGACCATGTGAGCGATGGCCCCTGGGCGTGGGATACCTTTTGAAGTGTACATGCTGTTTGGCACCTTGGCCGTTTGCGCCCGTCACAGCCCCCCATGCCAGCGCTCATCCCCGGGTGTGAACCGCCTTTGATAGAGGGGGTGGGATGGATGGGCCTGGGGCGTGCAGATAAGGCACAGGAAGACTGCTGAATGTAGACACACTTATGTGGATTGCAGGGGGGCGGCCTGCCTCACGGGATGCCTGCCTGGAGACAAGGGGTCTGAGGAGGCCATATGAGCGATGGCCCCTGGGCGTGGGATACCTTTTGAAGTGTACATGCTGTTTGGCACCTTGGCCGCTTGCGCCCGTCCCTTGCCCTTATGTGATGTTAACTTTGCATGACATTCGCGTAGATGGGCAGGACACGGGGCATCCATTTTTGTACCCCCTTTCCACTCCATTTTGGTAACCAGGCCTCACTGCGATAGTACAGCGCGCAGAGCACATGGCCCACAGCCTCGTTCCCACTCTGACTGGAAAACTCCAGAGGTATTTGCAACAACTAATAAATGTAACGCATCACTCTCTGAGATCATGGTCCTGCATGTGAACCGGCCTGAACCAAGCACATGGCTCGTTCATCTCCACAAACGTGTCCTTGCCCACGCACCCTCGCCAGTGGAAAGTTACTGCCATTTTGACCCTGTGTCCCTGCAAGGTATTCTCTTCATGTGCCAGACCACTGACCACGCCATGATGGCCACCTAGCAGATCCCCAACTAACATTAGACCCCTACTGCAGTATATCGTTGCCTATCAATAACAAATGCCACATATCGGAGATTCTTGTGAGCACAGACCCACACTTCAAACACTGTATTATAGTGGTCAAGACCCTTGACTTAAGGCCTGTATAATCCAATGTTAATTGATAGTATTGATATATGTGTGACTTTTATAGAGACATAACCGACTGAAAGACTTTGAACAAGTGTTATTTAGTGCATGCATTATTCATAATATATTATGTTAGCTTAGATAGTGACCCCCCCGCTTCACAGCGACCTGAACTTCACCCATTCCGAGCACAGGTGTCTGACGTCCATCCTTGAATGGTGACACACTTGATTGATTTAAAAAATCGAAACAACCGTTGTTAAAATATATGTGGTGTTTTATTTTGTAGCTTATTTTGATGACACAAAAATACAAAAGTTTACACATTGTACAGTTCAGGTTGCAGCACAGCGAGAGAAAATCCCCTGTACTGACCGCTGTCACTCGGGAGCGTTTCTCTTATGGCATGAACGGCACAGGCGGGTATCACTCTTCGAACGCGGTGTCCAAGCCTCCCGTGAAGCCACCATGCAAAGGAACGATAGGCCACCAGCCTGTACCACCTGTGAAAAGGAATGAAACAAACTGTTTTTAAATGACCAAGATAAGTTTAATAAACAATTGTTTTCAATGACAATTCTTGTAACTAATGGCATTCTGCTCGGACAAATGCTATCTAGACACTGCACACTATTGAAAGACTTTCATGCGTTACAATGATATGTATATGTAATTTTGGATATAGTAGAAGTCCATGAAATGGGAGTGGCATGACAAGCAGAGTATACTTACTCGTTACTCTGATTACGAGGACGAACAGTTGCGCAAAGTTCGTGCATAAGCACCATCATTATCCTCAACACGGACCGTGTGAGGCAGGCTGCCCTGAAGTCTGGCAGCTCGGTGATGCATTGCGGTCGTGGCTCACCTTCCGAAATGTAGGCCACGCATCCCGAGTTTTCACAGCAGCAGCAGTTCTCCTCCTCGGTCGGCATTGGCTCGCACCGATTGCATGTGCACCAGGGGGAAACACCGTCCATGCGACTAAGTGCAGTGTCTTCATCCGTTGATTCGTCCTGCCAACTGCTGTCCGAAGCCCCATCGTTTTCACGTGTTTCCCTTTCCAGTAGTTCCTCCTCGGTATACTCAGGCTCGTACATGTAGGGCATTATTGTATCCATTGTGTGTTGCACAAACTAAAATAATTGATAGCGGTGGTACTGGAATCTGTCCACATGGGCTACAAGCAACGAAGGTAGCTGACCAGAGCACAGAAACGAGTCACAGAATACTCAAAGTAACACAGAGAGGAATGGAATCGAAAATCTGCTGCTGTGTGTTGTGAAACGGTCTGTTTATACTTATTGAGGAAAGAGGCGTCCTGCCATTTCCATGGCGATACGTCATTAGCTGAAGCGCAGCGATTGTTGACACGAGACGTGCTTTGGCATTGTGAAATGGGCGGTACGCGTCTGCTGATGACAGGCTCAGGGGCGGGGGTTATGATTTAGTGCCGCAAAAGCAGGTCAGCCAGGGCGATGGGGGAAAGGATAGGATTATCACAAAATGGCAGCTCTCTGGTGCCTGTTTTCGCGTGCGTTTAATGGACGAAGGTCCATAGGAAATATTTCTAAAATCGAGCGACTTAGGCTTAAAAACACATGGCAGACCCGTAGGGGCAATAAAAAAATTTTACCGAACCATTCCTTTAATGCACCTCACCTACCTAGTGTAGAGAGAACCCCTCAATGCTCACACCAGAAAAAATGCAACCCATTATGGAAAAAGCGCCAGAACACCTCTTGCAAGGAGAACAAGTTTTAGTTCTACAAAAGATAAAGATACGCCAACAAAGAACTCTGCTCTCGTGGAGCGCTCTGGCAAAATCGAGATGAGAAACACGTGAAAAGTGCACACAGTGTCATCAGTGACGTAAGATACATAGGTTACAAATCCGAATGTCTGGTTGGTGCAACCCTATACATAGGCTACCTG
The DNA here is from genome assembly GCF_040938575.1 of Ambystoma mexicanum. Classification (NCBI taxonomy): domain Eukaryota; kingdom Metazoa; phylum Chordata; class Amphibia; order Caudata; family Ambystomatidae; genus Ambystoma; species Ambystoma mexicanum. Next base: position 775,857,739 of record NC_090933.1, on the reverse strand, counting down.
CCCCATAAGGGATGCCAGGCCATTGGTCCCAGCCCCTTCTGTCCGTCTTCTTCCACGTGGGCTCCTTCTGGTAGGTCATTGGGCACAAAGCTACATTTAATTGCCAATTAGGAACAAGTAAACAATGCTGTCTCTATCTCTCACTTAATGTGCACCTGGTTCTGCAGACATGGACGCGGAGGATGCTTTTGAGGTCACTATAACTTACAAACCCCAACTCGATCCCAGACGCGCCATTGCCCTTCCAAAACTTTCCACCCTAGTTTTTAGGCTTGTTGCTTTGCCCCTGCCACCACCTCACAGCACAAATCATATGACTTAGTGGTGGGGGCAGCCGTTGCTGCTTTCTGAACGGAGGAGAGCACAGGGGCAACGTGCTGGTCGTGGAAGCAAGACCACGCAGAGCAATAGAGGTTTGAAACCCAGATCCACGCTTGTTTAAAAAAAACAATAAAATACAAAATAAAATTTCTGATCTTTTCTGATCGATTGGTGATCGAACAGTTTTATGGTTGTTGGTGTGGAACTGGCTGATACTTTGGAATGTTGGAGTCTTGGGGGATGGGGCATCTGAGCACTATATTTTAACGCTGGGACTGGGAAAGGTCAGAGGCTCATGCCCTCCTTTTCGTATGATAACTTTTCGCAGGGAGCTCTAAACCCCCTCATGGCCTTGCAGGGCACATTCCTCCTGGGATACAAATGCTGGCAGTATGAGACAATGGAAAATTTATAAATCTCTGTGGATCTGGCCTTTCTCACCGCTGCCCATGTTACAACCTATTCCCGCATGCACACGTTTATTTCTACGTTCGTGGCCTGGACGTACTGCCCTGGATACAGTGCAGCATTAGACCTCAATTTCAATATGGCTGCTATTTCTAAAATGGCATTTCACCCCCAATACACCCTATACCCACACATGCACTAACTTGCCCGTGATTTAGCTTTTAGCGATGCCCCCTCCCCCTATAGTCTCCCCAAGCGTCTACAACACACTTTGTGGCTTCCACTTCACTCTGAACCTCTGGGGAGCCTGGGAGGAACGGCCCCACTTCCCAACATTCCCCCTTTCATTAATCCCACATTAACAAACTTCCAAGTAAGTCTCTCTTTCTCCTGCTTCTCCATCCTCTCCCTCTCCAAATATGGTGGTGTCCCCTCCTTTGGTACCCATGCTCTACACAAAGACCATAAAGTTTCCCCTGCTTGTGTATATTGCTCGGGGGCTACATGTCATATATATACACACCCTATCCTCTGCTAAGTCTACCCAGTGTTGCACTTAGTGCTAAGGTTCTGGTGGGTGAATTGTGGTGCCTGGCGGTGAAGACGTTGCTCTAACCTGAGCATGAGGGTTTTGTCATGATGCCTACCCCCGGGCATCAGGACCAAGCCCATCAGCTCTGGAAGTAGGCATCCAGATACTTACTAAAACCCCAACAGCCCAGGCTGGGGGCTGTTTGGGTGCCGTCCTGGCGCCATAGGCGCCAGACTCATAGACTTTACTTACCTGATGCAGACCATGCTGCTAGTGAGTCCAAGCCAACGTGAGGCCTGGATGGGACTATTTTTCTACAGGGACTATTTTTTACTCGGGCGTGGATCTAGGGAACTTCTTACCTGGAACTACTTTGGAGGCTATTTAAACCTCGCCCGAACAGCACATGCTTCGCGCTATTCTGCATCCAGCAGCGTAACGCTTCACCGTGCCTGCAGTCTGCATCCAGTCTTCTGCCACGCCCGCCTTGAATCTGGAGCTCCTAAAACCAAGGGGAAAGAAAAGGACAAGATTAGAAAACAAACTATTTCGAATTCCTCACCTGATTTCGGATCCATTTCGCCTCCGGACCTGGAAAGAACATCATTTTCAGTACGCGTCGCATCTCCAGCTGCAGCGCCGTGCCATACTCACCAGTCGTCGCAGCACCTTTCGATTCGGCGCTGCCTCCATCATTTCTTCGCCGAACTCCAGCACCTGAGGGACAAAAGAAAACAACAAGGTGAGTCGAGAAAACCAACAAATAAAACACTTATCATCATAGATTTACCTGATTACCACCGGAGGCATTATTCTATAACTCTCCACATCGTCATGTGCCACACCTGTAAAGAGAGAGAAAACAACACGTTAAACACTGGCAACATTTACCGGACGGCGTCGGGTAATACAGACTCTTACCTGAGCGCCACCAACTGCCACGAGGGGTATCTTCTTACGATCTTAGTTGCAAGAAAAGGAAGGAAGGGGGGAACATTAGTGAATCATCGGACATATTGAACTCTATGAACTTGATACTTACCGAACCTTGCCAGGAACTTCAGAGTCAATACTCTCCGGAACTCTCCCACGCCTTCAAACCAGTGAAGTAACTGGCATCAACGCGCTCCTGCAATCCACGCATGATGGAGAGCTCAACATTTAAAAACATAAGGTGAGGTTCCAAAAAGGGGATATCGGAGGTGACAAGAAGGGAGAACGAGAACAGTGGGAGGGGGCTATCACTCATATCCATGGGTGGCTAAATCCCTTTCTCCACTTGCAGGAGAATACTTCTACGGATCAAGCAGACGAGATTAGGCGGGCCAGTCCAGACAGTCATCTTGGCACTACGCATCACGTTGGTGGAGACCGCAGCTGTCCGGGTCCGATCGGCGCCCCTGTGGGAACCAGGTGAGCGTAACAGGTTTGTCAGAGTCATCTGTTTGGAAGGCACTCTGTTTTGTACCATGAGGTGCACCATGTACCCCAATTGAAACCATCATAAGTATCCTGCTGGGCATTTCTTTGGCACAACAGCAAAGTTTGATCTGGCACGTGCAGAAGACCACCAACACAAATCCCATCACTGGAACCAGAATCTTCATGATCGCCACATCCTTGATGGGGCCCAGGAAAAAAGATTGTCGAACCAGTCACTTTTTTGGATACCCGCTTCTGTTTGCATGTGGGTGCCGAGAGTGTGCAGGGCCGCTATTATTTGCCTCGGGGACCCATCCTGTGCATCATTTGGAGGTATGTAGGAACAGCATGAATGGCCAATAATGTGGCACACGCCTCCTTCCATCGCTGTTAATAAATAAGTCTAGCACGTAGTGGTTCTGCAGGGTCATCAACTTGACTGCCTGCGTCTTAGCCTTGATGGCGTTGAGGCCCTGCTCAGTCTCATTCAGCAACTGTATTACTTCCCAGCTGACAATTTGTAGCCATTTGGCATTTGCAGCTGCTTGTATTCCAGGCACTAGCAAAGAGGCAAAGAATGTCTCCTCCTTGCTGTACAGTCTATATTGATCAGGTATTTCTTCCAGAAACTGTGATGAGTCCTGAGACAGATCATAGGATCTCTGATTTCTGCGCAACAGTTCCTCCTTGCTCTTTTTTTGCAGAATGCGGAATGTTGGTGGTGGTGGTGGGATCATTGCAGAGGCATCCATCACTTGTGCTGTTGTTGAGATGATGAAGGCCTGGGGATCCACTATTAGGTGATCTTCAGGGACCACAAGGAGAGCTGAGTGCAACATGGCCAGCGAAAATGTTCCCCTCCATAGTGGCAGGACGTGCCGAAACGCTTGCTGACTGCAGACCGAGTAGTTATCCATCACAGCAGCTGTACCTTTCTTGAGAGCTGTAATGTACAATGTCTTGTTGCACTTGCTGTTGGCACCCACAAAGACACTTCCTTCATTATAGAAACATAGTTTGTATTCTTCCTGCTTTTGCACCTTCACCGGTTTTTCCATCGCCTCAATCCATGTGAGTTTTGCTGCATGCTCATTCCGTTTCCCTCAGCACACATTGTTAATTCTTTTGATGACTTCTACACTGAATCCCACAAGGCCTCCTGCCATACAACTCATTGTAGTCTCCTGCCACCTGTTTGCCACAAACTTCACCCCTTGTATCTTCATGTATGGCCTTTGTAAGCACTGTACGTGCCTGGGGTTCGGGGCATACTGCCATTTGTCTGGGTCCATAATCTCAAGTCATATGTTCCGTGCTTGAAAAGTGCTTTGCAGCCTACATAACGTCAGATGGAGCAAACACTGAGCCTAAAAAAAGATGGGGCCTTAACTAGTGTCTCCCTCTACCGGAATGAAAATCTAGAAAAAAAAGAACACCTGTGGGAGACACATGCGTTTCTCCAGCATGGGGTCTGGCATGGATTCACATGCTCATGAATATTCCCCGTCGTCAGGCCGGGAATCCTCGGTAAAGAAAAAATCAGTATCAGTTTTGTTTCTGATCTGTCTTTCTTAGTAGTAACCAATCACTGGCCTCTGGGTCATACTGCCCCGAGCCAATGACTGCCCTCTCCCTAAGCCCCGCCTCTGACAGCCATCCTCAGATTTTTACCGCACGCTCAAGTGTTGGGAGTCCTCGTGTTTAGCTCTCGAGCTTTTGCTGCGTTTTCGCGCTTTTTCAAAGAGATTTTCTCATTTTTCCGTCAAATAGAGCCTCAAGCTCCACCGTGTCTACATCCAATCAACGGGGACCCGTTTTGGATTTTCTACGCCCCTCAAGGGTGATGTTTTCATTGAGTTACGCTTCTTGGAGTCTAGAGGTTTCTGCGGCCTACCCGGACATGGCCCAGGAGAAAGGAAACTCGACGCCCGGAAAGCTGTTCAGGGTTTGCCCTGGATGCCAGCTGCAGAATGTGTTCAAGGAGGACTAGCACTCGAAATGTCTCTACTGCCTTCATGAGGACAAAACGCACGAGGAGAAGGACTTTGCGTTTTGCGAGAACATGTCAGAACGGACCATCAAGGACTGACACCTTCGTCTCTCCAACTGGCTGGAAGGAAAGAGCCATCAGGTGAGAAGAAGAAGAAGAAGAAGTCCGAGGGGTCTTCTAAGTCCTGTGGGGGCTCCCCGGCGACGGGGGACCAACAGAAGGTAAAGCACCGCGAGTCCACGGGCAGCGGGAGCGCCAAACGGTCGGGCTCCTCGGCTGCCAGGCAGGGCGCATCTTCTCCAGCGCCATCAACCACGAGCCAACGCTCTGGCTCAGGGAAGCGGAAGGCCGAGAACCCGGCAAAGCTTCTGGAGAGGCCCTGCTCGATCTCAAAGGATCCAGCCGAGGGGGACCGAGGCAGTGACCCTCCCCCCAAGGTGAAGGCCACAGGCCCACAAAAGGTGGCGAAGGCCTTGATTCACCCAGCCAAAGCCTCTATTGAGGAAGTCGCAGCGGCCCTGGCACAGCCTGAGGAGGCTACACCAGTGGAGGTGACCTCGGGGCCCAGAGTTTCCCTGCCACCGCAGAGGGAAGCCTCTTTCAGGCCCATCGAGAAGACCCCCGTGAAGAGCCCGATGGAAAAAGGGGGGGGGGGGCGGTGGCCGTTGTGGACACGGACACAGCCTCCGCGGAGAAACTGGTTGAAGTCTTGGAGGGCCTCGACGAGGGCGTCAAAGAGGCCCGGTCCCACAGGAGGGATCCCGATGAAGGGGACGACGAGAGCTCCGGCGGTGCAGCGAAGTTCCTAGTCAACCGTCACACCCGCCGCTTCCGGAGCCGCAGGACAACTCGGCGTCCATTTTGTTGGCAATATAATCCTTATGTTCAGAGATAAAGACGAGATTGCCCCTACCACCGACGGAGGAGCCGGAACCAGGCCCGACAGAGGAGCCAGAGCCAGGCCCGCCGGGAAGTCCCCCAAACAAGAGAAGACGGACTCATCCAGCCCCGCCTTTTCAGCCCTTGCGGCCTGCTCAGCCTTTGCCCACTTCCCCCGTACCTGGGGTTGACACGGGAACGGACACGGCCACGACGGGTACGGATGACGACGGCAGCGACGACGCGACAGAGCTCCCATCGCTTCCAGCCCGGGCTTCCCCGACCGACGAGATTGGGTCTTTCCATGCTATGATCGCCAGGGCATCTGAGCTTTTTTAGCTCTGCCCCGAAGAGAAGGAAGGTTTCCTTTACCAACGGCATGAGGCCAAGAGGAAGACGGTCCTCGCCGTGCCTCTGCTGGATGACATCTGAGACGAGGGTCTCGCCCTTCTCAAGAACCAGTCTTAGATGCCTACCAAGAGGGATCGGTACGAGAAGAAGTACCGGGTCCCCGACGCAGCACCTGTCATCTCAGCGACGGCCAAGAAGAAAGTGGGGGGTGGGGGCATCGGCCTCAACGTCAACTTCCCCGACGGACAGCAAAGGAAAGAAGCTGGATGCAATGGGACGACGAGTTATCTTGTCAGCGGCAACACTGATTAAGGCGGCCAACGCCCTCGCCATCGTGGCCCGCTATGACAGGGAGTTATGGTACAAGATCGCCCCCCTGTTGGACTTCCTTCCGGACGACAAGTGGGCTGAGGCCCTGGAGATCTTGCAAGAAGGTGAGATGACGTCGGACCACACCATTACGGTGGCAACAGACATTGCTGATACCGGTTTCTGCCAGCTAGGCAACGGCGTTTGCCTCCGACGACGAGGGTGGCTCAAGGCGACGGATTTCTGCCAGGACGTACAAGCCAAGGTTTTGGACATGCCGTTCGACGGGAACAACCTGTTTGGGAAAACAGTGGATGAGTCCCTCCAAGCCATCAAGGCGGACACGGAGACAGCTAAGGCCCTGGGAGTTTTCCAGCAACGAAGGCCGTCCTTTCTGAGCTCCGGAGGCAAGCAGGGTGCCTCCAGGGGATTCGGCGGTGGCTCCTCTACGTACCGCCAAGCAGCCCGCTCCTCGTCGCAGGAAGCCTATAGAGGACGAGGCAAGTCGGGTGGATCCCGCCATCGTCGCCAGCAAGGCTAAGGCGGCAAGATGTCCTCCAAGCAAGATTGAACCGACTGTGGCGTCGGGCCCCCACCGAAGCACCCCGGTGGGAGGCCGGTTGGCGAAGTTCGTCAGTGTGTGGGAGTCCATCTCCACCGACCTTTGGGTGCTGGACGCCCTGGCCCAGGAGCACGCCCTCCAATTTCTAAAATAGTGCCCCCGCATTCCTCCCATGGCCAGGAAAGAAAACCACGTCCCTCAACAACTGTTGGAGGTAAGGGCGATGCTCAAGAAAGGTGCCATCAAGCTCGTCCCAAAGAGGCTCCGGGGCTCTGGAGTATACTCAAGGTACTTCCTTGTGTAAAAGAAGACAGGAGGGTGGCGACCCATCCTAGACCTGCGACGACTGAACATATACATCAAGGCACAGAAGTTCTGGATGTTCAACCTCCAGCACGTGCTGGGACAGCTGGAGGAGGGCGATTTCCTGTCGGCGTTGGATTTGGAGGATGCATACTTTCACATTCCCATTCTAAAAGGACACCAGAAGGTCCTCAGGTTTGTGGTCAAAGGCCGACACTACCAGTTCAAGGCCCTCCCGTTCGGATTGAAGTCGGCACCCAGGGTTTTCACCAAGTGCCTCGCTCCAGTGGCGGCGTGGCTGCGCCTGCAGGGGATCCACGTCTACCCCTACCTGGACGATTGGCTCATCCGTGCAAGAACAAGGGAGCTTGCCGTAGAACACACAGCGAAGACTGTCCAGCTGGGGTTCTCCATCAACTTCCCCAAGTCCCACCTGGTCCCCTCTCAAGTCGCACTGTTTCTGGGAGCCAAGCTTGACAAAGTGGCGCGTCTGGCCAGAGTGAAGTCCATCAAGTCCCTCCTTGGGATGGCATTTATCTTGTGCGCCTGTGTAGACTTCGGATGCGCCCTCTACAGGAGTTCCTCGACGCCCGCTTGATTCAAGCGACTGGCAGCTTTGAGGACAAGAACCCTCTCAACGCGACCTTCCGACAAGCGATCCAGTGGTGGGGCACCTGCGCTCATCTAGCGGCCGGGACAGACTTTGAGACCCTGGCCCACCAGGCGATGGTGACGACGGATGCGTCCCTGGAGGGGTGGGCAGCCCACACCGGAGATCTTCACGCGAGAGGCCTTTGGCTCCCAGAGGAGAAGCCGCTCCACATCAACATCCTGGAGCTCCGGGCAGTGTTCTGGGCCCTCAGGTCCTTTCTCCCATCCCTCAAGGGCAAGGTGGTGAGGATCTTCACCGACAACACCACCACGATGTTCTATATCCGGAAGCAGGGTGGAACCAGATCCCCGGTCCAATCCAAGGAAGCCCAGGACCTGTGGCATTGGGCCGTTGCTCAAGGAATGTTTCTGGTGCCGTTTCGTCTGGCAGGGATAAAAAACACCATCGCTGACTCACTCAGCAGAGAGCTGCACTCGTGCCACGAGTGGGAACTACGCCAGGATCCAGTGGACTGACTCTTTCAGCGATGGGGCAAACCCCAGATTGACCTGTTCGCGACAGCGACAAACTCCAAGTGCCAGAAGTTCGCCAGCAGGTTTCCCCAACCGAGGAGCATGGGCGATGCTTTTTCGTTCCCCTGGGACGGCCTGTTCCTATATGCATTTCCTGGACCTTCTGGACTTGTCAGCGTCCCCACCATTCAAGCTGTTGACGGACGCAGATCTTCTCTCCAGAGAAGGAGGCGCAATACTTCATCACAACCCGGAGTCGCTGAATTTGCAGGCTTGGCTCCTGCAGCTCTAGAGTTCGGAGGATACGATATCCCAGCCGACTGCAGAGAGGTTCTTGCGAAGGCCAGGGCGTCCTCAACTCTCAAGTGCTACGGACATAAGTGGAAGAGGTTCTCGATCTGGTGCAGTGCACAGAAGATTAACCCTCTGTGGATTACGGCCCCTCAAGTATTGCCCTACCTTCTGTCGCTAGCCAAAACTGGACTATCTCATGCTTCAATCAATATACACCTGGCAGTGATTTGCTGATACCAGAGGACTACAGGGTGGTCATCCCTGTGGTCTCATCGCCTGGTTAAGGAATTTATGAAGGGACTGTTTCGATTATTCCCACCGGTGAAGGTGCCAGCCCCGGCGTGGGAGCTCAACGTGGTGCTGACAGGCTCATTGGTCCGCCATTCGAGCCATTGCATTCGGCCCCATTGAAGTTTCTGTCATGGAAAACAGCGTTCCTGGTGGCCATCAGCTCTGCACGACACGTGGGAGAGATCCAGGCACTATCCTGCAAGCCTCCATACCTGACCTTTCACGATACGAGGGTAGTGCTGAGGACGCACCTCTCCTTCATGCCCAAGGTGCCGTCGGACTTCCATCTCAATGAGCCCTTGGTGTTACCAGTCTTTTTCCCGTCTCTTTCATCATCGGCCGAGAGGACTTTGAACTCGCTGGATGGAGCTAGAGCGCTGAAGTTCTACGTGGACCGAACGAAGAGTTTTCGGAGGACATCACAGCTGTTTGTGAACTTTGGGCCTGTGAACCAAGGCAAGGCTCTCTCGAAGGCTTCCGTTTCCAGATGGCTCTCCGGCTGCATCATGCACTGTCATCGGTTGGCAAAACGACAGTTGCCCGGCCGTCCGAGAGCCCATTCGACCAGAGCGGTCGCTGCTACCACGGCGTTCTTGTCTGATGTGCCCCTGCTGGACATCTGCAGGGCTGCTACGTGGAGGTCGACGCACACCTTCACGAGATTCTACTGCGTCGACCGGGATTCCATGGAGGAGTCCAGAGTCGGCCAAGCAGTGCTGCGCAACCTGTTCGCTTAAGGTGAGCCTAGTGAGGAGGTAAGAAATGCTTAATGTTGAGTTTTATGTAATGCTTAATGTTGAGCCTTTCCACCTCCCGTAGTTGTGCGTGTGTACTGCTATGTATTCTTATATTCATGAGCATGTGAATCCATGCCAGACCCCATGCTGGAGAAGGAACAAGTTACTTACCTATAACTGTTGTTCTCCAGCATGGGTCTGGCATGGATTCACATGCGAACCCCCCCCTCCTACCCTTCTGCGGCTCTTCACTTGGTCATACTGCCACTTTACGTGCTACAGAATCTGAGGATGGCTGCCAGAGGCGGGGCTTAGGGAGAGGGCAGTCATTGGCTGGGGGCAGTATGACCCAGAGACCAGTGATTGGTTACTACTAAGAAAGACAGATCAGAAACGAAACCGATACTGATTTTTTCTTTACCGAGGATTCCCGGCATGACAACGGGGGAATATTCATGAGCATGTGAATCCATGCCAGACCCATGCTGGAGAACAGTTACAGGTAAGTAACTTGTTCCTTCTCGTGACTCTGACCAAACATCTATCATCATCATCATCATTCTCTCTCAATCACACTCCATTCAGAATATTTCTTCCTGCAGGAAAATTAAATGTTTTTATTGATACAAATGTTAAAACAACTCAATAGCACCAAATATCAGTTTCAAATCCACTCCCGGTGGATTGTTTTTCACAAAAATAAGTGATGGGGTTAGTAAAAGGTCTCAAAAGGCTCAATGCAGCAATATTATATTTAACAACAAATTCACTTTTTTAAATCCACAGTCATTAGTCTGGACTTGTCGCCTCAATGCCTTTCCTCTGGCCATTTACAGCATTCACACCCTATTTCAATGTTTTCTTATGGTCAAATGACATTGGCAAAACCATGACAATCTAAACTAAATGGTCATGTGTTCTGTCTCAGACTTAAATATATTTTCTTTGATGCACTGTGTATTATACAAACAAAACTGTGTCGACACACATGTGTTTTCGCCCCTTATGGGGGAGATTCTATCTTCATCAAACCTCAATTTTGGCTACGCATTCATCAGGACAGAAAGCAGGTAACTCCCCATGATGAAACTGAAATGTATATATGGCATGGGTAGAGACTTCTCTTCTCGGACATCTATCCGTGTTAGTAGCTTTCCCTGTTCAATGCAGCGAATGCTGTTGTGTATGTGTTATTCATTGCACAAAGATTCCCTTGTCAACGGGTGACTCTTATCCAAAACAAGAAGACTTCCTGGTCACAAAAAGATCTGGGGCTTCTTCTTAAAGCTGAACTTTATACAGCCACTAACTTATTTCTTGTTTGCAGTCCTCTGAAGTTTTTTCTTTCTTGTTTCTTTGCACATCAATCGCTGCTGCTGGAGCCCGTGTTAAGCTTTTGTGACGGGGGTTTGGTAATGTATTTACAGTTCTGACGCAATTGTTTGAAAAGACGCATTGGTGCGTGTTTCCACACTCTAAAAAGAAACAAGAAAGAAAAAACCTAAGGACATTTTTAATATAAACAAGATTCCCTTGGATAAGCTGGAGGGGAGGTGATGTCTGTTGATCAGGCGCAGGGATGGTACATTCTTCTGACTGTGGTGGCGCTATCTGTTGAGAGATACCCTTTTACCTAGGTAAGGTAAAAGGGTAACTTTTAAATTAATCTCCTAAAACGGACGCAGCCCCGTGAACATCCGATACTGTTCTGATGGGAGATATGGACGAATGCATTTGCCGCCCTGTCACCACTTCAGGGGGTGACAAATGGTGCTCCTTACATGGTTGCGTGCGCATGCTAAACAAGGTGAGGGGCAAGCAGTGCACCCAGATCCTTTTAAAACACTTTGCAGAGCGTTTGCAGTTTGCCTTTCAAAAGGCTGTTTATCCTTTCTACAACCCTGTTGGCCTGCAGGTGGTAAATTGTGCACATCCAATGCTTAATGCCAAGTAATGCTATTATTTCCTTAAACAGCACATTAAAAAAGTGAGTGCCGTTATCAGACCTTATTACATTGCACACTCCCCAACTAGGGAAGACCTCTCGGATAAAAAAATTTGCGGCACACTTAGTGTCTGGATGTGCACAAGGACCTGCCTTCACCGATCGGGAGAAGGGACACACGACCACAATCATGTAACAAGACCCATTACATCTCGCTCCCATTTCCACGTAATCAATGTGCAATTGGGGTAGGGTACTTCGAATATTTCTTAATGTAAGGCCAGTGCTATATGTCTGGCACGTAGTGCAGTGAATAACCATTTTAGTCAATGTCTCCTGCGTATTGGAGATGAATCAGTCCTCCTGCATATCTGCAGCAATAGGTTGTTTTGACACATGGGCTGGGTGGTGCAGCTGGTCAAATGTGACCAGCAGCAAATCGTGCGGCATGATGACTTTGCCTGTCCTTTCCTGCCACCACAATAAATCTGTAGGGGACTGCTTACACCCTCTCTTTTACACACAGATCTTTCTCTTGTGGCGCACGACCCTGCAACTCAATTATTTGTGTAATTGGCAACAAATTGTACGATTCAGGTAGTTGAATCCACCCCTTTGCTACCACTGGATATACTTGGACAGCAGTCACAGGGACGTATGCTCCTTGTTTGGCCGCCGCGTTCGTGGTGGGATTACAGAGTGAGACTGTGTCTGTGTCATTAGTATGGGCGGTGCATTTGACCACCGTAGTCAGGGAGGGCTGGGACACAGCTTCAATCAGCTTGTCCAACAATGCTGCATGCTGTAATGGGGACCCGTCGGCTCTCCCAAACCCCCTCCTCTTCCAACGTGCAATTCCCGAGTGCACCGTAGTGGTGACATAGGCAGTAGAATAGATGGTTACACAGCACCGCTTGGATGCTTCGAGCGCCTCAATAAGCGCTATAAGCTCTACCGCTTGGGCTGACTAGTGCATGGGCAATCATTTTTGCACTAGTACCTCCTACACCCATCCACTAGATGGACCACGCCCGCACTGGTATGCCTCAGCCCAGTCCCCTGGTCAATAGTTGCTGACCCATCAATGAAGAGTATTTTCTCCTCCACCCCCCTCGAGCAGGGCTGTCTTTTGCCTTTTGGTATGTCATCCTCCTCCCCTTCAAATGTGTCACAGTGATGTCTTGCAGGGTCTTCGTCAGGAACACATTTCGGCAAAAAAAGTGGCATGATTTACCGTTTTGCATCGCACTATGTGGATGTTTGGGCTGGACAGAATCACTTCACATGGGGATGCTCTCTGCGTGGTCAGAGTTGATTTAAATCGCTCAAGGATGGCAAATACAGCATGCTCCACATACAGTGCAACAGAACACCCCATGAAAATTGTGGAGCTTTTCTTGATTGCAAACGCAGCGGCAGCAAGTGCCTGTTTCGCATGGGAACTGGTCCTGCATCTACCACTCCACTGTAGTAGGCCAATGGCTTGTGGCCCATCATGCTTTTCTGCATGAGTACCGCAGTCATCAGCTGTCAATTGGAATGGGAAAACAAATAAAACTCTTTTGTGTAGTCGGGAGTTGCTAACACTGGGGCAGTGTATATCCATTCCTTTAGGTCATTGAAACTTGTCAGCATGTCCTCTGTCCATGTAATCTAGACTCCAAGCTCGGCGGTAATTGCAGAGCCTGAGGAAAATCTGCATTTCCTTAACAGTGGTTGGCAGAGGGGCATTGCGCACCGATGCAGCACGTTCTGGTATGATTTTCTTACCATGAATAGATATCAATTGGCCCAAGTAAAGCACTTCTTGGAGGCAATATTGCAGCTTAGCTGTGTTGACTTTGTAGACTTTGTATGCTAGCAGCTGCAGGAGAGTGGCAGCCATTCCGGCACCGCTGTTCATTGTCACTACATACTAGCAGGTCGTCAACATACTGAATGATGGCACTGGGCACTTGGATGTTTCCCAAGTCAGCATGCAGTATTCTGTTAAATATACTTGGAGACTCGCAGTACCCTTGTGGCAGCCTTGTGTGTTCAAACTGCTGTCCACCATGTGTGAACTCAGTGAAATTTTGTGAGTCTGGGTGCAAGGGTATGGAAAATAAGGCATTCTTCAAATTGACTACTGTAAAATGCGTTGCTTGTTTGGAGAGTTTGCACAGAATTATTGCGGGGTTAGGAACTACAGGAAATTCTGCCTGTACAATGTCATTTAGGGGGCGGGATATCCTGTATCATTCTCCAGCTCCCCCCTTTTGCCTTTGTTATCGGATACATTGCTGTGTTACATGGGGAGGTGGAGGGCACAATAATTCCCTAATTCTGGAGCACGGAAATGGTCTCTTGTATGCCCTCCTCTGCTTCTTTTGACAGTGGGTATTGTTTTGCTCGAGGAAGCACCACGCCAGGTTTGAGTGTTATTCGCATGGGGCCACTCCCTGCAGGAGCCCCACATCGTGGGCACTGGTTGTCCCCAACCTCTGTGGGACCTGCTCCAGATCTTTCTCAGAAAAGGAGGGTGCAGTGGCAAGGACCATCAACGAACACTGCACCTTAGGATACTGCACCATGATCTCACAGGGGCTACAGATTCTCCGTCATCAGCTCAATCCTCAAACAATTATGCATCTTTCACCTCTTTTAGGGGCACAGTAGGCTCAATACACAATACAGTGCACCACTCACACCCATTTGAATCCGTTCCCACTACAACAATCCTTTTTGCAGACACCAACAACCTTTGCAGATCCAATGATAAAATTGTCCTTGTGTGAAGTTCTGGGGTAACAACGGGCATAAAGATGAAATTAGATGGTACCCTCCAGCATGCTTTACCAATCTGAGGCACTGCGTCAAGCAAAACTGTGATTCCGTACACAAACATGTTGGGGTCAACATGGATGCCGCGATCCACCACCTCTCCTCCCATCGCATGTATAATCGCCATCGCCGTCATGGTGCACATCCCAGCGATAGCACACACTATTCCTTGATATGGGAAAGAAATGGTCATGCTGAGGAGGTCACGTCCCAGCAAGTTTACTGGAGAGGATTCTGAGTATAGTATTGGCACTTGTGTCGACCATAAAGATGAATTGTTTATTTCCTATCTCAGCACCCACCAAGGGTTCCTCGTCAGGGTGGGTAGTCATGGACAGGACCAGGCATGCAAGAGCTCTCTGTGGGCTGTCCTAATCATGGTAGGTGTTTGTTCCCGGGAAGGTGAAAGGGTTACCTCCCATGATACTCACCCCCCCTATACGGAACCACTGTTCCATTGTGGACGGCATTGCCTCTGGGCACGGGGGCGCCTTAGCTTGGTTCATTGGTGTGGTCTGATTTGGGATGCCAGACGGGGCCTGCTGTTGCAAATGTGGAGGTCGCAGTGGCAACTGTGTGTATGCCTGGTGTATTTTGTATGGGAATTAAAGTGGCTTTTGGGGTGCAGGGAAGTGCTGCTGTTGTTTTTGTATTGGACCGACAGGCGCATATATATTGTATTCTATTCCATTCTACTTCTACATTCCCTTGCAAAGTGCCTCCACTTCCCGCAGCTCCAGCACTGATTGGGTCCTGTTCCCCCTCTTGGCCCCATCCCTTCAAATCCACCCAACCCCCTCTGTCCCCTTGGAACACTCCTCTTTCCCGCTGCTGACCTCCTTGATGCCACTCAGAATATTGGGGCTGAGGTCCACCGCTCCATTGCCACCGCGACCTGCTCCACTGGCTCTGTCTGAGGAACGTTAGCTAGCGCCCCTTCAACTGCTATTTTCACCAACTTTTTCTGTTCCAGTTTTGCTTCCTCTTGTTAGGCAGAATCCTGTGCAGTTCCCTTAGGGAGCACTACACAAGATTAGGACTACAGGTGAGAGCAATAAATCCCCTTTGGTATCAGTCTGTACTACAAAGATTTAGTTGGTAGCTGTGGCTGAGCAGTCAGACTTATCTCAAGAGGGAGATGATCAGTATTCAGGGTTTACACAATAGGCCTACAGTAGTATGGCACAAGGAAACACTGACCAAAGCTTTGTATTAAAAAGTAGATATATATTTATTTGATACACTTCTAGTTAAACACATCCATCACAGTTCTTAAAGCAAGATAAATAAGTCAGAGGAAAAATATACACACTCCCTAGTTAGATTGTAGACCAAGTGAACCAGAGTGAAAACTGAGCAAAACGGCACAGTGAAAACCCCACACAAGGGATACTCTATCAATTTCTCACAAGGGAGGGAAAGCACACGTTATATAGAAATAGCTTCTTACACACCATAGCAACACTTCCCATAAGTTTGTGAACCAGATTAAGCAAGACAGTGCATCAGTATAGACAATACTTAAATGAAAACCGAGCAAAATGGCATTTCACAAGGTTTAGAAAGGGGAAGAAAAGGGTAGTTATAAGAAGTAGGTGCATCAACACAGTTCTAGTTGAGAATCAATCTTAAAGGAGGCAGTTCTAACAAATGTAGCCAGGTTCAGTAGGCTTGTGCCAGAGTCAGTGAAACAGGGCAAGGACCCAGGAGCGAAATGTTCTTGTAGCTGCAGTCAAGTCTTTGGTTGACGATTTTGAAAAGGTTGATGCAGAAGTTGAAAAACAATGTTAAGAGAGAGGGGCGGCCAACCCAAAAGGTAGCTAAAGGATTTAAAACACCTTTAGTTCTACCGCGAAGAAAGGGCAGCCTGGCGGAACAATGTACCTTTAAAATGAAGAAGTGGCTCCTGCGGTGGCGGTTGTTCCTGGTAGTTCCTGCAGTTCGTGTGATCCAGCAGAGGAAGAGAGGCTCTCGTCGTGGAGGAAGGTTCGAGTTACTGCACTACCAAGGGATGAAACCAGCCGCGGTGCTGCCCGACGAATAAAAGGTACGCACCTTTAAATCGCGGTCCGGGTGGACTGGTGCCTGGCTATCCGGCCTCCGAGTACAGGGTACAGGAGATTCGACCAAGGCAGGTCCGGGAAGGCGATTGGCAAACTGGCTGGCCCCACCAGCTCTAGGGAAGAAGGCTCTTGCAGGTGAAGATCTTCTCTCGTCGTGTGGAGAAAAGTGCTGAGACGCTGCAGCAGGGCTTCACCGGTGGTTCAGTCATTGCAGATGTCTTTGGCTTCTCTCCTCTTCGGCTTCTTAGTTCCAGTGGCAACGTCTTGCTCTTCCAGTCCTCAGGACCCTGCTTTTATGCAAAAAGATCCCCATTCATACAGCATAGCTGTCACTCACACAGTGGAGTGGTCATCTTGGTGGGAGACCCTCCAGCCTATCGGGATAGAGTGCGACATGGGTTGCTGAGGCAACCCTGTCCAGGGGGTCCTACTCCCCCTCGCACACAATGGACCCACCCCAGACTCAGTAGTGTTGAAAGGAGGGCTTCTTGGCAGAAGCCTGCCAAACGGATGAACAAAGGATCCCCAACCTGGGTTAGGGGTTTAGAGAAAGACACGAGAAAGAAGTTATATTAAAGTTCTGGCAAATAAAACCTTGTGGAGTAAAGTTAATATTAAAATACACCGGCGGTATGTTAGAGGCTGTCAGAAAAAGTTGTAACCTCAAAAAATGGGAAAATCCCATCAGAAAATATTTGCGGTTTAATATTTTCGGTAGTAACCACTGCCACCAGCCAGAAACCTTTGAGAGAGGGACTGTACGGTAAAATGAACATAAGGGAAAAACCATTAACCCTTCCCAGTACTTCCATAGTAAGATGGGTTGTACTGGTTTAGTTCACAAAAAGTTACTAGTAAAGTCAATGGGGACTTACATGCCCTGGGAAACAGTAGTCAGTCCCAGGGTATGGAGTCTATGTTTGTGGGTCGCTACGACACCCCTGTGTCACTGCACAGAGGGTGCTGTGTAACACATGTGAATAAAGATGGTTCCTATGGAGGGGAGAGAAACTCCATAGGCATTAAACACAAAAATAGCCTAGTACACACATAGCAATAATGCTTAAGAGTGGGGAAAAAGAGTCTCATTCTTAGCAGGAGAAAAAAACAAACCCTTCAAATCCAGCAAAGCTGCTGGGTGACTCTGTAGGTAAGGGAAATTAGCAATAAGATGAGAATTCTCCCTAACACCTCTGCCTGCAGCATCTACCATTTCCTTGTCTGTTTTTTATCCGCTTACAGTGGTGTATAATTATAGTCTATATCTGGGCCCACCCCTTCGCTTTGATACCCAATATCTTCTCCAGTGACTTGTGCACCTCTTTGGGCAATCTCCCCTTTTTTATTAACAAATGTATTTATTTCTGTTACAGCATTAACTGTGCATTACATTCGTTATTGTGACTCCCTTTACAGTTAGTATGTGTACGGCCTGACCAGTAGCCCCTCCCCTGTCACCCCTTTAGTCTGTGATGCTCTGATGAGTTGGGGACCCGTCAGAAAGCCCAGAAAGTTTGATACCAGGCGGGATTGAAATGTTAACGCCGGGAATCGGGAGATGATAGTCCAGTACTGGGTCCTAGCAGACTGTGAAGCGGTGGAGAGACCCCTCCCTAGCCGCTGTGACCTTCTCCGCCTCCAAGAGCTCCCAGACCTTTATCTACCAGAGGGCCAAAAGGGGGACCCTCTTGCGCTTTCCACTTCCGTGCCACTGTGATCTTAGCTGCTAGCAGCAGGTGTATAAGAAGTTTGGCAGATCGCCCTGTTTTGGGATAGCAGTCTGGGCTCGCCACCCCGAGAAGGATCACCTCCTGGTCCATCTGTAGTTTGCGCTGGGTGATGTCCTCAACGATCCGCAGGACCTCCTTCCAGAAGGACTGCCCTGTCGAAAAAGTATCCCTGCTCGCTGCAACTCCTCCAGCAACCCGGGTGTATATCGGCGTTGCAATGGTGCAGGCGAACTGGGGAGTAATAACAGTGGTGAAGGAGCTTTAGGGCGCATTCCTTGTTTGTAACGCATCTGGATGTCGAGTTGATCCTAGACCATATCTCCACCCATGTCTGGTCTTCGATGGGGTGTCCCAGGTTGCCTCCCATCCGGGCATGTATTGAGGTCTAACTTTTAGCATGTTCTCCTGGGGGAGGCGATACATTTGGTGATCCGACCCCGGCCTGTGCCTTCCCCCATCACCTGTTCAAGTGGGGTGGCTCCCAGACGGACCGTGGGCTGCGAGATCCAGTGGCGAAGTTGGACGTATGCAAACCTCTCTCATTCTGTCAGCTGAAAGCAATCTTTGCATTCCTCGAAGCTGTGCGTGTTGTTGCCCTGAGAGTTGGGAGAGGGATCAGAGTTCCCCTGCGGTCCATCGGCTGAAGCGAGCTGTCTCCATTCCTGGTCTGAAGTCAGGGTTCCAGATGACTAGGGAGAGCGGGCTCAGGCCCCTGGGCACCTTCCTCCTCCTCCGTCGGGCCCACGCCCATGCCTCGAGGGTCGCTTTGGTGGACGATAACATATGTGGTCCGTGGCTCCGGTGGGGGCCTGGGATATGTAGTAGGGAGTATAGTTGTGGCTGGCATCTGGTTTGCACGATGCAGGACCATTTTGGGGGGGACTCCAGGTTCGCCCAGGCCGCAGTGCTCGCTAGTTGGGCAGCCAGGAAATAGTTCATCAGGGCAAGCAGCCCAAAGCTGCCCCATTTCGTGGCCCCTGTCATGACCCTCATAGGTATTCTGGATCTGCGTCCCCTACACACAAATTTTGCAAGCTTCCTCTGTAGTTGTCCAAGGCCTGTTTTTGGGTGGGGGGGCGGGAGAGCAGAGCACAGGTACAGCAGTCTAGGGAGGAGGTTCATTTTGCATGCTGTGACCCACCCCAGTAGGGAAATTTCTTTACTGTCCCATCGTTGGAGGTCCTTCTCCAGTTCCTTGAATAACGGGGGGAAATTAGCAATGTACAGCTGTTTCGGGTCCACTGTGAGGCATATTCCCAGGTAGGCCGTTGAGGAGGTGCTCCATGTTAGCGGGCAGAGTGCCTGGAGGGTGGCTATAAGGGGAGCGCCCAGGTTGATGCCCAGTGCCTCCGATTTGGAGTAATTCACCTGGAGGAATCCAGCCACTCTTCCGAAGGCCTCCAGCTCAGTTAGGATAGCGGGCAAGGAATATTGACAGTTGGTGATGGAGATCATCACGTCGTCGGCATACAGGGAGATCTTGAATCGTTCGCCGTTTATTTCTAGCCCGGTGATGTGATTGTTGGCTCATGTCCTTTGGGCGAATGGTTCCATGACCAGAGCAAAGATAAGCGGGGAGAGCGGACAGCCTTGTCTCGTCCCGCACGAGAGATGGATTATGGACGAGGTCTTCTGATTCAGCCGGAGTGATGTTTTGGGGGCTTTGTAGTTTGCTAACATCATATTCTGGAATATCAAGCCAAACCGGAATGCCTCCAGTGTGAGGCACATGAAGTTCCAGTCCACCCTGTCAAAAGCTTTGGTGGTGTCCAGGGTTAAGACCGCCAGGCCCCGCCGTTTTGGGTCACGACTTTGATGAGATTGAGCGCTCTACGGATGTTGTCCATGGTGCTTCTCCCTCTGATAAACCCTGCCTGGTCCTGATCTATGATAGATGGAAGGATTTGCGCCAACCTGTTCGCCAGTACCTTTGAGTATGCATTAGCGTCCACATTGAGCAGGGATATCGGCCTATACGAAGAGCACTTCTTTGGATCCTTGCTGGGTTTCAGTAGCATGATTGTGGTAGACTCTTGCATAGAGGGGGCTTTAGTGCCCGTGTCCCGAAAAGAATTAAAGAGCTCTGTCATTGGGCGCAGCAGCAGGGGGCGAAAGAGTTAGTAAAATTTTGGTGGAAAGCCGCCTGTGCCCGGGCCCTGGGTTTCAGAGTTTTGAGTATTTCTTCCACCTCTTCGGTTGTAATTGGGGCTTCCAGGGTGGATCTGTCCGTTTCCGAGAGGTGTGGTAGCCGGGCGTCTGCTGTAAATTGTTATTGGATGGCCTGTGGGCGGGGGGCTGAGGTCGGGGTATCGGCCAGATGGGCTGCCGCCACTTGTAGTTTCGCCCCTTGTCCATACAAGGTTCTACCTTTCGGGGCGGGTTTTGGCTAGTTTGCTCACCAGATATTTATTAGCTTTATTGCCAGTCATGTAGTAGCTCTGCTTGGTCGGGAGCAGGGTCTGGGCTGTGTCCTCATCATAGTGAGCTTCCAGTTACGTGCGAGCTAGCCTCACCATTTTGGCCGCTTTGAGTGACAACTTCTTTTTTAGGGTTGCATCTGCCTCTGCCATTTCCTTCTCTAGCTGGTTTCTGTTTATGGGTCGCCTCCTCGTATATGCGGCAGCCTGAGCTATCAGTCCCCCCCTGATTATAGCCTTCATGGCTTCCCATCTCGTTGCTGTAGAGGTAAGGTCGGGGGGGGTTTCCTTAAAGTAATTGCTGATTGCCGTGGCTATGGCATCGCGCACCACCATATCATGCAACATTGGTTCATATAGAGACCATCTGCATCTTTCTGGGGGATCCGGGTCGAAGACCCTTGCGGTGAGCAGAATTGGGGCATGGTCCGACAGCACCGTCGCAGCGATTTCCACATCATCCATGAACTGCAGGAGCTGCGGGATAGATAGAATCAGGTCTATTCGGGGTGAGGAGCGGTGGACGTGGGAGAAGAATGAGTAGTCCGCTGTGTCCGGGTAAAGGACCCTCCAGGTGTCCACCACACCCAGTGTTTTGAACAGGTGGCAGAGGCCCAAAGCTAACCTGAAGTCCCTGGTGAATGGGACGCCTGTCCTGTCCAGTGAGGGTTTGGGCACCCCATTGAAGTCCCCACCCAGGACTGCCTGTCCCTCGAGGAAGGGGAGGAGAGTGGATTCCAGGGTTGTGTAGAAGGCCTCCTGACCGTCATTTGGTGCGTACGTTTTGTGGGAGAGTTCAGGCCCCCGACATTTAATGAGATGTAGCGTAGCTTAGTGTGCGCTGGAGGGGAAGTCTGCGGGGTGCCATTAGTAATCAGGTGGGTGGTGGAGGGGGGTTAATCCTGTGCTCAGTGGAGTCCACCGGGAAACCGGTGTTCGCATGACTCAGCTGTAACCGAGTTTAAATTTGTCCAAATCAGGGCCAACCGGGGCCCAGGAACCAGGGGGGCTGAGGAAGGTTCCAGCCCAACGAGAAGAAAGGAAGGAACAAAAGTTAACCATACTGGCCCTAATGGGCCTCGGGCTGGAGTTACTGTCCATCCACTCAGCTGGGGCATTGCATGGGACGCCCGGTTGCCAAGAGTGCAGGTTCCGGCATGGAGCGCTGATGGTCGGTTACTAATCATGTGCGGCGGGAGGTTTTCCTCCTTTTGGAACTTTCATCCAGTGGCTGTGCTGGGGCTTCGGTGTTGAGTTGCCTGATTTATCCGTCAGGGAGGTAGTTGTATCTTCCTCGAGTGTTGAGGGCTCACCCCTCATGATACTGCATGCTTCCTCAAGGGTGTGAATTACCCTTGTTTGGCCCTCAAGTGTGAACTGAAGCGAGGCCGGGTAGAGCCAACAATATTTGATTTTTTGATCCTGCAGAAAGGTTGTTAGAGGCTGAAGGGCTCTCCGCCGTTGGACTGTGGAGGCAGCTAGGTCCTGGAAGAGCTGTATTGCGGCTCCCTGATATGTAAGGTCACCTTGTGAGCGGCTTGCTGTCATAGTCTCCTGTTTCGTAGAGAAAACATTTACTCTGGTGATCACTTCATGGCTAGCCGCCGACGGGTTATTCCTGCGGCCTTGCAGTCTATGGGTGTGATCCAGCAGAAGTAGTGATTTATCGCAGTCCGGGAGGAGAGTCTGGAAGAGATCCCTGATGTAGGCAGGGAGGGCTTGGTCCGGGATCGAGGCGGAACTCCTTTGATACGGATGTTGTTTCTACGGGCCCTGTTTTCTAGGTCCTCCTGTTTGCGGTGCATATTTTCCGAGTTGTCCTCCAGAGTCTGGATTTTCTGTCACAGCTCTGCAATCTGCGCCGTATGTTGCAGGACTTGGTCTTCTGTGTCCCCGACCGTATGTTCCACCTCCTCAACGCGGTTGTCCAGGCCATCTATCTTGGTTGTAACCTCTGCCATGCAGTTGCGGAATGCCATTTTGGTGTCGGCTAGGAGGCCCTGTATATCGTCTTTTGTAGCCCATTGGCCTTGGGCCCTTGTGGGCAAGGAAGGCTGGGTCAGGGGGGGGTCCGGTTGTTTGTTTTCTCCCTTAAGTGGAGTAAATTGGCTATATCTGCTGACTTCGGGACCTTCTGCTTAGACATCTTGGTGTCTGGGTCGCCGTCTGCACGGGTGCGTGTTATCCCCAGGCTGTTGTTAGGGCAATTTTGGGTGTGACCCCTCTTCCCCCCAGCTGGGTGCGTGGATCTTCGAAGGGTGTCCTGGAGGGAGGCCATACCTTGACAATGCCGCTTGTCAGGTCACCACTGGTGGAGCGCGCTGCGTTTCTTGGGGCTCCTTGGGCTGACTGCAGTGTGTGTCTGGTTTCCCTCTGCCAGGTTGCCATGTGGGTGGTGGGATCTGAATTCTCATCAGCGTTAGACTGGTTCATGCTGGATGCCACGGGTTAGAGCTGGGGCCACGCCACTGCCTGCTTCTGCCGGCATCCACCAGGAGAGCAGGGCGCCCGATGCAGGGTAGCCGAAGAGTTATTGGCGCCAAGAGTTAGGTCCCAGGTCAATTCCATCAGTTCCGCAAACCTCTCCGAAGACTGTAGGCTGGTGTTTGCTGAGGTTTACTAC
This sequence comes from Ambystoma mexicanum, assembly GCF_040938575.1. Taxonomy (NCBI): domain Eukaryota; kingdom Metazoa; phylum Chordata; class Amphibia; order Caudata; family Ambystomatidae; genus Ambystoma; species Ambystoma mexicanum. The sequence continues at coordinate 775,834,614 of NC_090933.1, read as the reverse complement.
AATGATTGGTATGTTTTCTACTGCTTTGCCAATTTCATTTGGCCTGCTGGTTACCTGCTGTTCTCTATGTTTCACTGCTTTTAATGTAGAGGGACCGTCAAGGCAGATCCTTCAGAGTTGCCTGTAGTGGCGATGGTCCACGAGCTTCAAGTGTGTGGTCAGGGACCCTCTGCCAGGCAGCCGGGTGCGTTGAGGGGAGGGCTGGCACTGTGCCACTGTAGCCCTCAGATGGTGTGTAGAGGGGGGATGCCCCCAAGGCAACACGTTGGGTGCACGGGGACCGGGGCGGATGGGCCATGGGGTGCCATTGCATGGGGCAGGAGAAGACCAAGGAGCGGCTGCTTCGGACCTCCCCAGGCCGATGTCAGGGCCTGCGGGCCTGTTGCAGGCCGAGAGGCGTAGTGCAGGTCCAGTGGAGGGTCGGCCGCGACTGATGCTGGGCCTGTGCTGGGGGGCACGTGGGCTGTGGGTCTCCTGTTACTCCTCAGGGTCCCAGGGCTGACATGGTGGGTCCGCGGCGGACCATGATGGCGGAGTTGCCGACACTGCAGGCGGGATGGGTTCCGTGGCTGGGCCGACCCCGGGCCCGAAGTCAGAGTGGAGTGTGGGCCAGGACTGGGCGTTATTGAGTCTGTTGTGGATGGCAGGCGGGCCGGGGGACCCCTCCGCAGCTCCTGGCCGCTCTGGATCTCAGGTGCGGAGGGGGCACGTGATGTTGTTCCGGCTCCTTGATGGCGATGCGGCCCGGTCTCCGCCTCCACATATATGGCTCGTGCCGAAGCCGTCAGCCGCGGAAAGGAGAAGGTGCTGGGGTTGCCCCTCCGCTGATGCTGTGGTCATGAGGGGGGGCTACTATGGACCGCCTATGCTGTTCAGGCGGAGGGTCCAAGAGAAGAGGGCCTGCGGTGGAAGGCAGGCGGGCCCGGGGGACCCCTCGCAGCACCCCACAGCCCAAAGTCCACAGGTGGGGAGGGTGTCTGCTGTCCCACCGGTCGGGCCCTGGGGGGCTGGTGTTGAGCCCCAGCGCCTCTCGCCACCAGGCGCCGATCTCTCCCTCTGTCACTGGTCGCGGGATGCAGGGGGAAACAGGTGCTGCAGCTGCCTCAATTCCCCTCGTCTGGATGTCTGTGCTGGTCTGGTGGGCTAGGCGGGGGGGATTCAGTGCAGGCCTGCAGGAACCGCCATCTTGGAAGGCAAGTTCAGGCCCCAGTATGGGCTTCTTGAACTGGTGAACGAGGGGCTTCCCTGTTCCGATTTCACGTCAAAGTCGGGCCACGGACTCCTGGGGTGCTTCGCCACACCTCATGCTCTCTCCATGCTGGGAATGATATAATTAAGCGGGCATTTTATAGCAGAAAATACCAGGCGTCCCACAGAGCTCTTAGTGAGGCGTCTGCATCATCGGTGCCTCAAGCCACACCCCAGAGCAATCCCCTTTAATAACAAAATAGAAAAGATGAACTGATCAGTCCCACTAGTCTCCTGTCTCCGCTCTCCACATCTCCTGCACTTTCAAAGTATACTGAGCGGGGTCTTCATCATCCCCCATGGTGTACTGTATTATGGACTGTAAGTCCAGTGTGTCGGGATATGCCTGCCGCAACAAGTCCCTCTGTTGTGCTCCGATATTGTTGAAGGGTGCTTCATTGTGCGCATCTTCATCTAGCTTCGGGTCCCCATCTTGATATCCCAAAGTTGCAACACGCAAGCTCTTCATGTCCCCCACAGCTAAAGGGATCCCGGCTGTCTGTTTTTCAAATGCATATATCCATTTCCCAGCGACCGCAGTGAGGGGAGGGAGCACTTTGATCAGACTGTTAATGTCCATTTTGGGCGCAGAGGACATAATGTACCCTCCCTCGGTCTTTATTTAATAACGCCAACTGTATGCCCAGTCTTCGCTTCGATTTTCTTCCATTACTTCCATTTTTCCTAGTCGCTGTTACCCACCCACATCTATTCCGCAGCCGCAGACCCCAAAAGCTTTCTACTCTTGGTGTATTTTCTGGTGCCTCCTGTGCTTCCTCCTCATCCTCTAACTCGTCCATGGTTTCCCATTCTCCTTCCTGCAAGTCTCTGTGTGCATCCCTGTCAGACCTCACTGTCTCATAACCTACACTTTCCGCTCCTCGATCGCCACTATTCCCCTTCTCAATTTGCACATCCTTTATTGCAATGCTGTCTTAATATAAACAGAATGTCTCCAGCCCTCCATTTGTCCAAACCACACCCCGGTTGGCTCTCTCCTTCCGTTAATGCCCTCAACCGTGCCAACTCCGCTTGAGTTGCTTCTAACACCTCCTCTAACTCTTTCTGTGATTTGTTAGATGTCAGTCGGTATGGGGGTGGTGCAGTGGCGGCTGAAGGCGCATATCTTGGGTTTGTGTATCCCGTGGCTGGGCGGGTGTTGAGCGCCTATATAACCCTCCTCTAGGCGAGGGTTGCCTTGCTTTCTCTGGCACTGTTGCTTTTACTCCTTTTGGGAAGACACTGTCATCACACTGGGGGTTGTACCCATCAGTGCCCTCTATCATTTTACATAAGTCTAGAATCTCTTTCCATTTCTGAAGATTTTTACCTTTGTATTTGACAGCCAGAAACGTGGACATATTTTCCAGTATCCCTCTGTCATTCGTTCCCTGCTCTGGACATGAGAGGGACATCCCTCCCCAGGTTTCTGCTACCCACTGCTTATGATACTTCTCTATCTTGTCCTTATACAACGGCAATGCACTGCACATATACCCGAACTGTGACATTACCCCTATATGGATAATTGTTATGTAGGTTATATACCACGCACAATGTTGTCATAGATATCCCTACCAGTCCTCCGTTCCCACTTTCCATTTGCCCTGTGTTCACACTCTCTTCCCCACTTACACTCTTTTACTTATCACACCGAACACCCACGCGACTTCCACAGGCACTCCCTCGGCCTCCACCTGAAACACAATAATATTTTAATACAGTAAAACAACAAACTAAAATAATAAGCCAAAATAACAACCACTGCTTCGCCTCTTTATCCCACCCGAAATATATTGGGCACAGGAATCGGAGCTCTCAAATTATACAGTGCTCCTACTTTTGTATCTCCTTTTCACAATAAAAATATGGCGCCACCTTCTCCTCTAACACGGAAAAGATCCCACACTCCTGTTTTTCTTCCCGTTATCCTTACAACAATACAACAATAATAATATGAACAAATACAAAACGGCCACGTGATCTTTTGCACCCTCTTTTCACTCGATCACACTACTTCTCCCTATAATTCTTGCCCTCCGTTGTTGTCAATCGCAAGAGGGGTACTTACATGTGCGTGTTCACCCAAGCTCCTCAATCCGGGGATTCCAATAACGGCCTGCACCATCCTAGGTGCCCCGCCCCCCTTCAAAGAACAGACAGGAATTCTGTGAAAACTGCTCCTGTACAACACTACAGGTTGCGCGCTTGGTACTGGTCACTGCAGGTGGGCGTGGCCCCTCCAGAGATGCTTCCTGGAAGGCCCTGCTGTCGCAGAAAACCTGGGATCACGTCAGGGTCACCAAAAATGTAGAGAAACCCCTCAATGCTCACACCAGAAAAAATGCAACCCACTAGGGAAAAAGGCCTGCCACACCTCTTGCCAGAAGAGCAAGGTTTATTTCTACAAAAGGTTAAGAGGTGCCAGCAAAGAACTCTGCTGCCACAGAGCGCTCTGTCAAAAACAAGACAAGCAACATGTGACGTAAATTACATAGGTTACAAATCCGAATGGCTGGTTGTTGTGACCCTATACATCCGCTACCTGCTCCATAAGGGATGCCAGGCCATTGGTCCCAGCCCCTTCTCTCTGTCTCTATCCACGTGAGCTCCTTCTGGTATGGCATTGTGCGTAAAGCTGCATTTAATTGCCAAGTAGGAACAAGAAAACAATGCATTCTCTATCTCTAACCTAATGTGCACCTAGTGACCCTGTACATAGACTACCTGCTCCATAAGGGATACCAGGCCTTAGTCCCAGCCCCCCGTCCGTCTTTTTCCACGTTGGCTCCTTCTGGTATGTCATCGGGCGCGAAGCTACATTTATTTGCCAAGTAGGAACAAGAAAACAATGCATTCTCTATCTCTAACCTAATGTGATCCTGGTTCTGCTGACATGGGTGCGGAGGTTACTTTCGAGATCACCATAACCTACAAATCCCAGCTTGATCCCAGACGCATCAGCGCCATTCCAAAGCTTTCCACCCTGGTTTTTAGGCTTGTTGCTTTGCCCCTCACAGCACCTCGCAGCACAAATCACGTGACTTATTGGTGGGAGAAGCCGTTCCTGCTTTCTGATCCTTTCTGATCGATTGGTGATCTAACCGTTTTATGATCGGTGGTCTGAACTGGTTGATACCTTGGAATCGTGGGATATTGGGGCAAGGGCATCTGAGCACTACATTCTAACGCTGCGACTGGGAAAGGTCAGAGGCTCCTGCCCTCCTTCTCGTGGGGTAACTTTCGTCAGGGAGATCTCAGCCTCCTTGTGGCCTTGCAGGGCAGATTCCTCCTGGGATACAAATGCAGGCAGTATGAGAAATGGAAGGTTTATGAATCTCTGCAGCTCTGGCCTTTCTTACCGCTGCCCATGTTACAACCTATTCCTGCATGCACATGCTTATTTTTGAGTTTGTGGGCTGGCCTACTCTCTGGCTGCAGCACAGCATTGGGCCTCAATTTCAATATGGCTGCTATTTATAAAATGGTGTTTCACTCCCAATACACCCTATACCCACACATGTATTAACTCTCCCGCGACACCCTCTTCCCCCTATACTCTGCCCAAGCGTCTACATCACACTTCGAGGCCTCTGCCTCACCCTCTACCTCTTGGGAGCCTGGGATGATCGCCCCTCTTCCCAACACGTGTAAGACATTTTGTCCAAAACACTGGGGTGTTGTCAAGTTTGTAGGAACTACAGTTCCCCAAACCACAACCGCTACCCCAAGCCCAACAGATTTGTTTTCAGAATCGTTTGTGTCTTGATGACATCCAATGCTAGTGGGACGCACAACCGAATCACCAGGCCCAGGAGTCCAGCTGTTAAAAGATAACATTAAACATTGGTGCCACATTAGATAAACCAGGGGTTACTTCTCTTGGAGGCCTGGCAGACTCACAGGTCTTCCTGTGGGGCAGAGAGGACACCGCTCTGACTTTTGTTTGTAGGAGGGAGCAGTATCAGCGACTGTATTAAACATGGTATGGCCCGCAAGATGGCGGCTACCCCTTATGACTGCTGTTGCATATGGCCTCAAGAATTCACCAACTCTTGAAGACAGTTCAAGGGTTTTTATTAAAGGCTTTGAGTAGGGGTCCACTAAACGCTGTCCCCCTCTCTCACTGATCTCATCTAGTTGGTTCCCACCCTGGCCCAGGTATCTCTAAATCCCAGAATGATCACTATTGATAGGTAATCTCTTCTGTCTAATCACTACCTGCCCGCTTATGATGGCATAAGGGCAAGCACCCTTTCAACCTTTCTCTTTCTGGGAAGAATCAAGGTGTATCCTAATCCACAATACACTATGTACAACAAGGTGTGCCTTCCCAAACCCTTGTTGGCACACCCTTGTATTTGTTGCCCTGATGTTCTATCCTTCCTGTCACTCTAGATTGCTCCCCTCCCTTTGCTCCTTCCACTCTCCTTTTCTCTCTCTCCCCCTCTTTGCTGCCAATGTACTCCTTTTACTCTCCTGCACCCTTACTATGCTCCCCTCTGTACTACTACTACTACTACTACTACTACTACTACTACTACTACTACTACTACTACTACTACTAATGCTACACTCCCATCTCCACTACTACTCTACCCTCCACCACCTTCTCCCTGAGTCACCCTCATTTCACTCAGCTTTCACTCACTCGTCACCCTCTACTCTCCCTCCATTAGCCTCACTAATACAGCCTGAATGCACATTTATACCCAAGTACCACTTTATCCCACCAACCAATGCTTCACCTTGCACATTCATTCAGCATTCCTTCTCCACGTTTGCCTACACCGGCCTTTCTCCATTTGGTCTTTTGGTCCTCCTCCTTTGACCTCACCGAAACAACATGACCACACCTTCCTCTTTCCTGTGCCCCTTTTTATACTCCACATTTCCCATTCATTAGCTCATTCGCTCACCTGGATCCCTAGACCAACCGCTGTATTTCTTCTCTCCAGTCTGATCACAGGCATTCAAAGACACATAATGGGTTTTAATATTTTAAAGGTTTGTAATAAACTCTACAAAATTAAAAAATTAAAAACAATGGGTTTTAAGCCCCTCCCTCTTTTCATACTGGGGTCCGCTGGCATTTGGTCATCGTGTCCTGCTTTCAACACAAGCAGTGCCCCTGTTCATATTGCGTCAAGCATGGAGGTTGCCAGCTTGATATGCAGACCGCTCTGTGGCCCCGTTGAAAGTGAGCTGATTGTCCTAGTCTGTGTTGTGCACAGCGCCGTGGGTGCCGCTTTGCTGACTGCTCCATGGCCCTATTGAAGGATGTATGTATTGCGCAGAGTGCCGGAATTGTCACTTCGACGGGAGCAATGCGCAGCAGGTTCACAGTGTCATGCTGTCTCTTTCCAGGTTAGGTTGCTCGCTCTCTATTCCAACGCCAGGCCTTCTGGCGGATGTAGTCCTACAGGACAAACAGAAAGAGACTAGACAGCATTGTGTAAAACAGGTATGGGACAAGAACGGTGGTACTTATTTCAGTCATGCAGACATATGCAGAAGGGGCAAGTACAGGGTCCCTCCCACCGCCCACACCCCAAACCCTGATAGGCCTCCTACCCTAGACTGAGGGGTATCCATCCCTTCTTGACAGTCAGATCTCTGACATGTCACACTGCTCGCTCTGCTGAGTTATGCTGTTATTGACGGGAGAAATCATCGTTGAAGAATTGGATTTGAATTGTAGCTGCAACTTCCTGCACACCACAGCTTATCAGAATCAAACCTTTGCAGCCCTGGTAGGTGGATCAAGCAAATGGGAATAGCACTGGCAGTGATGGGTAAGGCAAAATGGCAAAAAGAAGGTGGAAGACATAGCGAGCTGGAGGCAATGGGTAAAGTTGAGAGTGTGCGCGGGAGGTCCAGGGGCAGTTGGTGAAGCCAGCTGGAGGAGAAACAGGTGTAAGAGAGCTTGAGGGGAGAGGAAAAATAAAGCTGGAAGGGACAAGCGTGAGTGGAACAGAACAGAGGGGAAAAGCTGAAGGAAATGGGAGGGAGCCATAAGAGCAGAACAATTCTGGTAGGTTGATTGGGTGAAAGCAGCGAAAGAAAGTAAAAGGGGAAAAACAGAGGAACGGCTGGAATGAACAGAGACCTGGATGGTGGAGGACATAGAAACAATACAGAATTAAGTAAGAGTGCAAATCAAATAGGGAAAGGAGAGCATACAGAAGGATGAAAAACTAGAATTGCCACGTGGAGATGAAAGGAGGAGAGATGAAGAGGGCTTCCTCTTTGCAGAACGTTGAGGAGGGTAAGGAAACAGGAAGTTGGATTGCAGAGACATTAGATCAGGTATTTCAGAGTGGAAATGAGGAGGTCTTGCAAAAGGAGCACTTGTCCATCCTGAGCTAGCAGTGGCAGTCGGCAGCAAGCTTACTCTAATCTCCCTGGACGCTGCACAATCACAAGACTAGTAACGCAGGTGTGGCAAGGCCTGAAGCTAGGCCCTGCCCCAGGAATCCGAAAGTTTGTGTAGAAAAGCATCCAAACTGAGAAAGGAGTGCCGGGGACACTTGACGCTGCATTGAATTTGTGTCTTTTTTTTTTTTACTGCCATGAGGTGGAGGTCAGGGACACGAGGGATGGACAGAATGAGTAAGCCCTCAACATGCTGGAATTTCTCCTTTTTGCAATCTCTTTACTCATCATTGCGAACCATCTGGAGCCGATGGGCGTGGCTACAGGGCCATGAGATAGGACGTGTTTCCGTGGGCTCCTGCTGATCCTGAAGGATCCTGATTAAATACTTTGGCTATGGAACGTGGTGCAGCAAAATAACGAGTATGCTAGTGCATGAAGAAGTAAGGCACGGAAGGTTACGAGCTGGATGCGCCCAGGGCACACAATACAGAACGCGTGCTGAAGAGACTCTGACGCGGCCGAACAGCGATAAAGTAAGATGGCGGGCGCACCATAACAAAGGACTGGGTAAGCGGACCTCTGCAACAGCTAGACGAGAGGTGCGCAGTCGCCAGGAAATGGACTAAAGCCGGTCAGTGTATGGCTGGAAGTGAGGGCGCGATCGGACGGTGCTAAGAGGAGACCCACAGAGTGGAATACAAACAGCGAATACAGGATCCCCTGCAGGGACATAGGCACGGCTGGCAACAACAGAGGAGCCAAGGACAGTGGCAAGCTCCAGAACAGGACATGGCGAGGATGTCAACCGGAGGGATGATGAACAAGAATACGCGCACCACGCATACAACACGGTACGGGGCGGGAGCGGTGATACAGTAGCCAAGTAGCTTCACTGGGTGATGGCAGCGAACTTAATACAATCAAGATACACGCTAGTGAAGGCGGGGGCTCTGGAGCACCTCTAGGAAAGCAGCAAATTGTAGAAGGAAGGGCGAGCGTAGGGGCAGATGGTTGAAGGGACAGAATGTGGGCGGCTGCCAGATGGGAGCTCAAGAGAAAAAGCGGAGCACATTTCTGTGTTACATTGTGCACACCACTTTGCTTGATGTGCTAGAGCACTAGTAAGTGGTGGGCCATGCTCGCTGAAGGTAGACTGAAATTGATCAAAGGGCAGAGATGGGCTCCCACTACGAAGCTTATACAGGAGGCACAATGGTGTGTGACATCAGGTCGGAGGGAAAAGTCTAGTAGCAGCAAATAAGCAAAGAGCACCGGGCAACTCCCACCACTGTCTGTGTGCGAAAACCAGCTGGAACATCGGAAGCACCCATACTATGATGGTCGGGTGACACCAGGCGCCAATCCAGTGGAAATTATTGAAACGTGAGGAAGCACAGGAGGCGACCCCACATAGTGCACTATGGCCGTGCCCAAGTGCAACGACGAGGCCTAAGGAATCAGAAGGCAAGGCAAACTGTGTTGTTCTCGACATGAGGCCTGATGAGTGCACAAGTGGCGCTACAAGGCGGCAGGGGAGGTTGCCGCACAGACAGGGGAACACAAGGCTGATGTGCAGTGCCCCCGTCGTTGTGCAACAGTGTGGGAGTGGAAGGTACCCACAGTGACCCAGGCGCCCGAGAGAGAGTCTGCAACAACCAGATGGCAAGGGGAGTGTGAGGGATGATAAAGGGGTTGTGGCAGTTGGACTGGTGTGTGGAAGCCCCTGGGAGAAAGCGCAGGCCCTGGAGATGGGCTGTGAGCAAGCACAGCCCGTAGAATTGTACTTCCCCTGCAGCAAGGTTGCCCCAGACTGAAGTGGACATAGGAGTGAATCCGCTGGAGCTTGGCCAGGAGAGACTGTCAAGGAAAAGCATCAAATAAGGAGGAAGGGCAACCACCTGCATATTTGTGGTCTGGATGCGGACACAGCAACTGAACTAACAGAGAACCCGGAGGGAGTGAGCAAAGGGCAGTGTGTCGGCAGAGAGTGAGACAGAAACGCAGCCACGACAATACCAGCGCAAATCCGACAAAGCGCATGCAAGTCATAGTTGCCGCGTCCAGTGCATCTGGGATATAAGGTGAGGGGAGCAGGTCCCAGACACTATATGAACATATTTGGCCACTGAGAAGCAGACAGGTCGACCTAGTAACTGCTGGGGGACAAAGGGGTCCGACCAATGTAGTTGAACGCTGCTTTCAGATACAAGACGTAGCCTCAGGTTTCCAGGGCGGACCGGCCCTGCCCGAGAAGCAAGGTGCAGTAACATAAAGCTGTTTCTAATGAGGGTGGGCCAACGTAACTGAACGCTGCCTTTGGAGTACGAGATGGAGCTTCATGAAGTTCCCAAAGTGGTCCAGCCCGGCCTGAGAAGCGAGGGGCAGCACAACTACCGTAACTGAACGCTTCCATTGGAGCACAAGCTGTAGCGGTTCGTTAGGTTCCCAAAGGGGTCCGTTCAAATACTAGAAGTATTGCTTGGAGGATGTGGGGGAAAAAACTCCCCCTGAAGAACTGGGGCCCTGAGCCGGGGGAGACACACATTGGTATTTGTGGGAGCGCAACCAGGTGATGGCACCACAAAGCAGCTCTGCCCAAGACGTGAGAGCACATTACTGTCCTTTCTGGGATTGATGACACACAGACTGCACCCGCAGAGGGCCCAGGTGGTGTGAGAACAAGGACGAGTAGGCACGGCCGGACAGTAGACCAGGGGCGCAGGTACGAAACACCAGCAAAACCCCACAGAAGCGCAGTGAAGATCCATGCCGCATGCCCCCGAGGGAAGGTAGTGCTCAGGTCTGCTGAAAAGATGAAGAGTGCAGTGACACCGTTCAAAGCAGTCATGTCACCTAAAGCCAACAAAAGCAAAGGGAAACAATCCTCCGTAAACACGTTTGCTAAGCCCGCTCAAGCATTGGAAAGCATGAAAACGTCAACCCCAGTGACCCAAGGGGCAGAAGTCCCCGTGAGCGGAGATCAGAAAATCTTGGAAGCCATAGCAGCTTTAAAGTCCTCATTGGAATTCAAGATAGATGTGAGAAATATCAATGTAAACCTCCTGAGACAAGATGTGAGGGCGCTGGCGGAACGGACAGGCACATTGGAAAAAGAGTTGCAACTAAATAAGAATAACTGCAATGAGAATACCAAGGAAGTGTTTGTGTTGAAACAACAAATACGGAATCTGGAAAACAGAGCAGAGGAGGCAGAAGGACGTGCCAGGAGGAATAATGTGCAGATTATTGGGCTCCCGGAAGGAGAGGAGGGCGCAAACCCTACAGACTTTATTGAGAATATGCTGCTGCAGGAAATAGGCCGGGGGCCCTTACGCAGGGCTTCATGGTGGAGCGAGCGCACAGAGCTCTAACAGGAAGGCCGCCACCCATAGCTCAACCCTGGCCAATAATAGCCCGGATACTCAACTATAAAGATAGAGAGAAAATCCTCGAACACTTTCGCAAGGGCTGCACGATCAGAAGAGCGTCGACTAACGTCACTGCATACCTGAACTATACATTTCTGCTACAAAAACAGAGGATGAACTATACGGCAGTCAAGAGGAGGTTGTGGGATGCGAACATTAAGTACATGCTGCTGTACCCAGCCAAATTGAAATTCCTATATAAAAGCCAAGCCATCTTCTTTGAGACTCCAGAAGAGGCAAGTAAATGGATGGATTAGGCGAACCTGATGGACAAAGCGGATGGTCAGCCGAGAGACGAGAATGACAAACAGGAGGGTAAGACCTAACCAATGTGTAATTATGTGGACACATGCCCATAAAACATTATTGAGCACATTCATAAAAGAGGAAGCCATAAAACCTGTTACGTTACAGAATGTTTAACAAGCAGGAACCACTGGTGTCGGGGCCTCGCAAGGACCGCACAAGGAGGAATCAGCCGTTAGTCCATATTAGATTAGATTAGATTAGATTAGATTAGATTAGATTAGATTAGATTAGTTAGGATACTAGCAGTTACGTATCCTCCCGGGCAATTGTTGGGGTGAGGGGTGGAACCGGAGTTGGGATAGTTAGATGGGAGTTGGACTACAGATACGCACAAGGGTGGAGAATGAGAGCGGGAACCACTAAATGTGATTTGGGAGCTTAAAAAAGCAACCTGGAATATCAGGGGCCTGAACAGCTACATTAAGAAAACAGGTTAATGGCATATTTGAGACGCCAGAAAATAGATATAGCTCTCCTGCAAGAAATTCATTTTACGAAGGAAAGGCAAGATACCTTGGCACGGAGGTTGGGGGCAGTGACCTTGTGCTCAACATATTCAGCATATGCCAGAGAGGTCCTAATATGGGTGCCACCAACAGTCCCGTTCCAGGTCCTTCAGACCTTCCTGGACAAGGATGGTAGAATGATAGTATTACGGGGAATGGTGAAAAACAGGGAAATATTTGTTATTAATATGTATGCTCCAAACCACGACACAGCAACCTATTTTAGATCCCTATACCCCAAGATAGGGTTGTACAGTGATAGTGTGTTGATAAGGGGAGGTGGTTTTAAATGTACGCTGGACCCGGCAATGGGTATATCGGATGGCAAATTCACTCATCCAGCCCCTTCAGCTAAAGCTCTGAACACGCTTTTACAAGCATTTAAGTTGGCTGATGTATGGAGGACAAGGTGCCCGTAGTGCAGAGTATACTCTCATTAAACGGCTGCCAAGAATCTCTATACAAGGTTAGATTATGTGTTTGTGGGAGAAAAAGCTATGGGAGAGTTCATTAGAGCTGAAAACTCTAAAGCAAGAACTCTCTCAGACAATGCCCCTTTGCTGGTTACGTGGCAGTTCCTTTCCCACCCGAGCTAGGATCCCGACATGGAGACTTAGGGTCAAGGCACTTAAGGATGTAGGGTTTCTGGAACACCTGAGGAAAGAGGTGAAGGAATATTTCAAGCACAACACAGGCAGTGTGGATTCTGCAGGTATACTGTGGGGGGCCTCTAAGGTAGTTATGAGTGGGGCGGCTATTGCGAAATCGAAAGGGATGCAAGTGGTCATTACATGGGATCTACAAAAAGCAGAAGACAGACTAGAAGCCATAGAGTAAGCAGGAGATAGGTCCCTAGAGGAGGCGTCCCGCCTACAGCAAGAATGTCAAGCACTGGAACAGGCTAAGCAAACTGGACTACAGTAAATATGCAGAGAGACAGCACGCAGAAGGGGACAAGCTTGAGTGCCTGCTAGCCTGGCTTTATAGAAATGAGCAAGCGAGAGACAATTAGAGCGATTGTGGGAGGGGACAGTGAATTGTGAGAGACACGGGATCTGGTGAGCAAATGTTTTATGATTATTGCAAGCAGCTCTATGGGGAAACCTCAGAGTGTAACATGTCAGAGATAGAGGAGGCACTGTTGGAGATCCGTCTCCCTAGGCTAAACGCGGAGGAGAAAGACAGGTTAGACAGCCCCATCACCAAAGAAGAATTAGAGTATGTGATAAAGGAACTACCGACGGGCAAAGTCCCAGGAGCGGATGGGCTTCTCTGTGAATTCTATAAAGAATATAGGGTGGAAGTCCTAACCCCACTGCTAGCAATGCTGAACGAAGTGCTGGACACGGGCAAGAGAGAGTCGATAATTGTTCCCATTCTTAAACCAAATAAGCCGGTTTCGGACTGTGGCTCTTATAGACCCCTTTCATTACTAAATCAAGATGGGAAGATTCCTACAGCTGTAATGGCGAATAGGCTTAAGCCGGCCATCGCCAAGTTTATACATTCGGACCAAACGGGATATGTCCCACACAGAAATATTACAAATAACCTGAGAAGATTACACCACATAATAGGTTGTGCCCAAGGAGATACGCAACAGTTGGAAGTGGCGTCACTCGATGTAGTCAAGGCGTTTGACTCAGTCAGATGCCCTTGGCTATTAGCAGTGTCAGAGAGGTTCGGTATTGGACCCACGTACATCAAGTGGGTGCGGTTGCTGTATAATGAACCGATAACGAGGGTCAAAACGGGCACAATCATCTCAGAACAATGGCAGCTAAGCAAGGGCACGAGGCAGGGATGCCTGTGGACCCCGATGCTTTTCATTTCAGCGTTGGAGCCATTAGCAATCTACTTACGGGAAGAATATGAGGAGGCTTGCATAGTCACACCGGGAGGGCGGCATCTGATTTCATTGTACGTGGATGACATGCTCCTGTACTTGCAGCAGCCCAAGACGAATTTGCAATACATCCTGGATGTGATGGAGCGCTATGCAGCCTTGTAAGGCACAGCAATCAACCCACAGAAGTCAAGTCTGTTCCCTTTGGGGATATGTTGGGAGGCCCAAGCACATCTTGCCAGCGCTACCAATGAAATGGGAGGTAGACACATTTAGGTACTTGGGGATGGACATTTATCATGTCCTAAGATAGAACACACACATAATATGGTGAAAGAAGTTGACAAGATCAAGAGCTCCATGTCTTTCTGTGCCATATTGCCGTTGTCCATGATGGGGTGTGCAGCATTACTGAAGATGGTAGTGCTGCCGAGGCTCCTCCACTTTTTTGCAAATGTCCCGTTTGCCATACCGAAAAAGTTTATCAGGAGGCTGAATGGTATATGTCGGAGCTTCCTATGGCATATTTTGAGATGCAGGATGGCACTGTGGAAGCTTCAAAACTCGTATGAACTGGTGGGATAAAGGTGCCTAATTTTGAAGTATATTTTGTTGCTATCCAGTTGCAATTTGTAGCCAAATGGCTGTTTGATGAGCAAACATTTGAATCATGGTTACTGCAGGCAGTTATTGCTCTGTTCTTTCTGAAAGAAGTGTTATGGATAACCGATCCTCGCGCAACTCGCCCACCCTTGCTGTTGAGGCTGGGGTGTGTGATGTGGCGTGGGCCTGCCAGTTACTGGGTAACACCACACAGTATTCCCCACAGATCCCCCTTCCAGCGCTAATTGCACTGGAAGGGGTGGATAAGCAGTTGCGGTTAAATGTGAGGAAGTACTGGGAACCGATGGGAGTGGCGGCGGTGGAAGATGTGCTACAAGACGGGTTACCCAAGGAGTTTTGTGAACTGACGGAAGACAGTGGGGTGAACCGGGGGGCAACACCTGACATATTACTGCCTTCTAAGGAATCTCGGATGCAGATGGCCAGAAGCCGGGGCGCCCTTGCAGTTAGACAAGACGATAGAGACATTTTAGGATGTATCAGAGGGAGGTAATGAAATCTCAAGGATATATGAGCTACTGATCTTCAGAGTGGGAGATGTGCTAGTGCAGACGAGGCGGAGTTGGGAGGCAGACTTGCAGGAACCAATATCGGAGGCAATGTGTATTAGGGCCATGGCGTACCACAAATAGGTGTCTAGAAATTAACGTATACAACCAATTCAATTATATTTGACCCATAAAGCATATCTGACCCCGAACAGGATAGCTAGGTTCAGCCAGGCAGCATCACAATCATGCCCGAAGTGCGGAGAGATTAACCAAATCTGGTTCATATGTTTTGGGCCTGAACAGAGATTAGAAGATTCTGGGGAGAGGTAGCCCTAGCTTGTCTGCTGGTAGGCTTCACAAGGCCCAAAAGAGCGAGACATGTGATTAAGCTTAAGGATTTGGCATATATACTTGCAAAACGCAGGATAGCAATGGGATGGGAGGCACATGCAAGGACAGTAGTGCTGGGGTGGTGGATGGACCTGATAAAATGGGCAAACGCAGAGACTGCGGTGTGGCAAGAAGCAGTGGGCCGGAACACGGAGCAAGGCGACAAGGGGCGTATGCTAGGAAGCAGTTGATAGCAGATTTGGCCACTTCTGAGCAGGGAACTTTAGACTCGAGTATACACCCTTACATGAGGATACTGATGCAAGTGAGGTCGTTAAGGAATAGAGTTGCGAGGCGGTGGAACTATTGTGTGTGACGTAGGCTGGGGATGGGGTGGGTGAAGTTGGGGGGAGAGTGGGTAGCAGACGGTCAGGACCTGATGTGTAATGTGATGTACTTGTGTATGCAAAGTCTGTAAGTTAGTATGTTTCTATACGATAAAATAATACAAATTGTTTAAAAAAACATCTGAAGCCCTTGGCTAATTACTGTTGTACAATATACCTGGTTGAATCGTGTGTCTTAAGTCCGGCCTGTCTATTGATCCCTGTGCCATGATAGAATGGTTACTTAACAATGACTTTAACCCCATTTTCTCACTATTAGCCCTATTTTGCCAATAATTGGCACCATTGTACAACATGGAAGTATTGAACATTACTTCCATGTTGTACAATGGAGCCAATTATTTTCAAATGTGCAACTGTAAGAACATTTCTGGTATTCAAAGGGCCTGTGAGGTGTTGACAACATGAAGAGCTGAATACATATCACCTGAGTCATGGAAACATTTCCAAGACCATTTTGTTATGGGGAATACATTTCTAAATCATTGCCGTCTTTTGCATGTTTGAGTTAAATACTGCATTTTGCTTCACGTTTTGATTAGCTATCTTGGTAGACATCTAAAAAGAATATACCATAAACAATATTAAGAATTGCCTTTGTACATTTATTTTTTTCAGTAACTGTACACTTTTCATTCACTGTAGCTACATTTTTATATTTGAGTAATGTGAAGTTACATGAACCTTTTGTGCTTCTGATCATTTCAAATTGCTTTTATCTTCTGCTGCCCTCTTTATCTTGCTTATAACCTGTCACTCCTGGCAGCCAAGATAGAGTGCCTATTAGTCTCTCACATTTTATCAAGCACTTTTCTTGTCTTCTTCTTAACTAACAGTTTCCTGTCTTTCTTTTAATGCTGGCCAATAGTTTACGCTCCATACAACATTCAATAAGTATGCCCGCTATGAGGTAATGTATTGCACAGAACTCTTCAAAAAAATGCTAAAATTTACATTTTTCTGTATTATTGGACTGTAGTTGCTTGCCAAGTTTAACACATGGTTTATTTTAATATAGCATAATCACTCTTTTAGATCATGAAAAGGTGGTAATAGTAATCATTCTTGATGGTTCAGTTGGCATTATTAAAATGCACTATTTTGTATTTTATTCATCCCCTCTGCCAGAGAAGTGTTTCAGGAAATGTGTTCTGGGGATATTGGGCTCTGTTGAGGAATTGTGTGCATTTCTGGTGGTGGTAGAGCACCAAACACAGACTTTTTAAAAGGTGCTACTGGTGGCAGTGACTACTCCTCTAATTTACAACACAGCAGGAGGAGGACTTATAAAGCTTGTCCGTGCTTACTTATTTAAATTAAGCTGACAGTCCTCTTCACGTTCTTGTGGAATGTGCTTCGCCTCCTATGTCCAGGTGCTATGCTGTAAATATGCTCAAAACCCACTATAATGCCCTCTGGGCATACCCATTATCACTGAGTAGTGAAGACTGAACCATTTGTCAAAATATAAATGTGAGCAGCACATTTTACTAGACCCTCAAGTAATGGGTTCTTTCTAGTTTTCAACAACATTGAAAGGCAGCAGAGCTCCGCTAAGATGTACCTTCAAACCAGGAAAACATGGCTGGAAGGTTTTGTCAGGACTTAAATCTTGCTGCCATGGTGGTTCATGGTGACGTGCCGGACCTGCAGTGGGCTGGCATCTCCCGTTGCCTCTTGCGCAACGGGAATCACGGGCTCAGCGCCAGCGTCCTTTCCTCACGCATGCAATGCCACTATCCACACTACAAACTCCAGCAGCCCTTGCAGCATGGCGTGTGGTGTCATCACATGTACCTCCCAGTATGCGGCCCGGAAGCCGCTTGTATAAAAGGAACCGGGACTAGAAACATGGCGCTCCTTAACTGTGTTTTGTGGTGAGTGGCGTTCTGGTGCTATTTTTGATCTGGTTCCTTGTGGCTGTTTGACATCTGCTTTTTTCGACCACTGGATTGGTTTGGACTCTTCCCCCCCCCCCCATTGTTTTGGCACCTGGTCCTGCTTGCCTTCTAGTTTCATCAAAGACTTGCTTCGTTTTCCTGGATTTGCTGTGACTCTTTTTCCCTGCCTACTCTGACACCTTATATATAGTTGCTCTATACGGATTTTGACCTTTTTCGATTTTTTGTGGGCTGACTTATGTTTCTCGACAGTGGATCCTTTTGTCTTTTTTATTTGGACTTCAGTGCTTCTCCCTTAGATTCTACCCTCGTGCCAGCCCAGTCAGGCCCCTCCGCTTCACTTGTGTCAGGAGGGCACCTCTGCTCTGTGAACAATCAACACTTGGTAGGAACTCATGTAGGCACACCAGTATTCCAACATGCAGCATCAGGAAGGAAGGGCAACAAGAGGGAGGAGTGGGTGTGTCTGACCATCCATCAAGTACACTTGTGTTCGTAACTATATTTTCCTGTCCTTCCCCTATAGCGTTTGCTGATTCCTTGTGTTCCTGCCTTTTTGCCTGAGCATGTGGCCTCACAGTATCCATTTGGTTCTGTGGGTGGCGTTCTTAGTAGGGGACCGTTGACTTCAGTTCCTAAAGTAGGGTTGCAGCATCTGTGGATGTGGTACAATACACAACAGTTTTTGAATTAATCTTAACCTCTGGCATTGCTCTGGGCAACGCCCCAGACCATCGTTCTTCGCCGGCCAAGCATTACAAAAGGGGAAAGACCAAATGCAAATCAGGGTTGGTTCCACCCTAAACCAGGGTCAAGGAAATATACAACATGTCAAAGAGGAGATGATGAGGTCCAGTTGGAGACTTAGCATAACAGGAACCTGTTATAAGAAAATGTGTGGCAATATTGAGCTAATGCTATATAGGAAAAACAATGCAAATTAAAACAATTTTGAGAGAACCTAGAACATGTTTATTCACAACTTGGTCCCATGTGCAATCGCTGACGAATAAGGCTCAAACTACATGTTTGAGATTTTACTACCTGTGGTGTACCAGAAGGAGGAGTTGGACGACTTGATCACATGTTCAACAATTCTTTATTTAAGTAACATGGAAAAACGCCTAACTAACCCCATTTCTATGACGGAAGTTCCTTGCCTGTTAGACTAAAACAAAGTATCCATATTAAAATAAAAGTCCATGGTTCAAATCCTACCTCCTAACTGGCCCTACCAATTTAGAAAACAAACAGAAAGGTGGAAACCGGGGCACAGCTGAACACAGGAAAGTCTTCAAAGGATCAAATTGAATAGTTCAAACAAATCTGGTCTTGCTTTAGGTTGACAAAACAAAAAGTTTCCTTAATTCAGTTGCTTCTTTGTAAAGTTTTGTGTGAACAAGTCCCTGGCTCTCAGACTCTCCAAAATCTTGTAGCTCTCTGTGAGACTTGCTCCTGATTTTGTATTAACGTGGATAGGGTATTTGCTCACTTGGGTTCTGTGGGATGTATTGACCCACTCTACTATACTATGCGGCCTCACTCTGCTATCTATAGTGCGAGAAACAGCAAAATGGAGGCAAAAACCTTGTGCGCGCCAAAACACACAAAAAGATGGCTGCACAATCTGCCGCCCGTGGTATATGTGTGATGGAACAGAGCACACGCTGCAGAAAAAGTGCCAGTGGGCTCCGTGACAAGTAAACATGGAGTACAGAGGGAGAAGCAGCGCTTTGCAAGTGAAATTCCAAAATGTGCCTGTAAATGACATTTACTTTACCGCTGAAACTTCAAAATGCCTGTACAAAACACTTTCCAACACTCAAAATCTTGCTTGGCGCTAAAATTCAGTTAATCTAATGAAGCACTGTGAATTTACAAAGTCCTGAAATGTTAAGAGCAAAACATTTTCTCAGCAAAACTGGATTGCCTGTGAATGACAATTCCTGTCAAAAATCTGTGTGCAGCCACACTGGGCTACCTGTGAGTGACAACCCCAGTCAAATGGGCTCTCCTGATTAAACTTTAAAGTTGTCTAAAACTAAAGATCTGCCGGATTAGCAAATATAAAAGGACTGTTGCTGAAAGGAACACGGATCTCAGTTGTTTTGATCCCACAGGTTTAAACCTAAGAATGTCATTTATCTATGTCATCTGATGCAACAAGTTTGTTTTATGCTGGCTTTCAAGTCAAGAAATTAAAAATTAACTTAGGAGGCCACCAGGGGGCGCGGGCAAGATGGCCGCCTGAATCTTAAGCTCCCCGTATGGCCCCGGGAAACCCACGGATAAACATGCCTTAAGTGCTTTTTAACCCCATCTACCAGCAATCGTTGAGGAGGGGAACCGCTGTGGACTACCCAGAAGCTTGTCCGGACTTCGGAGATGCCCCCGTTCCCCAGATAGCGACCTGTGAACGGCAACCCCCCTGCACCGGAGGGAAGGCCCCGGGCGGGAGCCGCACATCGCCTGGCCGCGTAGTGGTGGGAGGAGTCGATTTCCCCACCCGCTCTGACTTGTGCACCGAGGCCTGAGGTGCTGTCGACGGCTCGGGTGGGCCCTGCAGAGATCTCCATTAGTGGCTTAGGCCACACGGCTGACGGCCCCCGCCTCTCCGGACATCTCAGAGGAGCCCCCACGCCGGATGCGGCGGGTCATCCGACCCCACCAGAGAGAAGGAACGGCTCGCGCGATCAGCACACAGGGCCCAACGTCTGGCGGGCCTTCTGAGAAGCTCCAACAGCTGCCGGCGATTGGCTCATCCATTACTGGAAGCCAACAGTGACCTGCCCCCATCATAGGGGATACGGGGGAACCACCGCTATACTTACCCCAGTCCGGAGCACCTGGGGGGCCTGTGCTCCCCCCCCCACCGCTCTCACCACCAGTGATTCGTCTGTGCCGGGGCCGACGCGGTAGCGCAGCTCGGAACCATCTCAACGACCCACGTTTCCACGTCTGACCACCGCCCCAATGGCCTACCTCCCCACAGCCCCCACGGGGCGCTGGATTAGTGGCGGAGGCACCCACCCGACTTCCGGAGAAGGCTCCGGTCGTTGTGGGAGCACGCCTGGGCGCTCCGCCACCCGGAAGACATCTCAGGGGAACCCTATAGCTTGGTGCGATCGATACCCCATGAACTGGAGGGAGACCCTTGCACAATACCAATGCACGCCTGGGTCCCACGAAATGGAGACCGGCCCCGAAGCCTCGCAACCCCCAGACATGAATGTCATACAGAGCAACATCCAAATGATCCTAGAAGAGATTAGAGGTATGAGGACAGACATGGGGGCCAAATTGCGGACCTCACGGCCAAGGTTTCAACGCTGGAGGATCGGGTAGAAGGGGTCGAGTGCAACCAGGTATCGACGGACATCCTTGAGGCGCAAATGGAAACTAGATTTCAGGAACTGCAACGCCGCGAGGAGGACCTCCGGCTCAAGGTCGACGACATGGAGAACCGGGAAAGGAGAAACAATTTGAGAATTTTGGCCTTGAGGAGATGGAGGGAGAGACCCTGGTTGGTCTTGAAAGCAAAATCCAAGACATTATCAGAATTGTCCTGGGGTCGGACTCTGGGGAGACTCTCCTGCTTGACAGGGTCCATCGGGCTGGCGGCGGGGGGGTAGAGGCCCACGCTCAGTTCTTGCAAGATTTCACTACTATAAGGACAAGGCTAGGGTGTTGGAGAGGGCGAGAACCTTACGGGATAGTTAACATGGTAACGCTAGGGTGTCGATTTACCAGGATCTCTCGTCCCTCACTCTCCAGATGCGAAAGAAATGCGGCACTATCACCAGGTGGCTACAAGAAAAGGGGACACGCTGTCACTGGGGCCACCTAGAATTTGAATGGCAGGGCCAGAGGTACCAGCTAGTCACGGAAGCGGAAATCCGAAAGGCCACCGAGGATCTCACAGGTGACATCACGGGACCATCAGAAAATCGGAACAAAACCAACGTAGATCGCCCTCGTGCCCCTCGAGGCCCAGACCTCTCCCAGGGGAAGCTAAAGGTCAAAGGCTCACGTAAATTTCGAAAAACCAAACATCCACCCACAGACCGAGGAGACCCTATATGAGCGCACAAGCAGCAACCAAGGCTCACCTTTCTGTGCAGAAGGCCTGATCCACACCCCAAGGGAGCACGCAACGATTCATGGAGCCCGCCGGTCATAGTGCGTTTCTCCCACGACCAGTGGGGAGTTCTTTGTTCAATCGACTTCAGTCAGGGTTGAAGTGTTGCCCATTTAGAGGCTGTTGTATGGTTTCATAGGAAGTTGCACGGCGGCTCCACACGGACAACTGCCGGTGTCTCTCCAGGCCTCATGCCGTGACACGACACGATCAGGTACTAAGGCCGGGGGGTGCCTGGCTCAGGAGGCGCTACAGCCAGTTTCCCACTGCTGATCAGAAAGGGCCGGTACTTAACGAAGAGAGGCATGTTGGAAAGCGCTATACCTAAGAAACTGTTTTCCCGGGGACAGGGAAGCGACCCTGGTGGTTCGTTGACAGTCACATCCCCACGTGGGGACCAGGCGGCGAACGCCTCACAATATGGATAAGGGGGCAGGGGGGACCCCCGTGGGGCTCGAGGGGAAAGGGAAAACCAGCTCAAACCATGGACACTTTTTTTTGCAACGGGCTCCGAGTAGCAGACACTTAGAGGTGATTTCAGTGTGCGTAACGAAAAAAATGACAATGATTGAAGCAAAGATTGGCACGTTGAATGTCAAGCAACATGTTCCGTAAGCAACACCTAACGGTTCTCTTCCTACAGGAGACGCATTACAGGTAAGGCAGGGAATCGAAGATCAAGGGGAAAGACATTGGGTGCAATTACTAGGCCTCACATAGAAGTTCTAAGAAGGAAGGGGTGGGAATCCTCCTGAGCAGGGCGTTCCGTCTCACGGATATAGAAACCAAGAGGGGTTTTGGTGGTCGTTTCCTGGGCATTAAGGGAATCTGTGAGGGAGAGCGCGTTACCCTGGCCACTCTATATGCGCCCAACTCAAAACAAATACACTTCCTCACCCAGGTCTTTCATGTCATGGATGAGTGGGCAGAGGGAGCCATGATACTGGGGGGGGGGACTTCAACCTCATAATGGACCCGAGGCTTTGACTGGTGGTCTGCGAGGGGGGGACACCCAGGGGCATCTCAACGGACAATCTGGCCCTGCAGGCCCTCCTGAGAGAGCATTACTGGGTAGACGTTTGGCGAAAAGCAAACCCGAGCCAGGGTGGGTACACCTTTTTTTCGCTCCCTCATTGCACCTACACCAGAATTGACCTTTTGTTACTCTCGGAAGAAGGGAACGGGGTGGCACAACAGCTGAAGGTGGAAGCCATAACTTGGTCGGACCACGAACTGCTCATAGCAAACTGGTCACTACCCATCTCCCCAAGATCTTCCCGATGGCGTTATAATGACACACTTCTCAGGGACCCGGTATTTCGTGATTTCATGAGACAGGAAATGTTGGCCTACTTTGAGACAAACGACACCGGTGAGACGGATATGTCCATGGTGTGGGATGCCGCAAAAGCCACTTTCAGGGGCCTTCTCATAGCGGAGGGCTCGAGACGTAAACGGGAAAGGGGCTAAACTCCGTGCAGACCTGGGTGCTCTGCGAGCCAGACTGGGCCTCCTGGGGGTTGATCGAGGGGCTCTCTTAGAGGAGATGCAGGGACAGGAACTCCACATGGTCCTCAAAGTTATTAAGAAAATGAGATACACTAAGCAGAGGTACTTCGAACGGGGGGATAAGGTGGGGACCCTACTGGCGCAGAGGGCTCACTCGTCTCAGGGACAGAGTGGGCGGGATTCACGGGGGCCGTGAAGAAATAGTGGAGTGTTTTGCTGACTATTACAGCAAACTCTATTCCAAAAAGGCGGGCGAATCATTGGAGGACATCCGCGCCTACCTGGCAGAACACCCTCTGCCTAGGCTGTCCGACATGGAGCTAGAGGTCCTGGAGAGAGAGATTTCGGAGGAGGAGGAGGTGGAGGGCGCCATCAAAAGACTGAAGGTGGGAAAGGCACCGGGAGAAGAAGGCTATACAGCCGATTTTTACAAGCAGACCCAACCCGTCCTGCTGAAGCCTCTGGCCAAATTGTTTAACCAGATCAGGAATCGGGAGTCCATCCCACCGTCATTTTTGCAGGCCCTCATCACTGTTATACCCAAACCCGGCAAGGACCAGACGGAATGCGGGTCTTATAGACCCATCTCACTCCTCAACCTGGATGCTAAGATCTTTGCCAGAATCCTGGCCACCAGACTTGAGGGCTGCCTCCCGCACCTGGTACACCCCAACCAAGCGGGATTTGTCTTGAACAGGCAGGGTTCTGATATGCGGAAGACGCTCCATGTGCTTGCCTCGAGAGGGGTTCGCGACGAAGGCGCGCTTTTACTGGCCCTTGACGCGGAGAAGGCCTTCGACAGGGTCAGCTGGGCCTTTGAGGGAGGTATTCACGACCCTGGGTATGGGCCCGAGGTGGCTGGGTTGGATCTCCACGCTCTACTCCTCCCCCTTTCCCAGAGTGGTGGCAAATGAGACTGAGTCAAGGACATTCCCCCTCGAGCGTGGGACACGGCAGGGATGCCCTTTGTCCCCACTAATCTACGCACTCGTGATGGAACTATGGGCAATCTCGATCCGTAACGATGCGGCCATCAGGGGAGTACAGGTCGGAGAGATTCAGTGCAAAGTCTTCCTTTTTGCAGACGATGCACTGCTCTATATCACAAACCCATCCCAAACAGTCCCCCGAATGCTGCAGGGCCTCTCGCGCTATGGGGACCTATCGGGGTACAAGGTTAATCTGGAGAAATCAGTGGCGTTCGTAGGGGGTAATTTACCAGATTCAGAGATGGCTTTTGTCAATGGGCTCCCCTTTAGGCTGAGAGACGCCAGATTCCGGTACCTTGGAGACCAGGCCCAAGGGCTTATACCCGGCCAATTTCCCCCCCCCCCTCTGGTCAGCAATTCGGAAAGACATAGAGCGATGGTCAGGGTCGGGGCTCTCCTGGATGGCACGTCTCAACCTCATAAAAATGGTAATCCTTCCCAAGTTTTTATTTCTCTTTCAAATGCTCCCGGTGCTGATCCCCAAATCATTTTTCAAGGAAACGAAGCGAGTCCTCCTCAACTTCCTCTGGTCAGGCAAGAAACATAGAATCTCCTACGAGGTGCTGACCAGACCAAAGGAGGATGGAGGGGTGGGATACCCTGACCTTGAAACATACCACAGGGCCTCCCAACTGAGGGTCCTGGTCGACCACTTTGCCCCGGGTACGAAAAAACAATGGGTAGCCATGGACAACGGGCCACTCGCGCCCGTCACCATAGAGGAATGGCTCTGGGTCCCGAGGAAGAAGATCCCTAGAAGCGTCTTGTATCACCCAGTCCTAAAAGTGCTGTGGTCCCTATGGAGGGAGGGAGGGGCTTATTACCCCTGGCTCACAAGCTGGCCCTCCCCATTGAGCTGCATTTGGGCCCCCCCCCTTCCTGGCCAAGATAGCAGAGCCAGTGGCGTACCAGACGTGGTTCGAGGCAGGCCTTAGCAGGACTGGTCACCTTTGGGTGGGGGGCTCTTTCTTACCCCTGAAAGATTTGGAAGAGGCCCTGGGGATAGGCACCCTGTCCCCCTTTCGCTATCTCCAGCTTAAGGGAGTCCTAACTGAACCATCCTGGGAGGACACCCTTAGGAGAGACCTCACAGACTTTGAAAAACTCCTCCTTTCGGCGAGGGGCTCCAAGGGAATAATATCCCACCTCTACAAGCTCTTCCTTTTTTCTGTCCCACGAGACCCCCCACCTGCACGCACACAATGGGAAAAGGACCTGGGTGAGGAGATCGACGATGGGAGGTGGGGGGTAGATGTGTAGGCGGGCCAATCGCTCCACGGCCTCACTTCAGTATCGCCACCAGGCCCTCAAGGTATTGCATCGCTGGCACTACCCCCCGCAGAGGGTTGCTAGAATGAGGCCAGGGTACGCCCCACATTGCTGGAAGTGTAGGACCGAAAGGGGGGATTATATTCACATGTGGTGGAGGTGCCCGGTGGTTCAAAAGTACTGGGAGGAGGTATTGACATGGATTAAGGGGATAGATGGGGTGGAGCAGCCTTCCTGCCCCTGGCTTCTCCTTTTCGGGATTGACATTGGGGACAATCATGAAAATATCCATGACCACATGCTGCAGGTTATGTTGGTGGAGGCCAGGTGCTGTCTGGCACAAAAATGGAAGAACCCCGGAATGCCAGGGGAAAAAGCATGGGTAACCAAGGTACGGGCCATTTACGACATAGAATTCCTCACGCATTTACTTGATGAATCTAGATCCAACATCGAGGAAATATGGCTCCCCTTCTTCGAAAAATACGGGCGCTTCGTATAATCTTAAGCACCGGACCCGGAGAACTCCCCCCTGGGGGCCTCGGGCCATCGTTCATTTGTCCAGCTTCGAGTCCTTCAAAGCTCGGCCCATGACTTTGGCGTGCTAAGTGCACATCATATAGACATTGCTACGCTCTTTTCGGAACCCGTCAAATATGCAATTACTGAGAACTTGAACTGGTGGGGGGGTGGGAAGGGGTGAGGGGAGATGGGTTATAACTGGTTTCCTGTTTATTCATGTTTAAATATGTTCTGCATTGTTGCAACACATGTGCGAAACCTAATAAAATGTGATTTTCAACAAAAAAAATTAACTTAGGCTGGCTGGGCCTGCAAGAGGTTGAAATACAGGTTTCCACCCAAGGGGAGGGCATTGATCTCAGCAGATGCTCACTGACACATGATAATTGTGGGGTAGGCCAGACTTTTGTCTGCAACCAAGGACTGAACAATGGCAGATTCTCCAGGCCAGGAAATGGACGTGTGAAGAGTTCGTAAACTAGGCTTGCAGAAGGAAATCCCAAAGGTGGGTTCTGCTCTTTGTCTCCAGAGACAGACAAAAGGCTGACCATTTGATGCTAAGAATATGTAACAAACATTTATTAGAGACTTATAAACTTGCTATCAGAAGTGGTGAAAAATATAAAAAGGGCAGATTTGTTAATCTAATTTTTGGTCCTATATTTCAAAACGTGGTGGAACTGTGCAGCATATTCTGAACAGGAATGGCAATCTATGTGGTTTTATGGGAACTGTATTTATGCTAGAATTGTTAAACTTTGCACACACATTCCTATGGTAAACACGCTGTTAGGGAGA
The DNA here is from genome assembly GCF_040938575.1 of Ambystoma mexicanum. Lineage (NCBI taxonomy): Eukaryota > Metazoa > Chordata > Amphibia > Caudata > Ambystomatidae > Ambystoma > Ambystoma mexicanum. The sequence goes on along the minus strand of NC_090933.1, from coordinate 775,807,921 downwards.
ATTCTCTGTTAAGTCTAATTTCCCAAACCTAGTGAGTCCCCCAGCAGCTTTGCTGGATTTTTGTGGTTTATTTTCTTCTCCTGCTAAGAGTGAGACTCTTTTTCTCCCACTCTTAGATATGATTTGAGATATCCTTTGACTTTGTAATGTGTTTAATGGGCTATGGGGTCTTTTACTCCATAGGGTTTCATGTATTTTTGGTAAGTGTGTTAAACAGCACCCTCAGTGCAGTAACACAGGGGTATCATAGTGACCCCCAAACATAGACTCCATACCCTGGGACTGACTACTGTCTCCCAGGGCATGTAAAGTCACCATTGACTTTACTAGTCCTAAATTGGAAACAGAACCAGTACAAACCATCATATTGTGGAAGTACTGGTAGGGGTAATTAGATTGCCCCTGGGTCTGTTTTTCGAGGGGGCACTGTGCAGTCCCCCCTCGTCGAGTTTCTGGCTGGTGGCAGTGGTTACCACGTGAAATATTCCACCGGAATATTTCCTATGGGATTTTCCCATTCATTTTAAACGCACCACTTTTTGGTGCAATGTTAAAGATACCGCCAGGTTATTTATTTAATATTTATTCCCTGGTTGGGTCTTTTTGCCAGGACTCAGTTTTAAAATGGCGTTTGTGTTCGCCTCTGTAACTCCAACCCAAGTCAAGCCCTTTGTTCCACTTTTTGGCGGGCTTCTCCACAGAAGCCTCCAAAAGTGGTGCCACTCTGTCGGGGTCTACAGGATGTGTGGGAGGGGGGTTTAGGCACCCTGGACTGAGTTGCCTCGGCAACTCAAGTCGCACTCTTGTGTGATTGGCCCAATGGTGAGCCACCCAGCTCACCACTTAGCATGTTTGAGTGACAGCTAAGACTGATGAATGGGGGTTTTCTGCATAAAAGCAGGGCTTTGGGGACTGGAACTTCAGAAGTTGCCACATGACCAAAGAATCCGAAGAGGGAGAAGCTGGATCGTCTCGTGGTCGAATCGCCCGTGCCAAGCACCCCGGCGGCCGGATAACTATGCTTCACCACTACCGCGAATAAAAGGGTAGTACCTTTTAACCGGAAAACTCTGCGGCTGGTTTCTTCCCTGGCAGTGCAACGACCTCCAGCTTTCCTCCACGTCGAGATCTCCTCTTCCCCTGGACGAAGCACCGACTTGCACCCGCTGCCAGGAACAACTGCCCCCGCTGGAGCTTTCTCACCATTTCAGGTACTGAGTCCCGCCTGGTTTCCCTTGCAACAGACTGTTCAAGGTGTCCCGTAAATCCTTGACTTTCTATCCTGGGGTGACTTGGGACCTACTAACTAACTTTTCCTGACTTGAGCCAACCCCTTTTGAACTCTTTGCAACGACTCTTTAAAAGTACTATTCAACTGTGTGATCTTGGACACATTCCGCCTTGCTCTCTTCAAGAGTGGGCCTGGCCTATGACTTTCTTGCTCCTCAGTGGATTCTGCCTTTTCTGACTTGCTCTGGTGCTCCTAAAGTGTTGGTATTGTGTATGTTCCTAATTCTGCCTTTTTCCCTCCCTTTTTAATTAACTTATTGGAGTGCCATCTTAAGTTAAGCGCTCACCTCTGCCTGAAAATAAGTGGTGTTTTGACTAAGACTTTTTCAATAAGTGATCAGGGATGTATATATATTAATAGTGACTGTGTTTGAACTTGCTTGCCATATTAGTGTTAGTGTATTTTACAAAGTGTGTTTTTAAATAAATAATTTTCTGAGGCTTGTGGAATCTGCTTAGATCACATGCTGTGCATAGGCCGACATCTAGTGGAAGCTGCGGAGTATCACAGTTTGTTTTTTGAAACTCGAAAATGGGCGTCGACACAGGGCGTGCCAGTAATACTATCCCTAGTGTGACGTCCACTGTACCCAAGATCCCTCACGCGTCTAGGATCCTCAGATTGTTTTTTCCCGCCAAACTGGTCGGAAGCATTTTGCGGAGTCCCCTGGCCTTAGCCATACTTTTGCTAAAAATGTAAAATTATAATCTATTGTCATCCTTCCCCACCCCAACGTCGAACTTCGACACTCGACGCCGGCTGGAGAAGAAATCAACCGTCGGCTGCTGCACGACGGATTTGGGCCACGGAAGGCCGCTGGCCTCGGCCCGGGCCTTGGAAGGCCTCTGGCCTCGGCCCTGCAAGTAGGGAGAGTGGGGGGTGGTACATACTCTACACTCTTGGTATATAGGTACACCTTATACATTTCCTACACTTAACAGCCCGCTGCCTCAAGGTGCGTATGGAGGGTACCCCTTTTCAATTCGGCCCCAAGTGCAATCGCAAATACCCTTGGGTCGACAGGCACGCCACGTGCAATCTCTGCTTGCCGACGGACTACCCCGAAGCGAACTGCAGAGCGTGTAGTAGGTTTAAACCTAAGACACTTAAGGACCGTTCGACGAAGCGTTGGGCCCAATAAGCCAGGCAGGCGGCCATGGCAGCGGAGGGCGCCTTCAGCGACGGCAGCGACGCCGTACTTTCGGACGGCGAGGGCATTACGGCGTCGAAAGACAGCCGAGCCCAGGTCCCCGACCTCGGAAGGTCGTCCGGCAGGGCGGCTATGGGGAAGACCCCCGGCGACACAAGCGCTTTACATGCTACACACACTAAACACACTAAGTCCAACCGAGACTCGACGACGTCGAGTTCTCGGAAAGAGGCACAAACAGAACGGTCCGATTCGGTGTCCTCTGGGCGCTCTCGATCAAGATCGCCGCATGACTCCAGGCAATCATCCACTCTTGCCAAGAGTGCCTCGCTCCCTAGGCTAACAGAAGTTCGATCGTCGGGAGACGAAGACGACTTCCACCCCCAGGCCGCGATCCAGGAGTCGGAGTCCGCAGTTAAAACCAGCGAGGCCCCACGCTCGAAGGATAGGGACACCACCCCCGATCCTCGACGCCAGGCGTCGAAAACCTCCGGAGCCACTAAAGGACAGGGAAAACATTTTTCCACTCACGGGGAGGGGGGAAAACAGCAGAAGAAACGACCTTTGCACTCTTCCACACCTGTGAAACACACCTCTCCCCCTAAACAGACAGACAAAACCAGGTCTGCAAGATTTTTATGATAAAAATCCAGAACATTTCCTCTCGTATGATCCACAGGGGGTGACACCCTCAGGCTCTACCGATCCTATCCCCCCGAGTAAGAAGCCCCGGTTTGAAACTCCGATGAGGTCAGAACCCTTCGAGGTGCAACCTTACGCAAGACCATACTCACTGTATCAAGGAGAGGCTTCCTTTTGTGAGGACCAAGAATTTGGTATGATAGAAGAGCAAACCGGGACGGGCTACTATGGGGATGATGAGGACCAGGAAGAGGAAGAGGAGGACCCAGAAACATACAGAGTAGATTCCCTGGTAGAGAACGAAGCCCCGGTTACCGACTCCCCGGTCGATAACCAACCCCTCCTAAACGAGGTTCTCGCACGCGCAGCAGAACATTGTCCAGGAGGAAAGGGACTTCGCAGAAGAGTTAGTGGGAGAAAGGAGGCCTGTTGCCCGGACCATCCCTATCCTTAAGTCCATTCAGCGGAGAATAGATCCGTCCCTGGTGAACCCGAACCTCACCAGAGCAGTCAATCCCAGGGTTGAAAAACTTTTCAGGGCGGCCCAGTCTGACCCTCTCTATATAAGAGGACATCTGAAGCCAGACTCCCTAGTTGTCACCAACACTCGTAAAAGGGCTGGAACACCCTTGTCATCATCCGAAGCTCCTCCCGACAAGGAGAGCAAAAAACGATATGGTTTCGGCAGGAAAGTAGCCTCAACGTCCGCCTATCAAGCAAGGATTGCAAACTCCACCACCCTGTTGGCCAGCTACAACTGCCATCAGTGGGAAAAAGTCGCGGCACTCATAGCCTCTGCTCCTGAACCTTTAAAGGGCCAGTTAGCTCGGATTTCCGCAGAGGGTAGAGCCGTGTCTGGTTGCATTTTGAAAGCAACCTTCGACGCCGCGGACAACGCAGGCAGATTGATAGCGGAAGGCGCTGTTATCAAAAGACATGCGTGGTTACGGCAGTCTGGTTTTAAAGCAGAAACCCAGGCATCATTGTTGGACAAACCGGTGGAGACCGATCTGTTGTTTGGTAAGGCGGTCGAAGACGCACTGAAGAATGCCAAGGACGAATACGAAACACTCAAGTCCCTTGGCCAGTTAACCAACAAACCCCCTAACCAGAGAGGGAATAGTAATTTTCGTCGCCCACGCGGCCAAAATTCCCAGAGAGGATCTACCTATTCCCAGGGGCAGGGTACACAGTGGAACAACCAACAGTCTACCCAGGGTTACGGCAGGGGTAATAGGAGAGGTCGTGGTAAAGGCAGAGGCAGCCCCAACAAGGGAGGCGGCACGCCCCCACCAAAGCAGTGACGCTCAGTTCAGGGCCCCTTCTCACGCAACCCCAGTAGGGGGACGCATTTCCAACTTCACCCAGGCTTGGGAAGGGATCACATCAGACAGATGGGTGCTGTCAACAGTATCCACAGGATATTGTATAGAAATACTGCAGCGTCCCCGGAACCATCCTCCACGACAAAGAGTACACTCTTTAGAACATCAGAAGATTCTCCTCGAGGAGATCGCCATTCTGCTAGAAAAGGACGCGATAGAACTCGTCCCGGGACACCAGGTAAAGAAGGGTATTTATTCAACTTACTTCCTTGTGCCAAAGAAAGATTTGACAATGCGCCCAGTATTGGATTTACGGCCTGCCAACAAGTATGTCAAGCCCCAAAAATTTCGTATGACCACGCTACAAGAGGTAATCCCTCTCCTAAAAAAGGGGGATTACATGGCAACCTTGGATATGAAAGATGCTTATTTTCATATTTCCATGTTCCCAGCGCACAGAAAGTATTTGCGCTTCAAGGTGGACAGTGGACACTACCAATTCAAGGTACTGCCCTTCGGGATAGCTTCAGCACCAAGGGTATTCACCAAGGTACTGGCGGTGGCGGCTGCACACCTACGCAGGGAGGCAATCCCAGTGTACCCTTATCTGGACGTCTGGCTCATAACGGGGGAAACCCCAGGAATTTGCAGGATAAACATTCAAAGGACTATCGACCTCCTCCACGAGTTAGGCTTCTCAGTCAACGAGAAAAAGTCAAGCCTGGTGCCAAGCACCTCCAAACAATTCCTAGGAGCAATCCTAGATACTCAAGAGGGGTTGACCTTTCCTTCAGAAGAAAGAATTCGGAATATACTACTGCAAATTCCGCATTATCAGTCCGGTCAACAAATAACGGTACGCAAATCAATGCGTTTACTGGGCATGATGGCGTCATGTATTTACCTGGTCCCCCACGCGCACCTGCGCATGTGTCCCATGCAGGAATGGTTGGCGAAACAGTGGTCTCAGGCAAGTGGTCAGTGGGACGATCTAGTGGTCGTTTCGCCAACACTGGTACAAAGCCTTCACTGGTGGACAAGAGAATCTCGCACAGGGGAAACCCTTTTACGATCCCGAAGTACAGGCAGTAGTCACTACAGATGCATGTCTGACGGGGTGGGGAGCTCACCATCTCCACCACACAGCTCAGGGTCTCTGGTCTCACTCAGTGGCCAAGAACCACATCAACCTGCTAGAGCTTCTGGCAGTATTCAGAGCGCTTCAGGCGTTCGAGCCCCACCTACTAAACTTGTCAGTGCAAATCCGGACGGACAGCACAACAGCCATGTTCTACCTGAACAAGCAAGGAGGGACTCGCTCGCCAAATCTGTCCAAGCTTGCCCAGAAAATCTGGATATGGGCACTCAGACGGAACATCTATCTGTCATCACAACATGTTCATGGGGAGCTCAATTCCCTAGCGGATGCTCTGAGCAGAGACTCCCTCCCAGAAGAACACGAATGGGTTCTACACAGAGAGGTCGTAGAAGATATCTTCTCTCAGTGGGGTTTCCCCACTATAGACTTATTCGCCACAAGCGAAAACAGACAATGCCCAGGATTTGCATCCAGGTTCCCCCAACCAGACTCCCAGGGGAACGCCCTGTGGAAGAACTGGTCAGGGATGTTTGCGTACGCTTTTCCACCAACTCCTCTCATCAGGAAAGTGGTGAACAAGATGAACAGAGAGTCGATGATGCTCGTCCTAGTTGCTCCCATGTGGGCAAGACAACCGTGGTTCCCGCACCTACGCAGGATGGCGGTGTGCGAACCCATCAAACGTCCAGCCTGGTACAACCTATTGTCCCAGCACCAAGGTCAAACAGTGCACCAGCAACCCAACTCAATGAACCTGGCAGCATGGCTCCTGAAGTCATAGAGTTTGGACATCTCAATTTGCCACAGAGGTGTATGGATATCCTAAAGGAATCTAGGAAACCAAATACAAGGCACTGTTACTTTGACAAGTGGAAGAGGTTCGTTATCTGGTGCCAGAGTAGATCAATTAACCCCGTTGATTGCACTCCTTCCACTATTGTTACATATATGCTCCACCTGCTGGATGCAGGATTGGTTTTTAACTCACTGAAAGTACACCTGGCAGCCCTGTCGGCTTACACCACTTCCCAAGGTTTTGTGGTGGAAAGTACCAGTAGTTAAAGCCTTCATGGAAGGAGTAAAGAGACTTCACCCTCCTATTTCAAACCCACCACCAGGGTGGGACCTAAATGTGGTGCTAGCCAAGCTCATGGGCCCCCCTTTCGAACCCATGCATAAAAGCAGTCTCAAACACCTGACTTATAAAACGGCCTTCTTAGTAGCTATTACTTCTATAAGAAGGGTCAGTGAAATTCAGGCTCTGTCAGTGCAGGATCCCTTCTTTACTGTCCATAAAGACAAACTGGTTTTACGCACAAACCCTAGGTTCTCACCTAAATTCATATCTAAATTCCATGTAAACCAGTCCATCGAGCTTCCGGCTTTCTTCCAGGACCCGCAAAGCTCGGCTGAGGTGAAACTACACACCCTAGATGTGCGTAGGGCGGTCCTCTACTATGTAAATAAAACCAGACCGCTAAGAAAAACAGATCAACTGTTTGTCTCCGTAGCTACAGGCAGAGAGGGGGATCGCGTCTCTAAAGGTGCCATCTCGAAGTGGATTATTAACTGTATCCAGCTGTGTTACTCACTTTCTGAAAGAACTCTGCCTTTCACGCCAAGAGCCCACTCTACTAGAGGCTTTGGGGCCACTCTGGCTTTCATTGCAAATGTACCCCTTGACACCATTTGCAAAGCAGCTACTTGGAGCTCTATTCACACTTTTACTCAGCATTACTGCATTGACACCCATTCCAAGGCAGATACACAAGTGGGACAAGCGGTTCTAAGACACTTATTTGCTCATGACCCTTCTCACATCCCACCTCCTTCTTCAGGTACTGCTCGCTAATCTATGCACAGCATGTGATCTAAGCAGATTCCACAAGCCTCAGAAGGGATACATTACTCACCGTAATCGTATTTCTGATGCTTGTATCTGCTTAGATTCACATGCGACCCACCCTTCCTCCCCTCTGAGAGAAGGCGCATGATGGCTTGTAGTCTTACCTTTCTGTCTATCTGCTTGGATTATCTGTACTCACGCTACTCCTCATGCTACCTCATGTCAGAAAAAATACAATCTGAGGATCCTAGACGCGTGAGGGATCTTGGGTACAGTGGACGTCACACTAGGGATAGTATTACTGGCACGCCCTGTGTCGACGCCCATTTTCGAGTTTCAAAAAACAAACTGTAATACTCCGCAGCTTCCACTACATGTCGGCCTATGCACAGCATGTGAATCTAAGCAGATACAAGCATCAGAAATACGATTACGGTGAGTAATGTATCCCATATACTTTTATACCCAAGCTCTAGTCAGTGTTTGCTTGTGCTACTGTATTTTGGTACCTATATTGTATACTCTATATACTGTCTAACTCTTCTTGAGAGAAGTCTGGCTGCTCAGCCACAGCTACCAGGTAAATCTGGGTGGTACAGACTGCTACCAATTGGGTTTACTGCCAACACCTGTAGTCTTAATCCTTTTGCAGTGGTCCCTAAGGGGACAGCACAGGTTTCTGCCTAACACACGCATATTTGTGGAAATTTGGAGAAAGTTTGGAAAATGTGTTCATGGCGAAATGGACAAAATGCTGCAAAAAGACGAGACAAGGTCTCACAGCTGCGGGATTTTGATGAACAGATACTCCATAAAATATGGAATCCTTGTTTGTGATTTTCGTAGAGGTTACAAATGTATAAATATGTGTTTAGGACAAAATTCGATTTTAATACTAGTGGCTAGGGGAGGTTTCTAAGGATTGTAAAAACTAAACCATAAACTTGACATCATCTGTCTTTGATCCAATCACTCGGATGCAAGGCGGAGATGAGGCTCTGGTCCAATCCCAGTTCACTGGGGCTAGTTTAGTTAAGCCGGCCCATACACCCATTTTTGAGATGTCATTTGAAAGGATTAATAGAGACATCTGACAACACAAACACACTCTCTCTTCTGATTCCAGCGAAGCACTCTGATCCAACATTCAACATCCAGCCTTTAACATCTTTCCAGATCCAGATGCCAATTACCAGGCCAGGCAGTAGCTGAACCATTTTCAGCTAGGCCTCAATCCTTAATTAATCCTCAACTAATCCTTACAACCCAGTGAAGCGCTGTGGTGTGGGGAAGCATCCTGAAACTATCTGGCTTGCTACCATAACGCTTGCCTGATGAACTCGCCATCCCGCTGATCTGAAATATCCAGACACAAGAAGGGCAGATCCCGTGCAGTTCCGGTGACCGGCCTAGGATGATCCTAGCTGATGTGCTGTCCTTCCCTGATCGACCCGATCCATTGACCAGAATCTTGACGGACCAAAAATCTTAAATCCCAGTGGATTGTGAGTATTAACAGGACGCTAGAGAACTATTATATACTTTGCCTTATCTTGTTCCACCCTAATATCTGAACTATCCTTACTTACATAACCAGTGACAGTGTCAAAATCTTTAGTGCTATCTTATTCTGTCTATTTGCTAAAGCGTCATTCTCGTATTCATTTTTATTTGTGTAACTCTGATCCAAAAATCCCACTTCAAGTCTTTGGACTGGTTCCGCCGCAGAAGGCACTGGGGATCTGTTACTGAAGTCAGTCTCAGAGCTTACTTCGTCCCAACCTGGTTGTTTAGCCTGCATGCTCTAGTCTTGAGTAAAAGCGTAATCCATAATTTCTGGTTTTAAACTGAAGTTCTTGTCCAAATTTGTGTCTTTATTTTCGGAAAACCCTGCCAATAAAACCTCCATAACTCCCTCAGTTTTAAAGATAGAAACGAAATTTCAACTCCCTGTGATACCTAACATCCTTAGCCCAAAACCGCACTGCAAAACAGTGTAGTTGACCCGTTTTTATAAAAAATCGCATAGTAAAAGTTTGCAGCGAATTTACATTTTGCAAAAGTTTTACACGTATGAATTGTCTTTAAATTATTTCCCACTTTGCCTTTGAGATTCCAATTGTTTTCTTTTGATTAAATCATTGCTTTTGATTGCTTGCATCTGTTCAAAGCAGCTCCCGTAGAAATGTATAATAATTTATGCATTTCTGACAACATTTAGTGTTTTTGCTCAGCCAGTTTCAAAGCCATCTGACAGTTGAAAAGTCAAATCTGTTTTTCTCTTGTGTTTAAGGGGGGAATGTGGGAGTGATATTCTGTTTGGTCTGTATTATTCCTGAGTACCTGCTCTCTCCTCACATCTATTTATTGGTGGGTCGAGGGGTGTCGCAGGGGGAACCTCTAACCACAGTGCTATATGTTCCAAACCAATCCAAAAGTATTATTTTCTTTGCTGCATTCTTTTTGTGTTAATTCCCTAATTCCCAGTGCATTAAAGATATTAATTGTCCTTGTCACTCCTTGGTGATTGTTGTTACCTATTAAAAATATATTGTGTTTTAAATTCTCAATCCATAAATAAATATTTATCGTTACAAACTAGCCTGATTCCTGGTTCAGTGTGAACCACTGGGGGGGGGGTGGTATTTTGAGAAGGGTGTGATATGAGTGGTATATCAGTCAGAATATTGAAGTTATAGACAAAAATAAATAAGGGTTTCATTTGCGCACTACATGCTGGGCGAGACTTGGGTGTGTGCCTGATCGAAATCCCTTACAGTTCCTCAGGTTTCCATAATCTCGCCCAGTTTCCCTGGCTTGGTTGAAAAGTATTCCATTTCAGTGTGCTTTGATTTACACAGGAGTCTTATCTCTTTTGGTATCTTAGATACTTACATTCTAGTTGGTTTCCCCAACTTGGATGTACAGAAGTAATATTCAAGTCAAATTGGTTCATACAGCGCCACTGCCCCGCTCAACTTCTCAGGCATTTGCGACCTTGTTGACTTTTCCAACTTGGATACAAAGAGGGTGTCTCTCTGGTGCTCAGATTGACAAGGGATGGTTGCCCGTTCAGATTTCTCTGGCTCCTGGAGCCTCAGCGGTTTTTCCAACCTGTATATAAAGTATCTCTGTTTCTCATATGTTCCTTTACATTGAGCGCTGGCTTGTGTGAGCCCATCCGGCTCTCCTGACCACATAGGTTCTCTCAATTCAAAGTGTTCATGCTTTCCTTTCCCAGCTACATACCAGGTGTCTGATCTTTTGGGATTCTCAGCCTTGCATGACCTTGTCGGTTCTCCTAATTCAAAAGTATTTGTACGTTCCTCTCCCAGCTACATATCCCGGCTATCTACTTTTTTGGGATTCTCAGGCTCCCGTGACGTTGTAGGTCGTTTTAACCTTATCCCACAGTATCCGTTCCCCTCAACGGTACTCTCTCAGTAGGAGCGTTTGCTTCCCTTGTACGCATCTCTTGACAGTTGATGCATGTAAGATTAGGGGGTCAGGGATTAGTGTCTTCCCTGCCCATCTGGTTTCAGCATTGGTTCCTAGTCCCTTGGCCTACTACTTCATCATTGTGGTCGCACCACTAGAGGAAAAAAGGGTTCTCCAGTCTCTGCTTCTCCCTTCGACCCTGGCTGCTTGGTTGAATGAGACACCAATCTTCCAGCGTTCAGCTAACATTTAGCTCGCTGTCCACACCACTGACGGCTCTGCGGTCTGGAGGTGCATCTTTGTGTGGGATTTACTTTCCTCAATGCTTAGGATTTCTCTATCCTAACAATTCTACCTGTGTTTAAATGTGTCATCACAGTGAAAAGGGGCGTGTTCTTCATTGACAGCGTCGTTCAAGCGAGATCCACCATTACCTTGAGGCAAAGAAATTAAAGAAGTGTCACTGTTTGGTGGTTTTAAAAAAGAAACATTCAAAACAGAAGTAAAAACAGTTCTTTTAACATCCACATAGGCTGACACAGTAGTCTGGTCTGGGAGATCCTTCTCAGACTGGGAGACCTTGTCCCCGAGAGGGGAGTCGTCACCAGTGATGAAGCACTTGCCCAGACCCCTAGGGATGGTCTTGCGGAGCAGGCCCACCTCCCTAGCCTCACAGTGTGTGGCCCCCCTCTGGGGAGAAGTGACAAATTGACCAGACCTAGTCACATACCCCTTTATCAAGTAGTGAGTTGTTCCTCTCATGAGTGTATGGAGGAACTGTTTCAACTCTTCCTACTCCTCTTACGCATCTCTCAGGCATTGAGAGTTCAGGCATGGGAAAAGGGCAGAATCAAGATTAATACCAACACCCAAGCAGTTGAAAGATGTGATAATGCACCAAAAAAGCAAGAAGATTCCCCCAAATGCAGGTCTATTCTAACACATCAACCCAGATTGGAAGAAGCTGGAAAAGAGGCCAGGCTGTCATGAGTAAGGTCTCTACCCATCCCATATAAACATTATGGACAGATCATTGGCATAGTCATACGTGAAATCCATGGTCCTGTTCCACAGTGAACATTTACCATTTCAAAACCAAAGACTTGATTCCAAGAGGGCCGCCTGCAGGGGGAGGATGTGCTGAGCATAGCTCGTCTCCGGTCATAAATGAAAGGGGAATGTTGCGCCCCTTTTCTCCTTTCCCAACATTGATTATGTGAAAACCGAATGACTCCTACTACCCCAATAGGAGAACGGAGGTCCGATCACAATATCAGCACGAGGGAGCGCTATTAAATTACACAGAGAGACAAGAGCAAGGTGTGGCACTCTGGCAAGAGCAAAAAGAAAGTGGAAGATTCCAGTGAGGGACGAGGCCTCCATACAAGACTTGGAGGAGACGGCATACTAAGGGGAAGGGGAAGAAGCATCCCCCTTCCGTCCGTGCGCAGGCTGGCAGGAGATAAGAGTTTAACAGAGGAGGCAGCACACAGTAAGCAACCAGAGGATGCAACGCAAAGTAGGGTGACACACTACCATTTAAATAAGTGGACCCCTTGAGGCAATAAGCGAAGAAGAAGACAGTGAATCACAGAGGGTCAAGAAATCAATGACTTTGGGACATTTACTATATCGATGAAACATCCGTGGGTGGAGCTTACTTTTCACCGGTTTATGAATAATTTCAACTACGGTTGACTCCAAAATCTGTGGCAGTCGACGAGTGGGGATGGCTATGTGGCGCAGGAAAGCGGAAGAGATAAAGATCACAAGGCATGGACTGCAAAGGAACCGGGGAAGTCCTGGAGGCATATGAGCTCAATAGACTCCCATTCTACTCCTCAGCTTTCAAAACCTCCAATTAAGGGGTAAGACTCTTCATATCACGTGTGAGTCAGGAGGGCTAAGGCAGCAGTCATGGAGAGCAGACTTTTATCGGCTAGAGGGTACGGGCTACTACAAAATTGTTGGAGGACCCAGTACTATAGGGCTGCATGTGAGATCCATAGGACTAAAAGAGTACGTCAGGAAGGTCATCTGGCACTCCCCTCTGGTTGGTGTGCTGGATGGCAAAGGTGGGCACCGACACTGGGAGTAGATCCTGATGGCATTGAATGTCATAGGACTGAGTGAAGGGTATAACCCCAGCGGCCCAGTTAATCAATGGAGAGCAGGCAGATAGGTGGTCTACCCCCAAAAGAAGCATATGTCGAGTGCTATAGGGAGAGGGTGCACTAAAGGCACCCTGGGACCCCCAAGGTGAACACTCAAAGGGCAGAGGGGACAATCACAGGGAGCTTGCAATCAGAGCTGAAAGACATGCCTGCTGAAACTCGCTCCCCAACATTACGGTCGCCACATACAGCAATTAAAGAACACAGAGATCCAATGGCAATTACCAAGGAAGAACTAATGCGATGTCTAGCTGAACACCAGCAGCGCTTAAAGGAAACTTTCCAGAAATCTTTCCAAGAACAGATTGTTGCAGTAAGAACAGACATGAAAAGTGCTGTTTTAGAAATTAAAGGGGAAATCTCAAAACCAGGAGAGCGATTTGACAATACTGTTATTCTCCACACAGGCCAGGGCGTTGCGTAAGGAACTCGAAGTTGGTGATGGAGGGATGACAGTCGAAATCCTGTGGACTTGAAAAGCCAAGGTTTGTCCTATACCAGGGCCTCCTCAACTTGATGATATGCCTCTCTGCTGATAGGTGACAGAGGAGCCGATCAAATTAAAGAGCGAGGAACATGCGCACTGCCAACCAAAATGCGGTAGGAGGAAATAATACAGATTAATGCAGTGGAAAAGACAGAAGACAACTGCTGTTTCTATTTCTACAATGGGTATACCTTATGAGCAGGAATGACATAGATTGGATGGAGGATCGCCCTACAATGAAAGGAAACAACTGTAATCCTACTAGTTAACAGGAATATCATAAATGGTGCCACCATATAAAGGGAAATGCAGAGTCTTCCCACAATAGGAGTTGAGAATTCCTAGGGTCAAGGCAGTCAATGGCAACAACGACAGGACAAAATAATAAACAGGGAGTTAGTAGAGGTAAGTAGTCCCAAGCGGCACGAGGGTCGCATTAGGTCTGGGATGGTGCACTAGCAGCAGAGTGTCCAAGAGTGCACTGACGCAGATGTTGGGTATTTAGAATTATATCCCTGTGGGCTGATTGAGGCAGGTTAGTACTACAGCAAGTAACAATAGAAGGGTGGTTTGGATGGTAGGTATGCAAATAGAACACAGAGTACGTCTCTTTTCTTTGGCAGTATTCCCAATATGTACGTAGACAACAGGAGAATTAATGAAGGCTTACCAACTGTGTTCCAGAGGCAGTAAGGCGGGTTGTGCGGTCTCCGATTTGTGAAAAGACAGGCACTTGAGAGGGAAGCAGAGATACCAGGGGAGGACCGGTAGCAGCAATCACAACGTGCGGATCCGCGCATGGAAAATATAGTGTGCGTTGTAAGGAAACAACGCGGAAGTCCGCTAGTTCGGCAACGTGCAGACCAGGGATCACAACAGACGAGTAGCAAGGCAGTCCGGGTCGAATTACCAGAGATGCAAAGTGTCGGATACGTGAGGCAGTCAGAATCCGAAGAAGGCCGAGGTCAGAATTAGGTAGTCAAGTACTCAAGAAGTGTATGTAGGAAAATAACGCTACGAATAGAAGCAGCATTCAGCGTGGAAACGCCAACTTTAAACTCTGTTAAGGAGGCGTGTCCTCCTCAATCCCGGCTCTTAACTAGTCAGCTGACTGGTTACATGTTGTACTCTACGTTTCTGCGCCGCGCGATGGACTACAGTGGAGCGTTGCCATGGCGAGCGCCAACCCTGCTAGAGAGACGCGACCATGCGCTGATAAGACAGATAGTAATGCCGTACAGGATTCCTAGTATGTATGATTGAAAGGGACCGCTGCCCGCTGCCAGGTGTAACAAATACAGAACAAGCTTTACAAAAACTGGCAGAAGACTCTCAAAAAATGATGAAACCCTTGGCGCAGTTAGCATGGACGACGCATAATTTAGAAATTCAGTGCAAAGACCTTGAGAATAGGTCAAGATGATCTAATATACTCATTAAGAATGTTCCAGAGGAGATTGGGACAAAGACCTCAAGCACTCAATACAAACTCTTTGCACAGAGCTGCTCTTGGAGATCCCTCCGGACGATATCTATTTGTATAGAATACACAGGGTGGGCCATCCTAGGAAAGAACAAGGGACCAGACCCCAGGATGTGCTGGCAGCATTCACCTCATATGGGCAGAAGGAAGGAGTCCTTAGGGCAGCAAGAACAGGTATGTCCTTAACCATCAAAGTTCAGCTTTATCAAGATCTGGCTTTCTCCACCCTAATCAAAAGGAGGCAGATGAATCCAGTTACTGTCATTCTTAACAAGGAGAAGGTTCATTACTGATGGACTTTCCATTTTGGCTTGCTTTTCTCCTGGAAGGGGAGACCGGTCCGGGTAACATGTGAAGATGGACTGGATGCAGTAGCGCTGGAAGGCAGAGGAGACCGGCCTGGGACATTGGATGCAGAAGGATGGACCACTCAGCAGAGATGACAATGGGAGTGGTTGATGAAAAAATGGGACAATAGGAAGACCCAAACTCCGAAAGGCTGGGACAAGTCAAAGGACATGCCAAATTTCGAGGGGTGAGGCGGGGGCGAGGGAATCAGACAAACCAGGTAGACCAAGGGAATTGTCGGGTTTGCTGTAGAGAAGAGGGGGAGGGAGAATAGCATTGGAGATGGAGGGCTGGGATGAGTTTGGGAGATGAAGTAGGGGACCGTATTGGGATGTTATGGAGGGGGCTAGTATACCACTCTGCAGTTGGTTGTTCCCAGGTAGTTTACCAGTGCATGGACGGGTTCTCTCAAAGTTGACAATAGAACCCATGTACCAACCTGGGCCAAAGTTTAGGGGAGGGGTGTCTGTGTCATGATCCCTGTCCCTAGCCCTCTTAGGCAAAACACTGGAGCCAGGCCACGATCCCCCACATGGACCTTAAAGTTCCTCCCCATATCATCTGAGACCCACTTGGAGTCAGACCTGGCACCTGTGGTGCCAGGCTCATACATGACTCAGAGGACAGACTTGGAACTGGACTTGGTAATGCACTTTGTGCAATATGGATTCCCCCACATAACTCATTCCGTGAACTGAGCTATGCGGTCTAGCTTTTTGGGTGAGGTTCGACCTATGGATACCTGGAGGCTATATAAACCACGCCCAGGCAGAGAAACATGCTTTGCATTACTCTGTGCCTGCAGCGTGACACTCACTGCATTCGGATCGATCTCCTGAAGACCTTCGCCTTTCCTCCGCATCCCGCGTACCTAAAAGAACAAGAACAACATTAACACAACACTTACCTTGAGGAGAATCCTGCTTCCATCCATCGTTCCTCCGGTCCTGTGGACAGCATCTCAGCGGCGCATCTCCATTTCAGAACGCTGCATCCTGGAAAGAAAAGAACGAAGGGGAGAGACATTAGTAAGCATTCTCATATCCTGATTCCCCTAAAACAGCAAGAAGAGTCACACGCTTACCTGGACTCGAGCCGCTCATGGTAACTTCAGCTCCGGAGCACGCCATCGATCTACAAAGGGAAAAGACAACCCAGGTTAGCACATAAAGGACAAGAAGGCGCCGCACAATGCGCTTTACTCCCTGCACCTTATTCTCTCAGCCGGCAGCCATACTGGGACATTGCAGTGGCCTGCAAGGGACAAAGAGAGACATAGGTCAGCACAAGAAAAGGCGCACAGCGCCACGCATCGCGCTTTCAGGCACCGCTTAGTGCTCGGCTCCCCTAAGCAGCACGACACCATCAACGACCCCCTCTGACACCTAATGGGAGAAAGAGGAGACATTATTAGGGGGTCAAGAGACAAGAAAAGGACAGTTCATCAAAATCAACAACCTACCTTGTCAGGCTGGAGTTACAGCAAGCCCAGACTCATTGGGCCCGCACCAGTGAAGCAACTAGGTCGCGCATCGCCCACATCAAACGACGCACCCCTGCACCGAGGAGCAGGACGGAGAGCGCTCAATACAAGAAAACAAGGTGAGGAGAGGACATAGGGGAAGGTTTGGTCCTCAAGGGAGGTGGGGGGGTCAAGCAACCAGAGACAATAAGTTAAAATCCAGAAATCCTGTATTTCAGGCCCAGTCCCCAGTCAAACAGATTCCAGGGAAGGGTTTGAGATCGTGAGTGGTCCAATCAGGCTGAGTGGAGTCCCCGTGGATATCAGGTGAGCGTTAGTCTGGGGGAGCGAGGGGATGGGCACAATGGGGGGCAATGGAGATGGGGTGGGGGGTGGCAGGAGAGGGCGACCAGCAGGATAGCTTAGAAAGTATGGAGAGGGGCGGAGGGCAAATAAAATTGAGCCTCGAGGTTCTATAATACATGCATTTTATTTCAAAATAGCCACAGCCCACGTAAACCCATGGGGACTCTTAAAAGGACTAGGGGTTAAGGTTCAATGGAAAGGAACATGAAGGATGGGATTAGGCTCTCATCATGAGCTTTAAAATGCTCACATACAATATTCAGGGGCTAAATCTGCCTGCTAAGCGATGTAAGTTAGGATCATTCTTGAGGCGCGAGAAACCAGACTTTCTTGCGCTTCAAAAAAGCCATATATGTACAAAAGATAACTCACAAATTGGACTACATGGGTACCTGACGATTCTGCAGCCAAATACGATTATTATTTCTGATCGCATTCAGAAATAACCCTGATCTGGTGATCCTGAACGTGGTGAGTGATAAACAAGGGAGCTACCTATTTGTGAAATTGCAAATTAAGAGGGAAGTATTTATGGCTGGGACAGTATATGCACCTAACTCGGGACAGGAAAGTTTCTGATGGCAACAATGGAGGTATTTGAAGGGGGGCGTGGCCTGAAATCATGGTGTAAAGACGCACCGAGTCGGAGCTCCCGTCCAGATCCTGTCATTGATCCTCAAAAACCAAGGCAAAAGAGAAATAATTGTGCAGACAAACGCACCCCTGCATAGAGGAAGCTATCCTACATCCTCCGAGAGAAATCTCAAAGAAAATCAGACCCGGCAAGCCACTGTACGCAGCTGCCAAAGCGGACCTCCTGGGAGAACCAAGATGGCGGGCGGCCCTGCAGCCCGAAGCCAATGAGGAAATAAGGCAGTACTTGTGAGCGTAGCTGGGGACGGAGTTTGAAACGAAAGCAGCCAGCACAACAGACCCGCCTGTGAACACGAGTGACTCCCAACTGCATCCCCAGACCCGACGGAGGCGAGCTGGAGGACCCTGAGGGAGTGCAGACCACAGTCCATAGACTACGCCATACTGCTACGGATGGCGCGAAAGCATGCCTGCCGGCTCACCGAGGACACAACAGAGAGGCGCCGGAGCGGCCACAGCGACACACTAAGACCTGACGCCCTCATGAGCCGTCGGCACCGGAGTGCTTCAAGAACCCGCAAGTCCCATGGTCCGACTAGCAGCAAACAAGACACAAGGTGAGACTCCAGCACCCAGAACATAGACCCCCTGACCTGAGTGGCATAAGGCGGCTGGGAGAGAGAGGCGGCTACCCACGAACCCGCACCTAGCCACCCCAGTGAAGAACGCAGAGGGGAGAACAGAGGCAACAAAGGCTGCGAGGCCTTTGGGTACAACAACTGGCACTACTACCCAGGGCAGTGCTCA
This sequence comes from Ambystoma mexicanum, assembly GCF_040938575.1. NCBI lineage: Eukaryota > Metazoa > Chordata > Amphibia > Caudata > Ambystomatidae > Ambystoma > Ambystoma mexicanum. The sequence goes on along the minus strand of NC_090933.1, from coordinate 775,789,409 downwards.
CCACGCTGCAACTTATGCACGGCTCCCCCCGTGCGAAAGACACTATACTGCAGGAGCACAAAACGAGTGGGTGGGCCGAATACGTGATCATCAATCAATTGAGGTGCTGCACAGGACACAGACAACGCATCACCCCAAGGGGGGACAGCAATACCACAAACAGCTTTTCGCTCCCGGACCCCCGGGCGGCTGGCAATACCATTGAATATTGACAAAGAGCGCGGGCTGCTCGACAAACATTTTGTAGGGGTACACCCGAGAAACGTGACGCCTACATAGAAACGATTAGCCTGGATAAGCCAGACAGGGCCCGCGGCACAGTGTGCCCACGCCGGGACACTGCCTACTCCTACCAACCAGCACACAGGACCTAAGCACAGGCGGAGAGCGGACGCATTACCCCCAGCGACGCAGAATCTCGGATCAGGGTTAATGAGAAGGGAGAGCACGCCCAGCATAAATCAAAAAACAGTTCAACTCCGATTTCCCCAAAACAAATTGCCAGACAACGCGGAGCATAGATCTGCTGAGGGGAGGACCCCTGATAATCGGCTGCAGGCATACAATACAATAGTGTTAGCAGGAATCTAAGGCTTGAGCTTATAGCCTGCTGAGGGCTATCACCAGAAGCACTCACACGTGCAAGGGCTGCAACTCCAGCTGCCCCAATGTACGGCAAGCAGACCTGTCCCTCCCCAAAGGCAAAAACAAGACCAGCATTATGGAATCGTTTGCTGCAGCCAAACCAAAGGAACAGAGACAAGTGCCCAAAGGCACCGAACAGGCCCAGCAAGCTGAATGTGAACACACCAATGACAATAAGATACTTGAAGCGATATCTGGGCTGTGCGCCTTCATTGACACTAAAATAGAAGAGGGAAAATCAGACGTGCAGCTGATGCACCAAGACATACGCAACCTGACTGAACGGGTAACAACCACGGAGTCAGTGCACTGAGAAACAACTGCAACGCTGAAGGACGTACAAAATAGAGTACTGGAGCTCGAAAGACTTAACAAAGTGCTAGAAGAAAGGGCAGAAGATGTAGAAGGCAGATCGAGAAGAAACAACTTGCGCCTACTTGGAATTCCAGAGGGAATGGAGGGATCCAACACCACGAACTTTGTAGAAACTCTGCTACAACAAGAAGTTGGTGCTAGCCGACTCTCGCAGGGATTTGCGGTCGAAAGCGCACATAGGGCTCTCCAGAAAAAATGCCTCGCGGATCACCTCACCCCCCGATGATAGCAAGGATCCTTAACTTCCAAGATAGAGAAATAGTACTATGTTTCTCACATGAAGGAGGTGTAATACAAAGAGATAATGCCAAGATCACCATGTGCCCAGACTACACCTCAACAGTTCATGGGGCAAGAAACTCCTTTGTCCCGGTCAAAGCCAGGCTGTGGCAACTGAACCTTAAGTACATGCTGATGTACCCGTCCAGGCTCAAAGTGATACATAAGGGGAGGGCGATCTTCTTGGAGACGACTGCAGTGGCCAACATGTGGCTCAAGAACAACAACATGGCTGGAGGAGAAGAAGAGGCTGCATGATCCACAAGCAGAAACTAAAAGAAACTACATCCAGCTGAAAACAGTAGGACACACAAAAGGGAAAGGAATAAGCCAATGTTTTCACTAAAGACGGGAGACCTGCTACGCCGTCCAACCACGACAAGATGGCATGGCCCCGCGAAAGGACTGGTGTCAGCTTGTTGCTGACACACCACAACCCTCCCGACACGTTCTGGAGAGGCCGAGAAGTGGCAGGGGCATCTGAGCGTTGCTCACAAAGTGTAACTGCTGGGTGCAGTTGGTTTGGTTTAATTTGTTGTTGTTTTAAAGGTTGCACAGTCTTCACAACGAATAGCATGGGGGAAAGACGGCACTGGGATCGCAGAAGTGGACATTACTACACAGGGATGGCGGCTGAAATCAAGGTGTTGACATGGAACGTCAGGGGGATGGGCTCCTGCATGCGGAGAAATAGAATCAAATCCTTCCTAAGGAGGAAACACATCTCCATTGCACTCCTACAAGAAACTCATCTCAATGCAGAAAGCTCTGTAAAAGTGGCAGAATGGTGGGGCGGGCAGGGATTTAGCGCTGCATATTCTAAATACACGCAAGGGGTATTTACATGGATAAACGGCACGGTACCATGCAAGCTCCTCTCAAAGGAAGTGGACGCAGAGGGGATGTACTTGATATTGAGGGGCAGCATTGAACGACTAGAAATCTGCATAGTTAACTCATATCTCCCCAACAATGGAAACTCAACATACCTGACCAAACTAAGCGTAAGACTAACCCCCTACAGAGATTGTTTCTTCATATGGGGGGAGATTTAAATTGCATACGTGACCACAATTTAGACAGATCAGACCCCCGGACACTATCACCTAAACAGACCCACTCCTCACTAAATAAGGTGATGGAGAACTTAGACCTAGCAGAGGTGTGGAGGGAACTGCACCCGGCAGACAGGTAATACTCCTACTTCTCATCTCCCCATGGGCTCTACACTAGAATCGCCTACCTGCTAATCTACAAACACATGCCCCAGGTGAAGTCGGTTTCCTACCTGGGTAGATCAATATCAGACGATTCACTGCTCCTCATGGAGTGGAAATTATGGGGGCCCAAACCTCCCATACCAATGTGGCGGATGCCAACAGAAGCCTTAACTGACTCCGCCTTCAGAGAGGGTCTCGGAGACAAAATAGAGGAATATTTGACCATTGACGTGGGAAGGTCGGGGGATGGGACACGATATGTGAGGCCCTGAAAGTTGTGGTGAGAGGGGAAATTATCACTAGTGCTGGGGGTATCAGGAAAACACTTAGACACAAACTAGAGGGAGTAGAAGGGGGAATTAAACAATTAGAAGCCAATGCCCCTAGGATAAGGGAAGCAGAGGAATACCTCTCAGTAGCCAGAAACGACTGCCAAAGCGCTTCGGACAGATTAGCTAAATTTGATTATGCCGCTAAAACCACCAGGGCACACGCAGAGGGTGATAAACCAAGCAGGCTATTGTCGTGGCTGTGTAGGCGAGAACACCCAAAACACCCAATCACGGAAATTATAGACTCCACGGGTGAGATGCACACATCACAACCTGTAATTAACAACATATTTAAGCAGTTCTACTCGCAACTCTACACCCACAAAGTTAAGGTGCCACACAGCGACATCTTGGACACACTCAAAGAGATAGGCCTCCCCACACTGGACGAAGCCCAACGGGCCACACAAAGCGGGGAGCTAACTGTAGAGGATATCACTGAGGCAATCAAATCATTATCCACTAGCAAAACCCCAGGCAGCGACGGACTCCCCCCTGAATTTTACAAGGCATATGATGCAGCCCTAGCCCCCCAGCCCTCTTGGAGGCGTTTAGAGAATCGTATGAAAAAGGGATACTCCCGAGAGACATGAGAGAGACATTGATCGTACCAATACCTAAGCCCGGGAAACCGAGAAACTAATGTGGCTCGTACAGACCATTGACCATGCTTAATTACGACATCAAAATCCTCACAACCATACTGGCCAAGAGATTGGCAGGAGTCATCGGGGCACTAATACATGAGGATCACAATGGGTTTATACTGGGTAGGAGCACAACCGCAAACCTGCGTAGGCTCCAACACATAATTGCGCAAGCAACAGAAGCACAGGAATCATACGCAGTGGTGTCCCTGGATTACAAGGTAGACCGTCCTCCGGAATGATTATCTTGAACAAACTAGACACAAACTGGTCAGTTGTATCCAAGAAAAACATCCACTCGTGGGCTCCATACATTATTATCTGCATAACATCTCCAGCAGAAGAGTCTACTCAACCTTCGATTAAAACTCACCTAACAATTTTTAACATCTATTGGAATCCAACAGCAATTTACGATAACAAATTCCTCGATTCAATATGCGATGAATTAGAAGCAATTGCCGGAAATTATAAACAGAGTTCATTATTGCTGGATATCTCAATATACATATATACAGCACTGAAGGCATTAAACTGGAATTTCGGAAACTGTCTCAAAGAGCCAAAAAATGGATAAAGGAAATAGATATGCGAAATTTAATCTTGACGGAACAACCTCCAAATGAACAAGGCTTACCACCTCCAACCTGGACACACGAAAATTCTGCCTCTATCATTGACTATATCTTCATTTCGGAAGGTATACAGAAATCATTAATAGCAACTGCCAATTAGCCACAAGCAAACAGAGATCACCATCAAATCTTAAGTACATGGAATAGAACACAACCCAAGGCACCACGTTTACTACTTCCAGACCTTGAAATAAACAACGGCCTCAACAAACTCTGCATAAAACAATCTCAAATGGCTGATCTGCTAACAAAGTTTGATGCCTCCTGTCTTGCAGACTATCCTAAACTCAATTATGAGTGGATCCTACAGAATTACAAGCAACCTTTGAAACCCAGATTGAATCATAATATCAAACATAAGCATCAATTCAACAGTGACATCAAGCTGATGAAAAAATCTTTCTATAAAAGAATACCATTACTAAAAAAACAAAAAAGACATAAAAAGAGAAAAACAAAAATACTCAAACTAAATAAAAGCGTTCAAATCTTTATTGAATCAAGTGGACGCAGAGGCTATTCTATCAGCCTTAAAACAGAAAAGCATGAGGCAACTATGGTCACTCCTCACTGAAAATTCTAAAGGATCAACTATGATCCAAGTAGAAGCACACGCCTGGACCGATCACTTTGCTAAGTTGTATAGCAAAAAAACAGATACTTTGGTAGCACCAAAAGATCATAAAAAACACTCATGGGATTTACAATGGGAAAAAGAGGATCTAATAAAAACCATCAGCTCCTTGAATCCATCTCGAGCGCCATGGCCAGATGGCCTCTCTAATGTTGACCTCAAATCAGCGCCTGAGGAATAGGCCACTTTTTTCCCCCTATTACTCATCTTAATTGAAAAAAGCCA